>NW_016107402.1:1078570-1103064 GCF_001604975.1 Cebus imitator
AAAAAAAAAAAAAAAAAAAGCATATATTATCTTCTCAAACATAAGAGTCACACTTTTTGGACCGCAGGTTAATAATTCTACACACTGTACCATAATGACACTCATCATAGGCCCTTCTGAGGACTGCATCTGGATGAAGATGTTAATGACTGTGAATGTGTGAGTTCTATGATAGACAGACACAGGAAAGTTCCCCCTCACTGCTGGTTTCTCATGTATAGAGTTTTCCCCCAACAAAATATGCAGGTATCATCTGTTTCAGAGAATCATGCAACTTCAGATAATCCCCAAGTTTCCTTTCAGCTTTAGATTGACACCGCATTTTCAGGAAGAACAAAGCAGCTCAGAAATAAATGAATTGTGTAAGGTACACACCAGGAGAGCTATGAAACAGAAAGACCAGGAGACTATCTTAGCCACCAGAAACCACCTGCCCCCTGCCCCCCGCTTTCTCACTCAGCAGCTCATCACTGTCTTCCAGAAGCTCCCCAGAGGACAAAAGCACAGAAGTTCTCTCATCTGAGAATAAAACATTTTACCCTATTATTCTCCAGGGACAATTACGGAGCATTTCGGGTTATGTCACTGATTACTCGCTATTATTTTGCAACTCCAAATAAGTTTAGGTTCCCATAGCAACACTCTGCTCTGGAAACTGACATTGTTCCCAAATCCATGTGGGAAGAAACAAGAGCTTCTCCTAGAACACTCACAGCAAGGGGGAGAGGCCATGGCATGGAGTGTAGAGACAGTTACTGAGGACTTTGTCCAGCCAAAGATAATGAACCTACTTTGGTCACCCCTGAGTGACTAACTAATGCTTGATCATCCTGGATGGACCCCAAGGAGGGAAGTCGGCCAAGAAATGCTCCTCATTGCAGAAAGCATTGTGCCCACGGAAGAAATTAAGACCCTAAGCACCATCCAGTCAAAGAAATGTAGACTAAACTTTGCTGAAGTACACAGTGTTTTCATAGCAAAGGTGTTGCAAACACAAAGTTTTAGTTGGTAGACAAATTTAAAGGCCAGTCACATGCTGAATGATTTAGAGGTCGTGTACTGATGTCTGTAACTTACTCTAGAAGAAAACTGTTCCTCTACTCACAACACCTCTGACAGCAAATGTGAAGAGTTTTTCAACACTAATAATCAATTCCCCAAATCTCTGGACACCAATTGGTGTCCAGTGATTCAGTTCAATTCTGACACTGACTACACAGAGTGGGCACAGACCCCACAGGTTAAGAGCTCAGTCCCGCAACACTACCCCAGTTGCAAGGCCTGGCCTCCTCCCATACTTCTGATGGAGCAGCTATAAATTGGGGGTTTCCATGACTCCCTTCACAGGTTCCAATAATTTGCTAGAACAGCTCACAGAACTCAGGGAAACACTTTAGTAAGTTTTCTTGCCTGGTCTCCTCCCATACTTTTGATGGAGCAGCTATAAATTGGGGGTTTCCATGACCCCCTTCATAGGTTCCAATAATTTGCTAGAACAGCTCACAGAACTCAGGGAAACACTTCAGTAAGTTTTCTTGTTTTGTTTTGATTTTTTTGAGATGGAGTCTCACTCTGTCACCCAGGCTAGAGGGCAGTGGCACTATCTGAGCTCGTTGCAACCTCCGCCTCCTAGGTTCAAGCAATTCTCCTGCCTCAGCTTCCTGAGTAGCTGGGACTACAGGCGCATGCCACAATGCCTAAAAATTTTTGTATTTTTAGTACAGACAGGGTTTCTCCATGTTGGTCAGGCTGGTCTTGAACTCCTGACCTCAGGTGATCTGCCCACCTCCGCCTCCCAAAGTGGATTACAGGCATGAGCCACCGTGCCAACACTTTAGCTTTTTTTTTTGAGACTGAGTCTCACTCTATTGCCCAGGCTGGAGTGCAGTGGAGTGATCTCAGCTCAATGCAACATCCACCTCCTCAGTTCAAGCAATTATTCTGCCTCAGTCTCCCAAGTAGCTGAGATTACAGGCACTTGCCACCATGCCCGGCTAATTTTTGTATTTTTAGTAGAGATGGGGTTTCTCCATGTTGGTCAGGCTGGTCTTGAACTCCTGAACTCAGGTGATCCGCCCGCCTCGGCCTCCCAAAGGGCTGGGATTACAGGCTTGAGCTACTGCGCCTGACCAACACTTTAGTTTTTATAGAGGATACAACTCAAGAACAGCCATATAGAAGAGATGCACGGGGCAGGGTAAGGCACGAGGGGTGGAGCTTCCATGTCCTCTCCAGCAGTGCCTCCTCTCACCACCTGGTTGTGCTCACCAACCCAGAAGCTCATCAAATCTCACTCATAAGATTTTATAGAGCATTATCTCCAGCTCCCTCTTCCCTTCCTGAAGGTTGGTGGTTGGGGCTAAAAGTTCCAACCCTCTAATCACTTGGTCTTTTTTTTTTTTTTTTTTTTTTTTTGTGCCCTCATTAGCTTTTTTTTATAAGGGGTTTCTTACGAATAACAAAAGATGCTCATAGAACTCAAGACATTTTAGGCCCAAATGATCCTGCCATCTCTATCTCCTGAGTTGGTCGGCCTACTGGGATTTGCTCTTGATTTTTTTTTTTTTTTTGGTAGGGCCAGGGTCTCACTATGTTGCCCAGCCTTGTCTTAAACGCCTCACCTCAATCAATCCTCCTGCTTTGGCTTCCCAAGGTGCTGGGATTACAGGAGTGAGCAACCTCACCTGTCCCATCCTGAGGCTATTCAGAGCCCCTGTACTAAGTTATCTCATTAGCACAAACTCAGGTGTATAAGGAGGGTCCTTACGAATAACAAAATACACTCCTACTAGAATTCCTGAGAATTTCTCTTAGGGTTTTAGGAGTTCTATGCCAAGAACCTAAGCAAAAAAACAAATATATCTCATCATACCACACTTACTTTGAGATGGATCACAAGCATATTGTCAGAGGCGTGTAAACCAGAGCAACTTTATCTTGAATAGGAGCTGAGTAAATTAAGGCTGAGACCTAGTGGTCTGCATTCCCAGACCGTTAAAGCATTCCAAGTTCCTGATGAGACAGGAGGTTGGCACAAAATACAGGTCATAAAGATCTTGCTGATAAACAGGTTGCAATACGGATGCCAGCTAAATCCCACCAAAATCAAGATGGCCACAAGAATGACCTCTAGTCATGCTCACTGCTACATTCCCACCAGTGCCATGACAGATTACAAATGCCATGGCAATGTCAGGACTCTATGTGGTCTAAAAAGAGGGGACATAAATATTCCACCCCTTGCTTAGCATATCATCAAGAAATAACCATAAAAAATAAGCAACCAGCGACCCTCAGGGCTGCTCTGTCTATGGAGTAGCCATTCTTTCTTTTACTTTCTTAATAAACTTACTTTCACTTTACAGACTCACCCTGAATTTTTTCTTGCATGAGAACCAAGAACCCTCTCTTGGGGCCTGGCTTGGGGCCCCTTTCCTCTAAAAATATGAATTGACTGATGGGGGGGATGGACAGACACGTACTATAGTAAAATATTAATTGTATAACCTAGGTGGTTGATATTAGTAGTCACTGCAAATTTTTTTTTGAGATGGACTCTTGCTCTGTTGTCCAGGCTAGAGTGCAGTGGCGTAATCTCAGCTCACTGCAACCTCAGCCTCCCAGGTTCAAGTGATTCTGCTGCCTCAGCCTCCCAAGTGGCTGGGATTACAGGCGCCCACCACCCAGCTAATTTTTTGTATTTTTAGTAGAGGTGGGGTTTAATCATGTTGGTCAGGCTGGTCTCAAACTCCTGACCTCATGATTCACCTACCTCGGCCTCCCTAAGTGCTGAGATTATAGGCATGAACCACTGTGCCTTGCCCACTGTAAATTTTTTTAAGAGAAGAGGTCTCACTCTGTCACCAGGCTGCAGTTCAGTGGCAGGAAGATTTTGATTGAATTAGGTTGAGATTATTGAAATATATCTTGGCGTCAAAAGGAACCCAAAAGAAATTTTTAAAATACCAAATTAAATGTCAGTTATTGTTTTGGAATTGGTTACTGTTACCCTGTCATACATTTATGTAAAATACGCACTTGTAAAGGGCAGGGTAGAATTAAACAAGGGTCTTTTAAGCCAGGAAGTTGAATATCCCAAAAATGGAAGCTCAAGTTGGCAGTTTTTGAATGCTAAGGCCTATCACTCAAGTCCCGGGGCTGGTGGAATATGTAGTTAGAAAATTTAAGCTTGATGCTCCTTCTTTTATAGTGTTCAAAACAGTGAGTGTCGAGGTAAAAACAAAAAAAATTTAAGGCCAGGAATGGTTGCTCCCCCTATAATTTCAGCACTTTGGGAGGCTGAGGTAGGAGGATCACTTGAACCAGAAGATGGGAGACCAGCCTGAGCAACATAGAGAAACCCCATCTCTGCAAAAAATTAAAATATTAGCTGGGCACGGTGGCGCACTTCTGTAGTTCCAGCTACTTGGGGGGCAGAAGGATCCCTTGAGCCCAGGAGTTCGAGGCTGCAGTGAACTATGACTGTGCCACTACACTCCATCCTGGGTGACAAAGCAAGGCTTTTGTTAATCGTTGAAATTTGACAATAAACTTTTTTGTGAGCTACTCTGAGTTTCACAAATATACTGTACACATCAGTGGTTTGAACTATTCCAGAAAGCAACCAGGACCTATAACCTGTGAAAATGGGGCCACCTGGTGGTCAGAGCTAGGAACAGTCTAATAACGTCTTCCCTAACTCTTCCCCCCATCCCACCTTACTCCTTTTCTGAACACTATCTACTAGTCCCTTTTCCCACCATTTCTAGTTGTTCAACATTTATAAGGAACCTCTGATATACTAGAAAGAGCATAGGAGTTGGAACCAGACTGATCAGCATACTTTTACTTCTTTATATCTCCCATGTACCTAGGTTTAGTTTTGAACATGAGTTCTCACACAGACTTGCTCATTATCCAAAAGGCTCAGAGACCAGTTTTCCATCCAGTGCCTTCATATATTTAAGATGATTGTTGTCATCTTGTCTAATATTGTAAATACCAATATTCTTTCTTGTCTAAATATTGGAAATCCAATACTCTTTCTTAGGGTCTGGAAGATGTTCTCACAATCTTCTAATTGAAACAGGAAATACCCGTAGGAGAAGTGATAAATGCAAAGGCTTGGGTTCTGATATTTCCTGTCAGTTCACTATGTAATTTAGGGAAATCACTCCCTTTGAGTCTGCTTTTCTTTTTTTTTTTTTTTTTTTTTGAGACGGAGTTTCCCTCTTGTTACCCAGGCTGGAGTGCAATGGCACAATCTTGGCTCACCACAACCTCCGCCTCCTGGGTTCAGGCAATTCTCCTGCCCCAGCCTCCTGAGTCGCTGGGATTACAGGCACGCGCCACCATGCCCAGCTAATGTTTTGTATTTTTAGTAGAGACGGGGTTTCACCATGTTGACCAGGATGGTCTCGATCTCTTGACCTCGTGATCCACCCGCCTCGGCCTCCCACAGTGCTGGGATTACAGGCTTGAGCCACCGCGCCCGGCGAGTCTGCTTTTCTTAGATGTCATCTGCTGCCCTCCTTCAAAGGGTCGTTGCTTGCTTCTTACTTTTTTTTTTTTTGAGACAGAGCTCTGTCGTCCAGACTGGAGTGCGGTGGTGCAGTCTCAGCTCACTGCAAATGCATGGCGATTCTTGTGCCTCAGCCTTCCAATTTGCTGGGATTATGACATGCACCACTATGCCAGTAATTTTTGTATTTTTAAAGATGGGGTTTTGCCATGTTGGCCAGCCTGTTCCTGAACTTCTGGTCTCAAGTGATCTGCCTGCCTCAGCCTCCCAAAGTGGTGGGATTACAGGCATCAGCCACTGGGCCTAGCCTGGGGTCTTATATATTATGTCCTTCAGTAGCGCCCATCTGTGGAATAAGCAGCTCAGGCCTTGTTTGACTCTCTTTCCTTCTTGCCTCAGCAGGGAGGGCTCTCTGCCTCAACTCCCTCCAGGATACAGCAGTAGCTATAACAGCAGGGAGTTAAGGCAGAAACAAATAGAACATACCTTGAAAAGCTGATTAAAGACAAAATGAAAGCTGGTTTTAAAAAAAAAAAAAAACTGGCTAAGGCTATTAAAATTGTTGAATTCTCTGTAAGTTAATATAAACTCTATATAGAAGTAAATCTAGTGAATTAGTCATTAAATAGGCTTGACACAACCTCCTGGGCATTGATCTATAAAATGAAAACATAATAGCATCAATCTCATAGGGAAGTTCTAAAAAGATCTTTGCACAATGCCTGGTGCTTGGAAAAACGGCTACTATTGCTATTATTACTAGCAACACCAGGCACTATGATAGTTTGCTTCAGTAACCTTCACAATACCTCAAGGATGTTAATTATTTTGCTCAAGATCAGAAAGTTCTGACATAGATCAGACTCCAAAGCCCTTAAGTTAAAACACACCCACACTCACACCTTTTCTTTTATTGTGAAATGTAACACCAATAAACTGCATGGTGCTGCTTAGAGGCCTGCAAAAAAGAAAGTACATGAAACATACAGATTCACGAATAATTAGAATGCAAACATCCATGGAATCACTATTTGACTAAAAATAAACTCTGGTCATCCTGTGTCCCTTCACATTTCATACCACACGCCCCGTCTCTCTCCTCTTTAGGGTTACCACGAGCCTGACTTGTGTGGAAATCAGTTTCTAGCTTTTCTTCTTAGTTTTGTGTCCCAAGTGGAACCATACTGTTATTATGTCTGGCTTCTTTGGTCAACATGATGTTTTTAAGATTTATTTATGTAGCATAGGTTAACTTTGTATGGAAATACCACAATTCCTCCACTCTTCTTTTGGGGTTTGGATTGTTTCTAGTTTATGACCTTGACAAATGATGCCACTGTCAACATTCTTATATATGTATCCTGATGCACATGTACATGAGTTTTCCAGGGTATAAATATAAGGAATGCCAATATGTCATGGGGTGTATGTACTTCAGATTTACTTGGAAGAATAAACTGTATGGTGTGTGGCTGTTCTAACTTAATCTGCAGTGTGAAAGTGTCCCCACCATGGCTCCACGTCCTCACTAGCACTTGCCAGCACCAGACATTTTTATTTCCACCACCCACCAAAGTGGCATTTCATCGAGGTTTTAATACACATTTCTCTGCTTACTAAAGAGGTTGAACACTTTTCCATATCCTCTTTCACAATGTGCGAATTCATGATTCAACTCTTCTCATTTTCTCTTGAGTTACCCGTGGTTTTCCTTCCATTTGACGCCTCAGGAGTTTTTGATAAATTGTCCAAACAGTACAGAGAGGGAGGACAGAAACCAAGGCTTATTCTGTTTGCAATACCCATAACACTAAACAACTCTCCAAAGAGTAGACCTTCTAAATGCATGGTGATTGATTAGTGCAGATCTATAATCCTTATCTGGAATTTCAAAACCCAAAAAGTTCTGAAAACCAGAAGAATTTTTTCATGTTTGGGACAAAATTCATTTGGAGGCAAAACCTGAACATGAGGCTACTTGTAGTTGTATTCTGACCATGCTTCCTGTAAAAACATCAGTGTGTTTGACTATGGATACTGTTCCAGGCCCTGCTGAGGAATAACGCAACATACAAGGAAGGACCTAGGCCCCAGGGTCGTTTTATTTTTTATTTTTCGAGAGGGAGTCTCGCTCTGCCACCCAGGTTGTTATGCAGTGGTGCAACTTCAGCTCACTGCAACTTCCACCTCTTGGGTTCAAGTGATTCTCCGGCCTCAGCCTCCTGAGTGACTGGGATTACAGGTGCCCGCCTCTACGCTCAGCTAATTTTTGTATTTCAGTAGCGACAGGGTTTTACCATATTGACCAAGTTGTTCTTGAACTCCTGAGCTCAAGCAATCCACCCGCCCCGTCCTCCCAAAGTGCTGGGATTACAGATGGGAGCCACCACACATGGCCAAAATTAGTATGCCTTTCAAAGCATATAATAGCATGTTTGAGCATATCTGATACTAAACAATAATTTAAAGGTATCATCAATACATATATAAAAGCAGTAAATTAGTGAGCCAAACTGAATGCAATGCCTGGAGTGCATTCACTGAGAAATGTGATTTAGATGGATTAGTCACATAACGCAGAGCTAGAAGGAACCTCCAAGGGCAACTGGTACACTATTTTTGGAGATGAGAACACTGAGGTCCAGAGAGACTAAAGGGTGAATCCAAGGCCTCACAGCTAGTCAGTGTGATGAAAGTGGGTATTATTTCATCTGCACTATTTCTCAGCAGGGTCTGGAGCAGCATCTACAGTCAAACACACTGATACTTCTACAGGAAGCATGGTCAGTACAAACTACGTGTAGCCTCATGTTCAGGTTTTGCCTCCAAATGAATTTTGTCTCAAACATGAAACTATGTTTGGGACTTTCTGACACCTGAGATATCAACAATCAATAGTATATTCCTCTTCTTGTGGACTTTTAAGAAACTTAATTCCTGAAAAAAATCAATATTTAAAGTAAACAAGTTTTTAAAATGTTCAAACCACCCTTTCTCACCTCGCACTTACATATTCTTGTCTCCAGTCTCAGAGGACGTTTTCTCCAAGGTTAACTCAGGGCCTTGCATCCCATTCACTCCCATCTTCTCTGGAGCCTTGATACAGGTCATCATCCCCTCTCTCCTATCTTCAACATTTCCATTGGCCCTCCCAAGCTTTTTTTTTAAGCCCAACCCCCGCCCCATCCTCCCCCTCCACCACCCAGTCCCTTGTAGTTATCCCTATTTCCTCTCCTTCCTTTCTAAGCAAGTTAAAAAAAATTTTGAGATAGGGTATTGCTCTTTTGCCCAGACTGAAGTGCACTGGCACAATTACCACTCACTGCAGCCTCAAATTCCTGAGCTCAAGCAACCCTCCCACTTCAGCTTCCCAAAGGGCTGGGATTACAGGCATGAGCCATAGCACCCAGTCACAAGCTTCTTAAGAGCAGTCCTCATTACTCCACTTTCTCACCTCCCACTTACTCAATTCATTAGCAGTTTGCTTTCCCCTACCAACGTTCCTCTGAAATTGCCAAAGGACCATATTGCCAAATACTGTGGACACATCTCAATCACCTTTCTCACACTCTGTTGTATTTGGTATTGTTGACCATTTCTCTCCTTGAATTCTCTCTCCTGTGGATTTATTGTTGTTATTCCTGTTTCCCAACTCTCCTAGAGTTTTATCTATAGCCTTGACCTCTCACTGGAGCTTCAGAATACATGTACATATCAAGATTTCCAAATCCAACTTTCCAGTAACTCGAAACACATTTAACTATGCTCAAATTCCTTAGTCACCTCTCTTGGGCCTAGCCCTGCACCTGCATTCCTTTTCAGTAAATAGTTACTGTCTACCAGATAATCTAACTAGAAACCTGGTAGTGATGGCAGACTCTTACCTTGCCTCCAGATCAATCCCCAATTCCTGACTTTACTTTATCAAGTAAGTTCAAAATAGAAGGAAGAGAAGAGAATTCTCTCATCAGTTCAGTTGAGCATTTTTTTTTTTTTTTTTAAGAGAGTCTCAGCCGGGCCGGGCGCGGTGGCTCAAGCCTGTAATCCCAGCACTTTGGGAGGCCGAGACGGGTGGATCACGAGGTCAAGAGATCGAGACCATCCTGGTCAACATGGTGAAACCCCGTCTCTACTAAAAATACAAAAAATTAGCTGGGCATGGTGGCACGTGCCTGTAATCCCAGCTACTCAGGAGGCTGAGGCAGGAGAATTGCCTGAACCCAGGAGGCGGAGGTTGCGGTGAGCCGAGATCGCGCCATTGCACTCCAGCCTGGGCAACAAGAGCGAAACTCCGTCTCCAAAAAAAAAAAAAAAAAAAAGAGAGTCTCAGCCGGGCACGGTGGCTCACACCTGTAATCCCAGCACTTTGGGCGGCCAAGGTGGGGAGAAGACCTGAGGTCAGGAGTTCGAGCCTGATCAACATGGTGAAACCTCATCTCTACTAAAAATACAAAAATTAGCCAGGTGTAGTGGTGGGCACTGTGGTGGGTGCCTGTTATCCCAGCTACTCAGGAGGCTGAGGCAGGAGAATCTCTTGAAGCTGGGAGGCGGAGGTTGCAGTGAGCTGAGACTGCACCATCGCACTCTAGCCTGGGCAACAAGGGGAAAACTCCATCTCAAAAAAAAAAAAAAAAGTCTATGTTGCTCAGGCTGAAGGGCAGTGCTATTCAGAGGCATGAATATTGCATACTACAGCCTCCAACCCCCAAGCTCCAGCAATCCTTCTGCCTCAGCTTTCAAGTGCCACAGGTGTGCATGATCACATCTGGCTTTAGTTGAGCAAGTATTTACTGAGCACATTATATATATTAAAACATACTAGAATTCATCCTGGTGTAGATGTCAAACTCCCTTGTAGAAAAAATGTATGCATAGTGAACAATATATTTATATTTAGGTAAAAATGCTTTTGGAGAAATCACTATAGAGCACTAAAGTATATCAGGAATCATAAATAGGTATTACTAAGTTTGCATGTCAAAGGTCAGCTTTATACACTTAATAGGAAAACAGCCTCAAATTCATCCTAAGTTTTGGCAGCCAGTCTCCAAGGTGGCCCCAATGATTCCCACCTTGTGGTATTCTAGCCCTGGGTAGTCTCCTACCATACTGAAGAGCGTTGACCTGTGTGGTCAACAAGATACTGTGGAAATGGAGGCTTGCTACTCACTTGGTGGGGGAAGCCAGCTGCATGAGAATATTCAATATATGCAGAAGCCCACTTGCCTAGGAACTGAGGTGCAGTCATGCACGTGAGTGAGCCACCTTGAAAGCAAATGTTGCAACCCTAGTCAAGCCTTCAGATGACTTTTTTTTTTAAAAGACATGGTCTTCCTGTCACCCAGGCTGGAGTACAGTGGCACAGTCATAGTTTACTGAAGCCTCAATCTGTCAATCTGCTGGGCTCAAGTGGTCCTCCCACCTCAGCCTCTCCAAGTGCTGGGATTACAGGCATGAGCAGCCATTGCACCCATCCTGCAAGCTCTTAAGAGTCAGAATCACTCAGCTGAGCCACTCTTGTATTCTTCACTCAGAGTAATTGTAGAGGATAATAAATGTTTGTTTTAAGCTGCTAAGTTGTGCGTGTAATTTGTTATGGAACAATAGATAAAACATAAAAACCTGTCCAATATGTGTCATGGAAATTTTGTCTTGCCATTTTATCTATGGGATGAAAGAAGAATGAAGGACTCTTGACTGTGAACAGTCAGGAAGCTGAAAATATAAGAAGCTGCTTTGAAGAGGAGCTCATAAATCAATCTTTGTAGGAGAGCTGACAATTTCCAACTATGGGCTACAGAACTTGGGCCCTAAAGTATACTAGGTGATTCATTTTCTTAAAATTGAGGACCAGACAGGTACTCTGTACCTCCAGTAAAGATCAGTGATCACAAGGGAGTCACACAGGCACTAATGGAAGAAAAGGACCCCAAACTCAGACTCCTGCTGCTCCCTTCTCATTAGTGGTCACATGCTTAGTTTTTTAGACCATTTTTGCCAAAGTAAACAGCAGTAAATAACAGCTCAACTTACATTTACTTCTGTATTTCCTACTCCTTTCACTTCAGGTTCCCATGAGTCAAACCAAACAGAACCAACCACCAGTCAAGAGAATTATGCCTTCCTAAAAACTAATCTATACCTCCTACCATACACCTATTTTTTTTCTGTTTCAGTCCCCTTTTTTTCCATTGAACGGGCGACTGTCTCTATTTTTTATGCAAATCACATTGTATTACACTTCAAGTAACTCACCTGACTGCTAATTATGAAAGCAGGGTCACGTTTTATGTTTTTATACACCCAGGGCTTAGCACAGCATTTAGGCACATAGTATTCAGTAAATATAGCTGGTATATGTCCTGCCATTTGACTTCTATATTTGACTTCCTTCTGCTTTATCATCTTAGAACACACCCTTCTCATATACTATTTAGAATCCTGGCTTACTTCAAGTATCATGTCTAAGAAATCTTTTCTAATTTCTACTACTTCCTACCCCCATTGTCACCCTACCTCATATAAAACAGAAGTCATCTCTACCTCATCTGAACCCCACAGAATCTAGATCTCCTATATTAAGTTAAATCTTAGTTGAATGAATAAGGAGATTGAGTTCAGGATACCCAGTCTCCTTGAATCTGCCTTCCTTTGCTCTAATCCAACATGCACTACAATGCATTAAATCATTTGTCTGTATGCTCCACCAGCACACCCTTTCTTCTCTGGCAGCACCTACAAAGGATCAACATGCTTGCAGAACACTATTGAAAATAGTGTTACTACACTGACAGTATGGCCATTCTCAACTTAGAAATGCCTCTTTCAACCAAAAACAAATATTCTTTTTCTTTTCAGATAGCAGGTATATCAATTTACATGAAGAGCTCCAAGGCTAGAACAATAAGCCCGGGTACATTAAGACTAATGGTAGAAAATTGGAGGTACCAAGGCCCTATGAAAGCCAAAACCACCCCACCTTCTTTGCTGCTGGCCAGATTTTGCCAGCTGAACATAGTTAAAGTTCACATTCCTGTTTTCTTGATAGATGTCAAAATGTCATCTAGAGCCTACTATCCAGTATCACCTGTATGCTTGTCAGAAATGCAGACTCTCAAATGGTCCAGCCACCTTAGAAAATAGTTTTCTAGGCCAGGTGCAGTGGCTCATGCCTGTAATCCCAGCACTTTGGGAGGCTGAGGTCAAGATATCGAGACCATCCTGGTCAACATGGTGAAACCCTGTCTCTACTAAAAACACAAAAGTTAGCTGGGCATGGTGGTGCATGCCTGTAATCCCAGCTACTCGGGAGGCTGAGGCAAGATAATTGCTTGAACTTGGGAGGCGGAGATTGCGGTGAGCTGAGATCGTGCCATTGCACTCCAGCCTGGGCAACAAGAGCGAAAACTCCGTCTCAAAAAAAAAAAAAGAAAAAGAAAAAGAAAATCATTTCCCGGTTCTTTAAAAATGTGTTACTATATGACCCAACAATTCCACTCCTAGGTATATTCCCAACAGAAATGAAAACATACATTCACACAAAATCTTGTACATAAATGTTCGTAGCTGTATTATTCATAATGGCCAAAAATGGAAACTGATGGATACAAAAAATGTGATATATCCATACACTGGAATATTCAGCCACAAAAAAGAATGAAGTACTGATACATGCTACAACATGGATGAACCCTGAAAACTTACTAAGTGAAAGAAGGCAGGTACAGAAGTTCGTATGATACATGAAATATCCAGAAGATGTAAATTAAGGCAGAAAGTGATCAGTGGTTGCCGGATGCTGGCATAGGGGACAAGAGTAGAAGGGAGAGGGAGATGAGGAATGATAGGTACAGGGTTTCTTTTTCCGCGTGGTGAAATAGTCCTGAAATTAAAATGGTGATAGTGGAACAACTCTACACATGCTAAAAACTGGCTAATTGGACAGTTTTAAAGAGTGAATTTTATGGTATGTGAAATATATTCCAAACTGCTACTTTAGAAAAAAAAAAAAAAGAGAGAGAAAATAAATTTAAGTTCTCCAGGACAACCCCAGACCTTCTGCATCAAAATTTGCATTTCAACAAGATCCCTGGTGATTCCTATACACATCGAAGTTTGAAAAAGTGATCTAAAAGATATATGGCCAAAATCGTTCCTCTGGTTAACCTCGTTATTCACAGAATAGTTAACTTGATTTCACTAGGGTGATTTTTTTCTGCCACAATTGCTTGATATATAATTAAATGCTCATTTAGATTCTACAACTTCTGGTTTTCCCTCAAAAATTTGCAGAGTTTTAGTACTGAGTGGAACCTGCACTGAGCTAGGAGCAAAGTCTTGGCACTTTTTCTTTTTTTTTTTTTTTTTTTTTTGAGGGGGCTGGTCTCAAACTCATGAGCTCCAGCGATCCTCCTGCCTGAAGCCTCCCAAAGTGCTGGGATTACAGGCATGCCCAACCACACCCGGCGCACATGGATTTTTAAATTCTCAACAGTACTAGGTACATAGGAGATGCTCTCACTTTAATTAAACCACCAGTTTTGAAGGGAGTGGCAATAACATATATAAGATGAACAAAAAGGTACAGAATCTAATGGGAAATAAGACAAAAAACTCACTCACTTCAGAAAAGTTTATTAAAGATAAAATCAGATTTACAGAGTATAAAACAATAAGGGATAGAGATGAAGAGGTTTCAAACAAACTATGTGTACAATAGGAAGTAAATTACCTACCTGGGGTTCTCAGAGCACTTTTTCTTTACTTCTGCACAAAGCCTAATCTGTTTTTTAAAAAATCCTTGGAAAAGGCTCAGCAGTCATATATTCTCATGATTTAGCAGCTAAACAAAATGTCCATGATCCAAAAAGAAAGAGAGGTGGACCTAAGGGACAGGGTACTAAATATATATACTATGATAAGCTCTGCTTCCTCTGTTCCAGTTCTTTAAAAAAATTTTGTGTCTGTGTTTTTGGGGAAAGGGTTATCATGCAAAATGACTGTCTTAGAACCAGGAGTTGAAGAAAGGGAATTTGGGCTCTCTAAAGATCCTTGTTGCCTTCTTGGTGCAGTAAGCAGCGTGTCTCAAAAAAAGCCTGTTAGACTTATAACCATACTATGCAATTGGTACATTTTTAACTAAGCAAATTTTATAAATAATTTGAAATGTTTTGTGGGTACTTATAGCCAGATACTGCACATAAATATTACACCCAAATTAAGAGTCCAGGTTCTGCAATCAGCCTGTATGGGTTTAAATACTGATCCCAGATCAGTTATGCAAACTTAGGCCAAGTTACTTAAATTCTCTGCCTTCCTTATACAGTAAGCTTTAGTAATAGTACCCACCTCACAGAAAAGCTATGAGAATTAAAAAAATATATGTCAATAGTTTAGAACAGTACCTGGCACACACAAAGTATTTAGTACATATGCACACACAAACACAGAGGTTCTTTCATATAGAATATGTCATATTCAGATTTACACAGTAGTTATTCGTGTTGATGGGAAAATGGCATTAGCTCATCTTATTAATTTTGATTCCCTAAACTACAATTCTATCTGTATCATATCAATAAAAATGAACTTCTTGGGTACATCAACTATATGCTAGTCCACTTTTGTATATTCCAGATGGCGGAATGTGTCTTTCTACCACATAAGATGATGTCACTAGTATATTCCAGGGCCTATTACATGGGTGTGTAATAAATGTGGAATAATTTATTTCAGGTAATTTAGGGATTATCTACAAAACTAATATAGGTGGATGTTTAGAGTCCTTTAAACATCTATAATTTTACTCATATTTGTTGTAAATAAAAGTACTGCAAATGTAATGCTGACAGGAACTTTGTGACATTAAAGTTTTTTCTATATAGTAAGGGACAAAACAAAGGCTCAATTGAAATAATTTTTTTTAAAAAATGATTTGAGCACAACAGGACAACAAAAATTAGCACTTGGTACACTTCAGTGCAATTTCTGGCTTAGCTGCTAGTAAGCAAAGGAAAAGCTCCACCTTGGTCAGAAACTACCTTCTCACAATACTGAGAAACACACCAAACAGGGGAAAGCCTTTTTGAATCTAGAAATAAAAAAGCTGCCCATCTTTACTAATATGAAACAACTGGTTTTAAGGTAACTAGTAAGAGTTTTTCTTCAAAACAGACATCTCACTTACCTTTTCAGTAAATTTCCTAAAAACATTAAAGACAGATGTAAGGCATAGCGGGTAATTTCCATGAACTCAAGTCTTTTCCTCTGACTGTAGTGGAGCAGACACGATAAAGCAGGTTTGGAAATGCTAGAAATGAATTCCTACTTCCCCTTGCATTCTTCAGATCTCATTTTCCCCCAAATTTCTGCATTGGCTGGCTTCCATTTCAGCATCAGTCACGAAATCTTGAAGGTCAGACACAGTAAACAGGGAAGGACATAAAATTAAGTGATTTGGGCGCAGTTTTGAGTCTCACAACTTTAACAGGGATGAGTCATATACTAAAGTATGGGGAAATAAATTACAAATTCTGTTCCTTAATGAAAATCAGCTCTTAGTCAAGCTAACGTATTAGTTTTCTACAGCCTGAAATGCTGTATGTTCCTTTAATAAATGTTGAGGGGAAAAAAGATATAATTCCCATGAAGGTCAAACATAAGTTGATCAATTCAGTATTTGAGTCTTTGTCCTTAATTTATTTTCCAACGAATGTATAAAGGAAAAAACACAGGGCATAAAAAATACTAGCAGATTGTTCTAAGTGATTTTCCAATTTGCCAATCAAATTTGAAATATTTTATTTACCTACCAATTAAGTCAGAAGAAAGGAAGTGAACTTTATATGATTATTAGTGGTATAAGCTTTAAATTTAAAAGATAAGGGTTATTCAACTCAACTTTTTTTTGGTTATAGGAAATTAGCATTAAAATTAACTTCGTTAAGAGAAGAAAAAATTAAAATACTGAATAATCCATCTGGAGCTGGCCAGGAAATGTCTTTATACTTTGTAAAATCATAAACTGAAACCGAAATTTGATATATTTCTAGGTTAGCAAACAAAAAAATTTTTTTGCTCCCTATAAATCATTAAACAGGTTTGCTGTGCTCACTCAGTGACATTTCAACTTTCTTTGAAACCCAAGTGACAGAACTAGTTAACTACTTTGGGAATGGAATTGTGAGTGGCTAGATGAGAGGAACACCTCTCATCTGACAAAACTTGCTTTTGGGGGAAATGGAAGAAAAAGTCATCAGTATGCCATAAGAGTTAGAGCATTCAGACCATAAAATCAGGCAGTAATCCTTGCTGACTGGTCCTGGATTCCAAATGACACATTCCTTCTCAATGTATTCAATCCATCAGCAGCTTAGAAGCAATCCACACCGGAGACCACTTAAAAACGTGCATTTTGCAATAACCATTATCTATCTTAGCAGCTAGAAAGGCAAAACAAAAGTTAGCATATCAAACTACCTTTAGGGGCTAGAGCAGAATATGAGTTCATTAATGATAAATATAATGACTAGAAACAATGAAAACTTATCCCGAAGAGTTCTGAAGATTAAAAAAAAAAAAAACCCTCAAAATGTCTATTATGCCAAGTATGGTCAAAGTATTCAAGTATCCTCCCTCTCCACAACCTCTATTTTTCTTTTTTCTTTTTTTTTTGGTTTTTGTTTGTTTTTGGACACGGAGTCTCACCTGTTGCCCAGGCTGGAGTACACTGGTGAGATTTTGGCTCACTACAACCTCTGGCTCACTACAACCTCTGCCTCCTGGGTTCATGCTCTTCTGCCTCAGCCTCCGAGTAGCTGAAATTACACACATGTGTCACCACGGCCTGGCTAATTTTTGTATTTTTAGTAGAGATGGGGTTTCACCAAGTTGGCCAGGCTGGTCTTGAACTCCTGACCTCAGGTGATCCACCCACCTTGGCCTCCCAAAGTGCTAGGATTACAGGCGTGAGCCACTGTGCCCGGCCCTCTTTTTCCTTTTTTTTAAGGGGTGAGAGTCTTGCCATGTTGCCCAGGCTGGAGTGTAGTGGCTACTCACAAGCACAGTAATTGTGCACTACAGCCATGAAGGCCTGGGCTCAAGCCTCAGCTTCCCAACTAGTTCAGACTAGAGGTGCACACTACCATCCCTGACTTACAACTTCTGTTTTCAGGCTAGCATTCCCGAAGTGCAAGAAATACAATATATCATGGATGGGTATTACTAAACAGGAAGGAGAGTCAGTGAATTTACTTGTACTGCCCAATTAAATAATCAACATTGAACTGGTAAGTCTTCAATTCCCAAGAAATCCATGGATGAAAGTTGGACATAGCAACAATTGCTCCTGATGCCAGACTGAAATAACAAAGGGCAAGAGGAATTCATGTTACCTACTCTTCACTTGATAAGGAAAAATAAAGCAAAAGTAAATTTAAAAAAGAAAAGGAATCACATTTTTTCTCTGAGAAAAAAAAATTAAGTTAAGGCAGAGTTTGCAAATAAGCTATATGAATGCTGGGCTCAATGTTTTTCAGTTTGCAGTTAAAAAGAAACATTCAAAGGGAAGACAAATGTACACGTAAATTACTTTCAGAGCAAAAAGATACTGCTTGGCTGGGTGTCGTGGCTCACACCTATAGTCCCAGCTACTTGGGAGGCTGAGGCAGGAGGCTTCCTTGAACCTGGGAGATGGAGGTTACAGTGAGCCATGGTTGCACCACTGTGCTCCAGCCTGGACGACACAATGAGACTCTGTCTCAAACCAAAGCAAACAAAACAAAAAAGCCAAAGCAAAAAGACACTGCTCAAAGCTAATCCATGGGCATTACCTGCGTTAAAACTGTTATCTGCAAATAAGGTAAAAATAAATACTGTTTGTTGCAGGGTGGAAATGTAGCCTAGATTGAATTAAGCTAAGATGTTTGAGAGTTGGCAACCAGACTTCTGCTCTTAGACATTCTGTTGTGTAATATTTTGTTGTTGTAACAGTCAACTTAAGTTGCAAAGTGTGTATTTTGAAAATGACCATTTTCCTTACATTATAAATTTTCATAGTAAACCTTGCCTTCAGGGTCAGTGATAACACCTATAGTATTTGTTTGTATTTAAAATCCTCTAAAATCTAATACATTTAATCACAGCCTCACTGACATCTCAATTGCCCTCGAAACTCCAAACGGTGAACTTCTAAGAGATGTAATTATTATACCTCTGTGCTTAGGCTGAAGACAACTTCATGATCTGGATAATTATTTTATGTTTCTCTTCATGCCTGGTTTATAAGAAGGTGAACACTGCACATGAGAAAAAGTAGAGGTCCTATCACTTCACAGGTTTGTTTTTGTTTTGTTTTGTTTTTTTTGAGAAGGAATCTCACTCAGTCGTCCAGGGTGGAGTGCAGTGGCACGATCTCGGCTTACTGCAACCTCCACCTCCTGGGCTTGAGCGATTCTCCTGCCTCAGCCTCTTAAGCAGCTGGAATTACAGGTGCCTGCTACCACACCCAGCTAATTTTTGTATCTGTAGTAGAGACTGGGTTTCACCATGTTGGCCAGGCTGGTCTCAAAGTCCTGACCTCGTGATCTGCCCACCTCGGCTTCCCAAATTGCTGGGATCACAGGCATGAGCCATCGCGCCCAGCCTGGTATTTTTATCATTCATTTGAAGTCTATTCCAAGGACATCAGTTATCCCACATATGAAGGTGCAATATAAACTCTCACTTACTCTAAGCTATTCATATTTGCATTCTTCTCTAATGGTGTAAATAATCAAGAACCAGACAAGTTATGCATTCATCGTAACAGTCACATTTCTATGGCCTACAGCAAATCCAGTTACATTTTAAAGTGAGTGGCTCTTTAAAATACTATTTTCAAACACATGAATAACATTATTGTTTTATTTCACCCAATATTCAGTAATTCCTGACTGGGTTGGACTCAGTAACATCTTTCAAAAAATAATACTAGACTCACATGTGTACTTTGAGTAAAGCTGCTGGCTTTGTCGCCATACTAATACTCAGTTCTTTTGACTCAGTTCTCAATCCAGGGCCAAAGTCAAGAGCAAGGCTGAACATGTAGGCTAGTTCTTGTTAACAGTAAGGCAAAATGGCAACTGACTTGGCACTCTCTCCCAATATGCGGATGCCCTGGACATAGTAAGCAGAGGGTCAAATGTAAACTATGTCCCAAGAAAATGGCAATTTCTGTAGTCTCTCATGCATTTTTAAAAACTATAATCAAGTGTCTGTTAAGATTACTTTAGTTGTGAAATGTTAGCAGTATCAGGATAAAGAGTCAGAAAAAAAATCTTGAGCCTAATTTCCATTTTTTTCTATGTATACTTTCCCAAAAATCTAAAGTCACCAAAATTCTCTTCATGAAGCCTTATCCTATCTGTTGCCTAATGACAATGAAGGTGATCAGATTCAGGATTTACAGATGTCCTCCTCTGGAGATGATTTTGCTCTGAGACTGATGGATACTACCAGTGCTGTTAGTCATTTCTGCCACCTGGATACAGAGAATCTGGTGCAAATTTGTGTCTCCAGGCCGGCTCCCCATTTTTCCCCAACTGCTTGCTTAAGGAATGAAATGCTCACTTCATGGTAGTTGTAAGCAATCTACATAGAAAATATATCAGACTACAAATTACTTAATACGTATTTATATCATCTCCTACCTCCCTAATGCAGAACCCCACTCCATTCATTCCCTGCAAACATTTGTTTTAAATTTGAATTTGAGAAAATATTTTCCCTGCATAATTGTCTTCTAACATCTGTGGACATTCTTCCTACTTTCTTTGAAAAAGTCATTATACCATGCAATTAAGGGAAAAAATCAGTGTTGAAACTAGAGGCAGATCTATAATAAAAGTACATATTACTTTTCATAAAAATTCTCACCCAAAAGAGCATATCCAAAGGGTTGTAAAGTTTATCTGGTTACCACCCTCCTCCCTTTCTTCTTGCCTTTGGTCCCATGAGTGAGCCTCAAAAACCATGGTCACCAGCAGACTGTCAGGGACAAAGTGAATGGAAGTTACTTTTGAGAAGGCAATTCAGGCCACATGCGGTGGCTCACGCCTGTACTCCCAGAACTTTGGGAGGCCAAGGCAAGTGCAGTGAGACTCCATTTCAAAAAAAAAAAAAAAGACAAGGTAGAGGATTCCACCTTCCCTTTAGGTAGAGATACGGCAGCCGTGAAGGAAACTTGTAATTTCATGGGCCAAAGGTTATAAATTTCTAAACCAAATTTTCAAAGGAAAATGTCACCACTATCTTTTAATCATTGGGAAAGCAGTTATTGCCCTCTTCTTTCATGAAAATACTAACATATGTACTCTAATACCATCATATACAGCACTATTAATCAAGCCCCTATTTTTCAATCTAAACTGAACTTTCAGGTAGCTTTTTAAAAAAATGCTAAAGCAAAGAAGAAAAATGAGAAAATCTATATCTGAATGAACTTTGTTACAGTTATGTAATCTGTGGTGGGGGGGAGTCACTTAAAAAATAAACAGACATTTTCAAATGTCAATAGCCACACTTGTATTATTTACATCGTTTCTCCTTTCTTTATGAAACAAAATTTTTATGTATCAGATGAAATTTCCTGCTGACAATGAATTTCAAAGATGCCTTACCATCTTTCTTAAATGGACAAACAAAACTTGTATATGTTTACCATGTACAATATGATGCTTACCTAAATCTTTATTTCTGATTACTCTTAACCAGCATCTTCTCCTTTCCTCCACTAACATTTTTTAAAAAGTAAATTCTTCAGTGGACTAATGGTTCCATCTGATTGATACCTTGGGTGAAATTCCTAATTTTATCTTGCTAACTTAGTTTACTATAATATAAACAGAATGTACAAAGTGGAATATTTTTAATATATTCTTAATCTCAACCTTTCCTAGAATTCCATCTAAGGCTTGTTCTGAAAGATATAATGACAAATCAAAGGAGGAAGAGATCTAGGTTTGTAAAAATAAAATTTTTAAAAAAGCAAAGTAGGAAGAAAGAATTTATATTATACATTTCCAGAAGCTCATATTCTCACAGATTTTGCAGAAGAACTAGTCCTTTACAATCATTTAAGTAGGAAGTTCTACTCCAAGTGAATAAAGTTTAAGCAAACTTCAAGTAACTCCAAGTAAAAGACATTGAAGATACCTAGTTTCCAAAGAACACTTGTTTGACAGATTAATGTGACTAAATTAACCTTAAAACTTTAAAATGTGTGACATACCTTATTAATATATTTTAAAAAGGCTGTTTTAAAGCAACTTTATGAAGCAAAAGAGTAAGTCACTTCCAAAGTTCCTTGGTCTTCTACAAATTCTAGGCACTGAAAAGAACTTACAAGAACATGCAGGGTTCACTGTGGCATGTCTGTCTCAGGTATGTGAGATATGATATGGGGCTTAAATCCAGTAAGGGCTCTGGGGAAATAAGAAAGCATTTAGGGACAAAGCAGGCCTGATTCTGAAAAACTTAAACCATGTTTTAGATTCACGTTTGCTATTCACTTTACAGTTAAGTAATTCAAGTCTTCTGCATAAAATTTCACATAGAGGGGAAATACTTTAAAGTCTGGTATGTCCTAACGTAACATGAGATAAACTTTCTTGACCTTCAAGATTAAGGGAATTGATGCTATAGTTATAAAAATAAAAGAGAATTGAAATATAAATGCTTTGGCTTGAACAATATCATTTAAATTGTTTTATAATTTTTTTTTCAGATTGAATATGCCAAGTATGCAACTAAACAGTAGATAATTTTCATAACCCTAATGTTAGAAATGTTCCATATTATACTTTTTACCTATGTCCTTCTTCAAGCCTGAGTGCTCCAATACATGCTATTGGAAAAAAAGATCAAAATTAGCATTAACATAAAGTTTTTCAATTAATACTGCAAATAGAATCCCAGAGGATAAAAAGGCCAGAATAAAACAAACTCAAATATGTGACTGAATGAACACATACAAAATCAAACTGTCTTACTTACCAAACCTCTACACCATTTCCTAACAGATATCCAGAAAAAAAAAGTGGGAAATCTAAAATGTATCATAACTTGGCAGAGAGAACACTTTGATAGCCCTCCTGCTAAATAACATAATTCAAACTGGAAATTTCTAAAACAAGACATATGTCAATGAAGTATTATTACTCTGAAGTTTCTTATACAATTTCTAAACTTATCATTTCCAGAGTTTTCTGCTCCCAAGGATGCTAAAACCATTCGAAAAGAAATAGAAGGGTAAAAAAAAGGAAGAAAAGCAAAAGTTAAAGCTAAAAGAGAAAAATCCAAAACAGATCATAGGGTAGAGGGAAGATGAGGGGTGGAGAAAGAGCAGGAAAGAGACAACACCAAAGTTAAAAAGAAAAGCAAAATAAAAACCTTTTATCTGTAGTACTCTAGGACTCTATTTTCAACAGACTAGTTATTAAGACTTGAATCATGGCTTAATGACTAAATACCTGTTGTAAACTTAAAAAAAAAAAAAAAGATTAGCACCTCAGTGTCTTCACCAGTAAAGTGGAATCATAAAGATGTTTAAAAGAACACCTAAAATGTACTTTTTTTTTTTTTACATTTCAAGATGGCAAACCTCTTGCCTTGGGCTCCCAAAGTGCTAGGATTACAGGCGTGAGCCTAAAAAGCAATTTGAACAGCACTTGGCATTTACTAACCACTTAACAATATTAGAATTAGACACAGAGTAAATATTTAAATAGTATTTTAGAGGCTACTATTTTTATTTTTGCTAGGGAAAAGCAGTGATCTCCTTGAGGTGCTCCTTGAATGGCTGGAATTTCAACTTCAGGGGTTGACAATGTATCTAATGATACTTAACTTTCAGAATAGCTTCAGGTACATTCTGGAAAATACTCTCTTGACAAAGTAGCTGACCCAAATATGGTAGCACTCCTCTTCCTGCCTGGCATCAAATAATACCATTGATATTAGAAAAGAGATGGAAGGCAGAATGCCCTCATATATAGTATCTGCACCATTAATCATGGGTAAACTGAATGCTCAAGTTTGCTGTGGTAATAAATCCACCAAGACATACTTAATTCAAGCAACTTAATTTCTTTTATTCCTTTTCTCCAAAAAACTCAAGTTTTTGTACATACAACGAATCACACATATATCAATCGCAAAATATGGAAAACAAAGTATCCTGCAACACTACGGTCGGGGTAATAGAAGCACACACAGCAGATTAAATTTTAAAAATCTAAACCTTTAGAATATACCTTCTGTTCTTTTAGCTTTTAAATTCAAAACTCCCCACAAAAAGTCTAACCTAAAATGTGTTGCTACTAGCGCTAAATATGTATTTCTAGAGAAAAGTAAGAATGAAAACAAAAAGAAAGGTACATTTTTAATTGTAGTATCTGTAGTTGTCACAAACTAGCCACAGAACTATCACTTAAACTTTCTGGGCCTCAGTTTTCTCACTAGAAAAACAGGGATACTACTGCCTTAATCAAGGTCATTGTGGATATTAAAGATAATATAAAGCACCTAGCTTCATGTGTCTGGCATACAATAGGACTCAATAGGTACTATTCCTATAAATGGGGGAGGGAGGGTGTTGGATTAGATACCAAGTCTAAGGTCAAAATATCAAGAAGGCTTTCTTTCATACAATAATTTCCCCAGGAAGAGATAGCTAAAACATAAAAGCCATAAGGGGCCGGGCATGGCGGCTCATGCCTGTCATCCCAGCACTTTGGGAAGCCAAGGCCGATGGATTGCCTGAGGTCAGGAGTTAGACACCAGCCTAACCAACATGGAGAAACCTTGTCTCTACTTAAAAAAATACAAAATTAGCCCTATGTGGTGGTGCATGCCTGTAATCCCAGCTACTCAGGAGGCTGAGGCAGGAAAATTGCTTGAACCCAGGAGGCAGAGGTTGTAGTAAGCCAAGATTGCA
>NW_016107402.1:1103115-1105013 GCF_001604975.1 Cebus imitator
AAAAAAAAAAAAAAAAAAAGCCATAATGCAGCACATTCAACAGACTCTGTCTGAGGGAGTTTATTACCACAGTTAAATAATTCTTTTAAACAGTTTTACCTATAGCATGGATAACTACAACAGTGATATGGACATAGACCACAATATTACAGTACCCTTGCTTTCAGAAAATACAACAGAATATGATATGCACCCACCTACGCAATTTTTAGGAACAGAAACAACTGGGCTGTTTTCTGCCATTTGGTCTGTGAATGTTCATGAAGTGGGATTTTGACAACTGTGAAGTAAGAGACTGTTCTGTAATAGTCAAAAGCAGGAAATATTTAGAAGTTGCCTTTAAGGCACTAGGTTTGCCCTCCAAACCTCTGAATGCAAACTCTCATATGGACTAATTCTAACCATTTTGCATTGTCTTCTTAAAGATTTTGTTACCCTTAATATCTAGTATCTAGATATTAAGCTTCGGTCCAAGTTTGTTGTCAAACTGTCACTTAAATGATTCCAAATACTCCCTGAAGAGGGCCATGGGTTGGAGTCTGTAAGTTATTTTGTATATGGCTCAACCATATATTTCTATTACTTCATCAGTGACATTACATTTTCATCTTTGTCTTAGGAATCTAATTGCTAAAATAATTGCTAGAAAGTAATGGGTTAAAACAAGGTGGACAAAAGTATAGGGGGAAAAATCAGTATAACCTTTCTAAGGATGACAGAAAAGGTTTGGGCAGGACTGCAGACAGATTAGAAAATTAATAAAAGGTTTAAAGGAAAGATAAGGTGCCACAAAAGTATAGGAAAGGTCTCAAACTTCAAGAGTTTAGATTTGACACCATGACATAACAGGCATGTGATGATTATCACAATTGTGTAGGACAAATAAGGCAGGGTGAGGGATTAGGCAGGATGACTAGGAAGAGGACTATAATAATCTAGGAACTGCCTTTTAAGGCCCACAGCAGTGCTTCCTACCCTGTAGTCTTGAATTTTGGAATACATCAAGCAGACTAAATGTGAATTAATTTTGTCTCCTTTAACAGAACATTAGCTCCATAGGAGAGAGTCTGTCTTATTCAGATATATTTTCAGTACCTACAATATCTAGCATAAAAATGACCTTCTAACATTCAATGTAGTCTGAATCTGATATAAAAGCTGTTGTAATAAAATATAACTCGCTTACAAAATATTGAATTCCTAGACTCTATTTAATGTAAGTTTTCTAATAAACTGATTAGAACTCCAATCAAGTACTAAACTATAGGTGTTATTTCTTATCGATGGTCTGATATTTTTTCTACATTGATCCCACGTTATTCTCCTATAAGAAAGGTTAAAAATCACTACCTTAGGATATTGGATTAATGACTAAAGAAATTAAGAAAAAGACACCATAGAGAAGAATCACCATGATGTAACAGAAAATTCAATAAAATAACTATCACGATTTCAACCGGCGGGATCAAAAGGTGCTTCCCAAACTCACAACTCTTACATGGCTAAGCCTGTAAGGTTTTGTCTCCTTTGCCAAATGTTCCCCTGTATGCCTGTGACTGCACAGTGCCAGGAACATATATATTCACTAAATGTTTCTAAATGAATAAATGTTGGTAACTGTATTTTAACATTATCAAGTTTCATGTGATCTGGAGGCACACATGAGATTAGAGACTGAAAGAGGTTAGAGACATTACTTGGGAGTATATAAAATCCAGTAAGCCCCAACCAATGGATGAAGTCCCTAATGAGAGAAGAGGGTGTTACAGACATAGGAAGAGGGTGTTATAGGACCCCCCCAAAAAAAAAAAAAAAAAAAAAAAAAAAGGCAGGTGCACACGGCCAACGCCAGCGCTTTCTACACTATATAAAAGCACCATGAGAGATCAGACACGCCA
>NW_016107402.1:1105778-1110959 GCF_001604975.1 Cebus imitator
TTTTTTTTGAGGCAGAGTCTAGCTCTGTCACCCACGCTGGAGTACAGTGGTGCAATCTCAGCTTACTGCAACCTCTGCCTCCCAGGTTCAAGCGATTCGCTTGCCTCAGCCTCCCTAGTAGGCATGTGCCACCATGGCTGGCTAATTTTTTGTATTTTTAGTAGAGATGGGATTTCACTTTATTGGCCAGGCTGGTCTCGAACTCCTGACCTTGTGATTCACCTGCCTCGGCCTCCCAACAATGTCAGGATTACGGGCGGGAGTCACCACACCCGGTCCTGTTTTATCTTTATTCTATGATGTGTACCTAGGCAAATCATGAAGTGAAATGGGAATAACGCCTCACTTCTAAAACACATAAACGCAAAGAGAAAGATCAACTGAGGATAATTTGGAAGGCTTTTTTTTTTTTTTTTTAAGGATAATTAACACTACACAAAACCATGGTTAATATATATGCACCCAGTATACTTCATTACCTTCCAGTAGCCACTTCAAAGATGTAATAGAAAGCCAGGGAAGGTACAAAACAGTGCAAAGGAAGTATTCACAGAAATAAAGTGGCTTTTGACTTCAAAGAATAAGAATTCCAATCTGGAGAGAAAGTTAAGGATAAAATTGAATTACACGTAAAATTGTAATAAGTTGCAGATAAAATACCACAGCCTGGCTCAATTTTAAAAACAATTTAAAACAAATTCTGAAACACTCTAAGAGATAATTGGAAACTGGCAAAAGTGTTAAATCACAAAATGTTTAGTAAACGTGTGACAAAGTCACAAGCACAAAAAAAGTAGTTTGAAAAATTGGGAAAGGCTCCAAAAGGGCACTGTTCAATTAATGAAGGCTATACTTACCGACAGCACACAATTTAAAAAAGGGAAGTTTCTGAGCTATTCAGAGGCTATCATTAATCTTAATATCACAACAGAAAATAATTTTTGTTTTTATTTCTGAAATACCAATTGTTGACCTCACCTATAGTCCTGGCCTAGAGAAACCATTAGCATAACCAACTAGTGAGTAATATCCCAGTTTTTCAAATAAACCTAATGACATTTACCTAATAAGACCGCACAGAGCAAATACAATTAAGAAGGCAGTACAGAGTGTTTAAAATAGGAGCTCTGGGCCAGGCACGGTGCTCACATCTGTAATCCCATCCCTTTGGGAGGCTGAGTCCAGAGGATCACTTTGAGCCTGGGAATTCGTGCCACTGCACTACAGCCTGGGTGACAAATTAAGACCCCATCTCATAAAACAAATGAGTTCTGGTATCAGATCAACCTAGATTCAATACTAGATAGGCGATGGGTAGCTTCTAGCTGGCAGGCCTTGGACTAAAATATGTGTGTCTAGTATCCACATTTATACTTACTTTACAGGGTTAGTATGAAGTTTAGTACGTTAACATAAGGTATTTAAGACAATGGCAGCACCCCGGAAATATTCAGTAGTTTGCTTTGGAGTGAAATTATAACCATTTCAATGTGTTAACCTCAGTTCTCTCATGCTGACTAAAGTTCCATATGGGTTTATGGGTCTTAGAACTCTTTTTGTTAAAGACGGGGTCTTGTTCTGTCATCCAGGCTGGAGTGCAATGGCTAGTGGCACCCTTATGGCTCACTGCAGCCTCAATCTCCCAGGCTCAAGTGATCCTCCCACCTCAGCTGGGAACAGACATGCTCTACCGCACCCAGCTAATTTTCGTATTTTTTGCAGAGATGGGGTTTTGCCATGTCGCCTAGGCTGGTCTCAAACTCCGGGGCTCAAGCTATATGCCTACATCACCTTCCCAAAGTGTTGGGATTACAGGTGTGAGCCACTGTGCCTGGCTGGTCTTAGAACTCCTTAAAAAAGAAAATGTTTATGGGTGTAAAATAATAAACAGAGTGAAGAGCTAAAACGGCTGGTTTAGCCCCTGGGCTAAACCACATATTCTCAGGAGACATGTAGTCTTGAGTTTTATTTTTGCTTTGTTTTTAAATAAGAGCTATTATTATCTATGTTTTCTTTCTAAAGAAATCACCTGAGCAGTCACTCCTGTCAAATGTATTAATGTTCTATAATACAAAAAATGTGTATCAGACACTAGATTAACAAGTTTCATAAGCCATAGTGAGGAATGAAACAGCTTGATTTCACATGGAACCTTATGAGTTACGGAAAACTGATTAAAAAGCTATTTTTGGAAAATCTATTCCATTTTAACCAAGTAACATCTGTATGTCTGTTTATCTTCAGGGAGGCAAGAAATGGTTCAGAAAAGTGATCATTAATTCAGTTTTGACCAGGGATTTCTCACATGTAGCCTTAAGTTTTCAGCAATGGAAAAATAAAAATATTAGGAAACCTACCTTCGCCTTTGTTCTTTCAGATTCATATACTCAATCACTCCACCTTTACATTTTAATATTTTCTTTAAATAAAATTTGAACTAAATAGGTGAAAATTCTTAAAAATCAAGTTACTTGATCATATCCAGTGAACATTAAGCTTAATTTTTTTAGTCAGCTAAAAGAAAAATCAGAACATACACATTTTATAAACTCTTCTGCTGTCCTAATCTAAACCAAATACATTATTCATGCATTGTAATTATAACCTGAATATTTTATTAGGACACAGGACACCTTTCAAACTTCCAATGGTGTTGCTGGAACATTTGGTTTGATGATTATCACTACTATTTATAAATCTTTTATTGCCTTCCTGCAATCTTCTATAAATTCTTTGATGACAATGACCATAACTAATTTTGTATTCCTAACTCCTAAAACAAATACGCAATGGCCATGAAATTTAGAATGCAGATCATATCAATTATCAATGTTAGGCATAAACTAGACTTAACATTTTCAATAAATGGGTGACTTCGAACTAGTTATCTACGCTTGGTTGATGATGTTTAAGATCAATCCATTTAATGATATCCCTTCCTAAGCATTACAGGTTGATCCAGATGTTACTGTACTTTCTGAAAAGAAAAGAAAGTTAATTACTTTTATAATATTTCTTAAGGACAAAACTCAGGATGAGAATTTCTGGAAATTACTACCATATCACACTGTGAAGAAATAAACTAGCAATTGTCATATAGGTCCTGCAATCCTCATTTTTAAGACAAAAAACCCCATGTTACATCAATAAAAACAAGATTAGAATTAGGAATTTCCAACAACATTGCAAGCCATGATGAAGCCTCAATTTGGGTTGTTAACTTATTAGAATTAAATATTTTTCTCAAATGTTTAGTAGGCAAGATCATATAAATTATATACTGAGAATAATTCATGTTAAGTGTTCAGCTGGTGGAGTAATTACTCAAACTTCTTTCTTCCAGGCTACATATATCTATATACATTTAAGTAATCTGCCACAGCCAGAATCTGTTTTTTGTTTGTTTTTAGGCAAGGTTTCTCTATCATCCAGGCTGGAGGACAATGGCACAATCTCAGCTCCCTGCAGCCTCCACCTCCCAGGTTCAAGAGATTCTTCTACCTCAGCCTCCTGAGTAGCTGGAACTACAGCTGCACTCCATCACACCAGGCTAACTTTTGTATTTTTTGCTGGTGATGGGGTTTTACCATGTTAGCCAGGCTGGTATTAAATTCCTGACCTCAAGTGATCTGCCTTCCTCAGCCTCCCAAAGTGCTGGGATCACAGATGTGAGCTACCACACCTGGCCCAACCACAATCTTTTGAATAAATTTTATAAAGCATTTATCCTTGTTTTGACTTGCTTGATGCCTGTATAACCCCAGCACTTTGGGAGGTGGGCAGATCACTTGAGACCAGAGTTCGTGAACAACCTGGCGAACATCGGGAAACCCCATCTCTACTAAAAATACAAAAATTAGCCAGGCGTGGTGGCAGGCACCTGTAATACCAGCTACTCAGGAAGCCAGGCAGGAGAATCACTTGAACCTAAGAGGCAGAAGTTGTAGTGAGCCAAGATCACACCACCATACACTAGCCTGGGCAACAAAGCCTCTTAAAAAAAAGAAAGAAAAAGATAAAGCAGCACTAAAACTATGATACAAATGTTATTAAAAGAGTAACAACAGGCTGGACATGGTGGCTTACACTTATAATCCCAGCATTTGGGGAGACTGGGAGGATTGCCTGAGCCCAGAAGTTCGAGACCATCCTAGGCAACATGGCGAAACCTTGTCTCTACAAAAAATTAGCCAGGCGGGGTGGCATACTCCTGTAGTTCCAGCTACCCAGAAAGCTGAGGTGGGAGGATCACCAGAGCCACGGAGGTCAATGAGCCATGATCTTGTCACTGCACTTCAGCCTGGGCAAGAATGAGACCTGTCTTAAAAAAAAAAAAAAAAAAAAAAAGAAAAGTAGCAACTGACTTTTAGGCATGGTAAATAATAAAGTTTCAGCTCTCCTAATATAGTGTTCTCAATAGTACTGTCAGGATAACGGTAAATTCAGGACTGGTAAGTACTGAGAATACCTAGTCAGGTGCAGTTGTTCATCCCTGTAATCCGAACAGTTTAGGAGGCTGAGGTGGGAGGACTGCTTGAGGCAAAGAATTTGAGACCAACCTAGGCAACATAATAAGACCCCCTCTCTACAAAAAAATAATAATCTGAAATACTCGATTACTTTAGCAATGAACCAAATGACACAGAATTCTAGAAGCAAGGTATTACAGTCCTTATGAATTAATAGACTTTTAAGAAAAATACTGGTATCTGTTGACGTATACTGTTTTCCAAACAACTCAGATTTTCATAAATCAGAACAGCAGAAAATACCCTGACTAGTCTAAGGCCATTAATTATTTTATTTTTTAAAAAGTTTTTAAACCATCTTTCTTTCTGTATCAGGGAAGACAACATTTTCTGTAAGAATACATATGGAAAGCAGGCTCTCTACACCCACCAGTTTTAGGGCCCAGCATAGTGACTTATGTTATGTGTAAGTCTATATCTTGCATACAAAAGCAAACACATACTCAGGTTTGGTAAGCAAGCCCTTTAACAAACTCTTCCATAATGACCTTGAAAAAGATAGGACTGAGGCCGGGCATGGTGGCTTACGCCTGTAATCCCAGCACTCTGGGAGGCCAAGGTGGGTAGATCACTTGAGGTAAGGAGTTCAAGACCTACCTGGCCAACATGGTGAAACCCATCTCTATTAAAAATACACAAATTGGCCGGGCGC
>NW_016107402.1:1111214-1136031 GCF_001604975.1 Cebus imitator
AAAAAAAAAAAAAAAAAAACCACAAATTAGGCTGGGTGCGGTGGCTCATGCCTATAATCCCAGCACTTTGGGAGGCTGAGGTGGGTGGATCACCTGAGGTCCAGGAGTTCAAGACCAGCCTGGTCAACACAGTGAAATCCCATCTGTACTGAAAATACAAAAATTAGCCGGGCATGGTAGTGTACACCTGTAGTTCCAGCTACTCTGGAGGCTGAGGCAAGAGAAATACTGGAACCCGGGAGGCGGAGGCTGCAGTAAGCCAAGATCGTGCCACTGCACACCAGCCTGGGCAACAGAGTGAGACCTTGTCTCAAACGGAAAAAAAAATGAAAAGAAAGAAAAATATAGGACTGAAACTAAAAATTAGGCAATGGGATAGCTTAAAATACTTGTTTTGTTTTGTTTTTGAGATGGTGTCTCACTATATTGCAGAAGCTGGTTTCCAACTCCCGGGCTCCAGGGATCCTCCTGAAACCTTTTCTTTTTTTTTTTTTTTTTTTTTTTTTTTTTTGAGACAGAATCTCACTCTGTTACCCAGGCTGGAGTTATAAGGGCCTGATCACAGCTCACTACAACTTTGATTTCCCGGCCTCAGGAGAGGCTCCTACCTCAGCCTCCCAGGTAGCTGGATCAACAGAGGTGTGTCACCATGCCCAGCTAGTTTTTTGAACTTTTTGTAGAGACTGGGTTTTACCATGTTGCCCAGGCCAGTCTTGAACTCCTGGGGTCAAGCAATTCTCCCATCCTGGCCTCCCAAAGTGCTGAGATTATAGGTGTGAACCACCATGCCCAGCCCAAAACTGGCTTCCTAAAGACCAAAACCCAGTATGATGTTTTGGCCAAATTTTTATAAATAAATGATGAAAAAAGAGTAAAACAAATGACAACCATCAACATAAAACAAAAAAGAAAGACTAAGTAACCCTTAATTTCAGAAAAAAACTACATTACTTTAAATCCTAATTAGGTTAGCTTTATTTTAGACATAGTTTAAAGAGTTTTTAAGTATACATAAACTTTGCCACTTAGTTCTAACCTCACTGGTCTTTCTAATCTAGCAGTAAAAATGTACACTTTAAGTCAGGTAGAACAGGGTTTGAATCCTGACCTTGCCACTTTATAGACAAGTGGCCAATAGCTACAAATATCAAGTTACTTAACCTCAATCTTTGAGTTCCTTATATGTAAAGTAGGTGTAGGGACAATACCACCTACCTTGCAGGGTTGTAAATTACATGAAATACACAGAATATAAAATGCCTCCTTAGTACAGAGCATGGTACGTAGCACTTATATCATAGTTAGTAGGTATTATTAATCTAACATCTAAAAAAAGTTCACCATAAAAAAAAAAGAAACAGCAGAATGTTTTCCACCCATACTGCATCTATAGTATTTTTATTTTTCAAAATAAAATTCTAGAGCTGAAAATTAGACTTAAAAAAAAAAATCAGTTTTCAGGGACCACCTTCTAGTTCCTCTTCACATAAAGATGGATACACTTGTCATCTCTATTCTTCATGAGAATTTCCCACCTGTTGATCTATGAAAATTGTTTTTATTTTATTTTTTGAGATGGGTCTCACTCTGTAGCCCAAGCTGGAGTGCAGTGGCACGATCTCGGCTCACTGCAACCTCCACCTCCAGGGCTCAAGTGATTCTCGTGCTTCAGCCTCCCAAGTACCTGGAACTACAGGTGTGTACACCTGGCTATTTTTTTTTTTGTATTTTAGTAGAGACAGAGTTTCACCATGTTACCTAAGGTGGTCTCTAACTCCTGAGCTCAGGCCATCCGCCATCCGTGGCTTCCCAAAGTGCTGGAATTATAGAAGTGTGAGCAATCGTGCTGGGCTGAAAGTTGTTTTTAATGTCACCTTTAGGGCTGGGCATGGTGGCTCACTCCTATAATCCCAGAACTTTGGGAGGCAAAGGTGGGCAGATCACCTGAGGTCAGGAGTTCCAGACCAGCCTGGCCAACATGGTGAAACCCTGCCCCTACATTAGCAGGGCTTGGTGGCAGGTGTCTGTAATCCCAGCTACTCGGGAGGCTGAGGCAGGGAGAATCACTTGAACCCGGGAGGTGGAGGTTGCAGTGAGCTGAGATCGTGCCACTGCAATCCAGATTGGGCAACAGAGCTAGACTCTATCTCAAAAAGAAAAAACCTCACCTTTAACAATTTTCTTTGTTAGTCTGTTCTTGCTCACCACCCAAGATTTACTTTGTTTTGAGACGAAGACTCACTCTCCCTCCCAGCCTGAAGTGCAGTGGCCCAATCTTGCCTCACTGCAACCTTCGCCTCCCGGTTTCAAGTGATTTCCTGCCTCTGCCTCCTGGATAGCTGGGATTACAGGCAGGTCACCATGTCCGCCTGATCTCAAGTCATCCACCTGCCCTGGCCTCCCAAAGTGCTTGGATTACAGGCGTGAGCCACCATGCAGACCCAAGATTTACTTTGAACTAATTAATGAATGTTAACCTTTCTGGGGAGACAGAGTTACAGATTCCAAAAATAAAATACATCGGCATTTTTAGTAACCTATCAACCTTTCCTTTCTGAACTTTTATCTTCTGTAACTTGTGTAACTGTTTTCAGATCTAATTCCTAAATAGACATGACATTTTCTCAGCATCCTGATCTTTTCTGCATATTCCTTCCCATTATTTTCTAGCAATTTCTTCAAGCTATTAAAACCTGTTTTTCTAAATTCACTTCATTTTCTTGCAAACAATGTTCCCAACCTTTCCTTGGAATCCCAAACACTATTAAGCATTTGTGGCGAACTTTATCACAGCTTTAAATCTCAGAGCAACTACATCCAGGCAAATCGCTGCAAACATCTGTTACCTCTTCTATTAAGATCATTCTCCAAAATCCCCCAAAATGTGAGATAATCTATAACTCTGCTACTCAAAGCATAGTCAGGAACACTGACATCACCTATGAACTTGTTAGAAATGCAGACTCTTGCCTTTTAATGAATCAGAATCTGCATTTTAAACAAAATCCCCAGAAATTCCCACCCACTTTAAGTTTGAGCAGCACTTTTGAATGATAAATTGTGACCTGGACAGCTTAACTAGAAAATTTAAATAATCACTAGAAATTCCTTCAAAATCATTTGGTATGTGCAAGAAATGGTCTCATTCATCTTTTCTTTCACATTTAGGAAAGTAAAATAGAATTGACATTACAACTAACGAAGATATCCACATTATTACTCATCAATTAAAAGAAAGTTTCAATAAAATATTTATGGGTTATACTTAGATCAAATCATTTTCCATAGCAACTCTATACAGATATGACTAATTTGGCAAGGTTCTATTTCTTAACAGGAAGGATGGAAAAGTTTCAAAATGACAAGGCAATGCTAAATGTACCATTTAACCAAAAATATTTCGTTATACGACAGCTAACTAGAACACCCAAGTCCTTCTGACCAAGCCAATTCAGGTACTTGAACAATAGCCAAATACATAAGCACCATTATAAACAACAGTTTCAAATGTTTTAATATTTTGAATATAAGGCACAAGATTTTTGAAAGTGATTTAGCTGATAAAAACAATAGTGGCTTTTTAAAATGTATTAACTTACACCTAATCTACTTAAAAACTCAGGCAACTGAAGTTTACAGATTTAAAGGATTCCTGACTAAAGTACAGAATTAATAATTTCCCAAGAACACCCATATAGAAATGTTTCCAAATTCTATTAAATAGCACTGTCAAGTATTGAGATCTGCAATAATGTGATATTTTCATATCTAAGGAAATATTACCCATTAACATACTTAAAAACTTGAGACTGAGCTCCTTTTCTCGTCAATGTTGCTATACTTGACAATACTGATCCTCACCTTCGCCCCATGGGAAAGAATCTTAAAATGATCAAACTCCTTGTTATTTTATTTTATTTTTATTTTTTAAGACTAGTCAAGTGCAGTAGTGAGAAGGGAGGAAAGAGTAGAACAAGGAGTGCAATCTGTAACTGACTGTGAACAATCGAGATAACTCACTACCTTCGGACCAGCCTCCTTGTTATTTTAAAAGGCATGACTAAATTGTGTCTAATTCAATCTCCTGCCTTTATTTTTTTCGAGACAGGATCTCACTCTATCACCCAGGTTAGAGTGGCAGGATCACAGCTCACTACAGCATCTACCTCCCAGGCGCAAGTGATCCTCCCACCTCAGCCTCCCAGGTAGCTGGGACTCCAGGTGTGCGCCATCATGTTCAGCTGATTTTTTGATTTTTTTGTACAGATGGGGTCTCCCTATGTTGCCCAGGCTGATCTTGAACTCCAGAGCTCAAGCAATACTCCCACTTGGGCCTCCCAAAGTGCTGGGATTACCAGCATGAACCACCACTGCACAGAGCACCTCCTGCCTCTTAAAATAAACATCTAGGCCTAAAAGTCACCATTTGGAATTTTAAGTAAATAGCTGAATAAAACACTACTCTTGCTTACAATTTGGAGGAAATGTCTACACATGGTCTTGATTTCGGTCACAACTTTCAATTCTAAGGAAACAGAAATGTGATTTCTTCTCATAGCTATAGATAGAAGGTATCTTCTTATAGGAATATACTTCACAGGAAAATATCTAACAAAATCTTGTTATTTCTAAAAATAAACTAAATAAATTCAGGGCTTTTGGTAGAGCCAAAGCTTAAGCAACCCTTTATTTTTGGAAGAAATACATCACAAATCAGTGAGCTGCCCCCCTTCCATTCCACTTCCTTTTCTGCAAGTGCCTAAAGATGCCCAAGTTTAGATACTTTTGCCGTTAGAACATTCTTTCCTGTTTCAGTGAGTGATCTTTTGATCTTGGAACAAAATGAAATAAGAATAGTAAATTCTGGAAAACACTAACCAAAAGGAAGTATATTGTCTACTCTTTATTATCTTGAAACAATAGGGTATTCACTTTTTCTTCCCCATAACTCAGTTTAACAGTCTTCATTTGAAAGAAACAAGGCAGAATATACTACTAGTCCTTCTTAATAGTTTCGTACTCAATTTGTTTATAGACTATTAGGTCACCATCATCTTCCTTTCAAATATTTTTTGCTATTAACGTCACTGATTACAGAGTAATGAACACATTACTTCAAGTGAATTTCCATTCTGAGTTGCAGAACTTCTACCTTTTTGACTGGTGAGAAACAAAATACACCCTCAAGAAAAGTAAGTCATAAGAAAAACCACTGTATTAGGGCTACCTGCAAAAGAATAGGAAACCTCATAATGTTAACTTTAAGACACAAAGAGAGAACTCTTTATACAGTACTTCCTGTAAATTGGCAGTATTTCCCGACGATGCATCCAAATTGTCCAACAGAGCTTTCCTCAAATAGTTCCCTCACCACTTCTCCTTCACTTGTGGCATGTCACATCAAGGGCACAAGGGCACTGGGGCAATAAAAAGCCTACTGAAAGCACTGTGCAAGTGTTTCTGTTTGCCCATCTCTGTAGGTTCTCTAGGATCATTTCCAAAATGCCACAATTTCCTCAGAAAAATGCCATTATTGGCAGTCTGTTATGCCACAGCCAATATTCCTATCTGCCACCTGTAGATCTAGTTCTAACCCCTGCCAAGCTTCCTGACAATTTAATAAATCTCCGGGGAGTTCAGCCTTTTCATTTTTACTATCCCACTCCTTCACTACCTTCCTTAGAACAGGTACCCAGTATCTAATACTAAATTTGAAGACAGAAACTCCATTTGACTACAAAAGCCTCACATAACTACTAAATCTGTTTTATACAATCAAACCCATCACACCCCACCCAAAATCACCAACACAACATTTTGAACATGTTAAATTTTATTAAAAATATTTAACATTGTACAAATATTCCAATACAGTTATGGTACATGAACACTGTACCAAAAGCACGACTTTTAATAAACTGATGATTAAATGGAAAAGGTCTTGCAAATGTCCCTATTTTGATATTTATATCCATACCAGCAATTTATGTTTGCAGGGGCCTTCAGTCCAATTATAGAAATAGCCTTAGGACATAGTACTTAACATCATAATAGGATTCACTAACGTACAAGTCTACCTATGTTATTGAACAGGCTAGAGAAGTCCTTTTGCCCAACCCTCGTATGTGAGAAATCAAGATAAGCAATGTTCATGGGATCCTGACAAATCTACCATATAAAGTGAGAGCCCTTATTTAAATTTGAGCAACTTAAGTTTTTCCCCAGAATACCTCCTTTTTTGGTTCCATGTAATGTATTTTGTTGTGTTTAAAGCCAACAAATTGGCATCGAATTTTCCTTAACTTACATAAACTCATCAGAATTACATGAATATTTCTATTGCTTACCTTAAAACTTCCTAAGGAGCATGCTATTTAGTGCAAGTTTTACACCCTGATCCTTTCTGTCACTGATACATGCATAAAATGTTACCTTAACACAATCCTGCAATCACTGCAATTCTTAAAGTATTATGTAATTTCATTCTAGCATTGTACAACTAGTCTACAGCAAACTTACAGGTAAGGGTTTATATTCATGACACTGACTAGCATGTTCAACATCTAGGAAATTCTTTCTAGACTGATACCCTCAACCAATAAAGAAGATATAGTGCTATATAAGAATACTGAGGTTCTTCAGACATGAAAATCCATAATTACTTTTAATCTGTGCTTATATCAATAATTATTTTTTATATGGTACGGTCAGAAATGCCTAGTTCCTAAATTTAATTTCAATTTATACCTTACCATCATGAAATCCCCTACAGACTATAAGATGAGGGATTTTAATCTTCAGCAATAATTTAAATACTGACTCTTAATTCTACCAATATCTACTAATTCTATCAGCTATCCTAGGTTTCAGACAAAACACAAGTTGTTCATAGGTTTACATTTCTGCTATGTTCAAGGTCTTAATATTTCAGCTATGTAATTTCTTCTTGACCCAAAGTCATTGTCTCAATATATCTCTAAACTGAGGCCATTATTGTTTGTCAAACCGCTAAAATTTTTTTAACTTTTATTTTACAATGTTAAGATTAGTTTGGAAGATTTTAAAAAATAGTATCTTTGGTGTTTAAACCCTCATTCTATCAACATCTTCCTGTTTTCACTAAAATTAGCATACAATAAATAATCTCTTTAAGATGCATTATATGTTAATCTATCCAACAAAATATAGCAAATATGATACTAGACTGAAATCACAGTTAAAAGAAAGTAAATTTATTGTCTCTCCAACAGACTTTTTAGATTATAAGGTATCTATTTTGCTCACTTAAAATATACCCTGAGTATTTCATACTTGCAGGCCTTTCCTGCTTATCTGCTACCAATTTAAGATTAAGTGAAGTATTATTATATGTTCCTATTAAGAACAGAATAATTTAATATTAAAGTCCTATTTTTCTACAAGGCTGATATAATCGCCCACTTATAGGATATGGGCATTATCCCACACTCAATGCCCCACTACTGATAAAAAAAAAAAAAAAAATAGGAAAAAAAAAGTTCTTACCAACAATTCCACTGGTTATCGTCCCCAGCGAACCCCACCTAGCAAGTCGACATCATGACATGTCAGGTCAGGGCAGCCTCAACCTCGCTTCCCTGATAGTCAGGTGATAAAAGGAAGGAGTTAAAACAGGAAAAGTACACTTGCAGATTTCTGGATAACATCTGAAAATGATTAAAAAAACAAAAAAAAACAAAACAAAACCAGAGCTTCTGGTAACCTCTAAATTAAAAAGTATATACATGTAATTTTAAGAAAAAAAACTTTTCTAGAAAGATTAACAATAATGACTTCAAATTATTTATTACTAAATTACTGAACAATACATTATATATGCAATATTTTTAAAGCTTAGTGTTTGCATTTGAAAATTAAGACCTAATCAACAAACTTCTAATATAAAAGTATACATGTCTGGCTCATGGATTTGTTATTCTGGATTCTCCAGTCAGTCATCCAATCTATTGGTTTCCTCAGAACAACTCCACCTCTAAGTTAACAGAAGCTCCCATTCTTAGAGAAACATAAACACACTTATAAATCCAGTGCACTCTTTCTATAAGGCTTTTTCTTAGCTGCTCACTTAGGAGATGCCACATAATAATTGTTCACATAATAATGAACAATACTATAAAATTAACTTTGGTTAGTTTTAAGAATATTGGACACCTCAGTATAATACAATTATCTTTGAAAAATCAAAATGACAAGTTTATAACATATTTAGAAGCCTTGATAATTGACAAGCAATAGCCTTATAGCAAGTATTTACTGGAAGGGTTTGGTTTTACAAATACACAATTAATAAAACGTAGGTATGATTATATTCAAATGGGCAGAAGGCAAATGATGTAATGAGTTTCAAGAATAATATTATATGGCTTTATGCTAGGAGTGAAATTTTATGTCCTTTCTCTTTGAGAATTTAAAATATATATTTTGTTGCATGCTGACCTTTAAAAAGAATTCATCTCCTAAGTCAGATTTCAAAGTCAAAAGAGAGAAAAATTATCTTCTAATATCAGAAAGCATTGGGCTTTCTTATGCAGAATAACCCCAGTAACTAAAAAAACCTGAAAAACAATTATGCTAAATTCATTTTTTAAAAAAACTACAGAATCATAACTCATTTTCCTTATCTTTTCATCAAATAAACCTGGATTTATTAGAAATCTGGCAACTTATTAGAACTTTTTGCTCTTAAATATTAAAATACCTTCATATAAATATGTACATTTAAGCAACTGCTATAAATGAGTGATCAAATAAAAATTAGTATTCCATTATGGGGAGGGGTATATTTGTATCAGTCTCAGGAGGGTACCTACAAAGAAGAGCTCTACCTCAAATGTATTTCCCAAAACACACTTCACAGTAACAGGCTTATAAATAAAGCCAAATCAATTAGCTTGGGGAACAAAAAAGATGGAAAGGTAGGAGAGCAGGAAACCAAATTCCTTAGAACTTAAAATTTGTACCATTTTTTAAAAAATGCCAATCTAGAATAAAGACCTCCCTCAATTGACATTTTTCAGGTTCATATATAACACTGTTAGATTTATTTATGTGAAAAGTTGAGTTCTGAATCTATTTTCTCTGAATGCTGCTACAGTGATAATTTATAAGACATCAAAGAAAAGCTCTTGAGTTTTAATGTATATAGGATTATGCTTTACAATTTAAAATAGCCACAAAACCTACAAACCAAATATTAGAGGGATACCTCTGTAAATATATTTTTAATTAGTGAGAAGGACAGAGGAGGAGGTGGCCATTTTAAAATTCAAAATATAATTTGCAATTAAAGGAAAGGATTTTGACATGTAACCCAAGTTTTAGTCTAATGTTTTTGCAAGGGTTTATGCTTTGTCAGAATCATTTCTATCCCCATTCTTAATATTCTTTATGACAACTTTGTAGCATGTAACACCTAATTAAGAAATAAAAACAACTCAAATTTGTAGATTTTGTTCTTTCCGGGAAAAAAATCAGGGTTTTACTTAAGTCTAATTAGATGTACAGTTACAACTTCAAATTGTACTTTTAAAGTTTAAAAGCAGCATTTAAAGAATGTTTGGTGTCTTGACTTGCATACATGGGCATAAAAAAAAAAACTCGTTCTGTTTTACCAAAGAAATACCCATGTTAACTCAAAACTATCACACAACAGACCATAATTTATCAGTTTCCAAAAAACTAAAATATCAATGGCCTGTTAAATGACTGTACTGTGTAATGACGGTACTTAGAAAAAGAAATGAAATATATTGACTTTTCTCAGTAACTATTAATTTTCTTATTTGAAATGAAAAGCCATGAAACCCAAAATATGATCTAACCAAGATTACGTGGAATTAAGTGGCTTATGATTTTGAAATCTAATATTCTTATCACAAAGACACCAAACAGGAACAAAACACAAAATAATGGTGTATCCATTTTAATTATTCCCCAATGGCTTCTGATGTTTTTATCACTATAAAAACATTTGAGAACCACGTAAGAATAAGATGGAAGGGAAAATTTAATAGTAATTTGAAAGTGATTCAGACTTCGCTGTACCGTAAAGCTCAGATTCTTTTGTTCCTCTCATTCTCAAGCAAAAAAGTCATTAAAATAAATCAGAATTTCTAAAGGAATAGAGAAACAGATGTTATGTATTGGCCAACAAAAAATTCAGGCATCAGGGATAGCAGATAACTAAAAATAAACGAGGTGTTAACAGAAAGTCAGAGGTATTACTACTGAATATTTTTAAGCCTCTCTTACAAGGCATGAATGTTTCTCAAAGCAAATTTACATAGCAATAAGAAATTATATTCGTTCAGTAACTAAAATAGTAGTCACTATCATGTTTATTAAAACTAAAGTCTGCAGTGCAACTGACGCCACAGTACTAACAGTTTTCTCTGTATGTACATTCACTTATCCAGCAAATAAGGTCTTCAGCCACAAATTAACCCTTACAAAGAATGTGGGTCAAAATAAATTTGCAGTCTGCTTTCCCAGCCACATTTTATTTGTTTTAACGCAAATTATCCAATGCCTACAAAGAATGCTCAAAAGTCTTTGAACCTGTTTTTTTTTTTTTAAATAAAGGATAAAATTTCAAAATTAGAAAAGACTATGAGAGAACACCAATTAATGAAGTGCTAATTGGAATAATACTTGAATTTAGACTAATCCTCAGTCTAATATCCACCATACATGTTGGAATAGACAAGAAATTTTGCATGAATTTGATCACTCACATAGGCAGTTATACTTTGAAAACAATATTCCTTGCAAGGATTACGAATAAAATGATGTTTTAGGACACAATTGAATTTGAAATAGGTAATGTTTTGAATAGATTTTTTAGTTTTATTGAAATCTTACATGAACAAGAAATTGGAAATACAATCACATCAAAGAACAAATTGTCACGGCTTTTGACGTTTAAGCCAAACAAATTTTGTAGGGCAGATTTCAAAAAGTTGTGAAGTTATAACAATTTAAAAACACAGTTAACCTACTTCTAGGAATGCAAAACATACAATCATAGGTTATTTTCAATACAAGAAAACTTAAATTTGTTTGCTTTAATTTCTTAAAACTACTAAGACAAAGCACTAGCTTGTATTTTTATTTACAGCATACTCCATACTCCTATGTAATCTATTCCAAATCCAAAAAAAAGAAACTGTCCAAAACCAAAGGTTCTGCAAAATCATGATTTAACAGTGTGCCCAGCTTGCTTTGAAGCTAAAATGAAGCCTGAAACGATAAAAGCATTGTAATCCCCAGAATAAGGGAACTCTGCAAGCCCAATAATGTCCAGAGCATTTATGAAAAGAGGAAAAATAAAAAGACTTGAGTATATACACAATAGTGATTTCTTCAGCCCAATACAAATGGCAGCAAATTGCTACTTAAAGATGAAACAGTTAAGCCAATTTTTTTTTTTTTTTGAAGAATGTAGATCTAGAGCCAATCGTATCTTGCCAGTATCATTTTCAAGCCCTTAATTGTCTACTTCCACTGTTGCCCATAAGTATCCTGATAAAATTCCTGGTTGTCATTATTGTAACCATAGTTACCAGAATAGTCACCACCTTGCTGAAGCGGCTGCTGAGCGATGGGTTGTGAACCCCAGTTCTGTTGGTTGTTGGTCTGACGACGCTTGGAATCAGGCTGGTTGTACCCATCTGCCTTTCTCTTGCCTCCTACATTGCCCCCACGATTGCCCCGAGATCCACGGGAACCACGGCCTCTCTGCTGTTGTGCAGGACCCCCTCTGCCACCCCTAGAGCCTCTTGGTGGTCCCAAAGGTGCCCCCCTCTGTGAATAGCCAGCTCTACCTCTTGGAGGTGGTGCTCCCCTCCCCCTTGGTGGTGGTGGAGCACCTCGCCCTCCCCTTCCTCCTCCTCTTCCTCTTACTGCATAGCCATCATCATAGCCGTAGTAGGGATCTTCATAGCCTCCACGATAGTCGTGATAATCATAACCATAGTAATCATCATAGTAATCTTCATAGCCATAGTAATCTGGAGGGTAGCCATATCCACCTCTCCCCCCACCACGACCCCGACCTCTAATTGGAGGTGGCATTCGAGGAGGAGGGTGGTAGTAATAATCTTCATACCTAGCAAAGGGAGAAAAGAAAAAACAAATCAGTTTGCTTCAAGACTCCTGATTTTATTTTTCTGATCTCCATTATTGTTATTCCTTATCCAAAGATGTATTTACTAAAATGTAGACTCACGCAGTGCTTCTGGAGGCCTGTCTAGCAGCTTGACGCTCTTTCCTTTTCTTGTCTGGTGGCTTGGCTAAGACTATTTCAATTTCTTCCCCTTCTATTTCTTTGCCATTCATTTCATCCATAGCCTATACAAAATTAGAAAAATTAATTTACTTTATGATATTTTATAATAAAACATAACATACACATCGTTAATATACTTAATAAACAATTTACTTCACAATTATTTTAAATGGCAAAAGGTGAATCTAGCCAGAAAGTTAAACACACACACACACAAACACACACACAGAGAAAATACGTTTCCCTTGACCTAATCTTTTTATATGTAAATTACGTTGAGAACAAAACCAACTTCCTGATATATTTTAAAAGGTAAAATAATTGCCATCTATTGCTTCTCCTTAATTCCAAATAACTAACTCCTTAAAAGATAAGCCAGACTGAAGAAAGAAGCAAATCCATACCAGGGAAAAATGCCAGTATTAATACAAACCAGACAAAGATGAACTTTTCAGGATTAGAATTTTAAAATAAACATGTGGCATTCAATATACAGGTCTTACACTGTTCTTATACAAAAATTTCAAGGATCTGAAGCACAAATGAGGTTACTGAGTGAGATTATCTTTAAAATTCAACAAGATACCAACACAAAAAGCCCAGGTTTCCCTACAATGCTTAACCCAAAATGTACTCTGCCTGAACAGTTAAAAGTACAGAGCCAGAAAAGGCCTGGACTAATGAAGACTCAAGCAATTACACAGAAAGCAGTAATCAAACATTCCATGTTCTTGCCCTTTGTTCATGCTGTTCCACCTAACCACCTCTGCCATTCATCAAAAGGTTCAGAGAGTAAGAAAATGTCGCCTCCTTGTAATTTATTTTTTGTTTCTCTATACCTTTCCCCACTCTGGGCGCACATAATAAAAATGTTCTATTTATAAAGAGCTATCAGTGATTTATTAGTATCTAGAAAAAAAGCTAAACTAGTCCTCAAGACTTCAATTTTCCCTTTTACCACCTCAGCTTTAGGTTTCTTCAGTTAAAGCAACTCAACAAGTTGAAAAAGCTTCCTGGCAAAAATTAAAAAATGAAACATCTACTGTCTGCCCTGACCATCTTGGTGATTCCCAGTTCCTGGACTAGATATTTTATAATTTCATAGGCTTCCTTGGCAAACCATCCTATAAATATCTTCAATTAGGACAACCAGTTATTTAAAACCAATCGAGTCAGGAGGAATATTTGGAAAGCATAAAATTATCAGTTATCTGCATTCTATACCAGTGGAAATTTCAGAAGCCACATATTAACAGTTAAGAGTCTAACAGTATAACAGGTAAGACTCCGTATTTCAAAGCCAGATTATTACTGAGTTTATGATCTTGGACAAGTTATGAATTTTATTAACAATACTGTTCATTAATTAGCTACCATAAATGAGCAAGCCAATTAATTGTAAACTAGTCAGAGATTCTATAAAGCCTGTTTAAAAAGCAGTAGCCTGGGCAAAAAACAAAACCAAAAAAATGCTCAAATTAGAGGTGCAGTACCCCGTCGACCAAATATGCAGAGAAAGAACCAAGCCTGTGTCACTGAGCATTCTGCATCTTCCTAATAACATAAAAAAGATTTTAGTAATATTTTGTCTTCCTTCCCATCCCCTCAAGGAAGGACAGATGAACAAGAAAAAGAAACTGAAAATTTCACCCATTAAAGATGGATCTAAACTGCTGAGCACAGTGGCTCACGCCTGTAATCTCAGCACTTCGGGAGGCTTAGTTGGGCAGATCACGAGGTCAGGAGCTCAAGACCAGCCTGACCAACACAGTGAAACCCCGTCTCTACTAAAAATCCAAAAATTAGCTGGGCATGGTGGCAAGTGCCTGTAATCCCAGCTACTCGGGAGGCTAAGGCAGGAGAATCACTTGAGCCCAGCAGGCAGAGGTTGCAGTAAGCTGAGATCATACCATTGCACTCTAGCCTGGGTGACAGAGCAAGAATCCGTCAAAAAAAAAAGATAGTCCATTGTCAACAGAAAGCAGAGCAGGTTCTGTGTTCCAGATAGTATATCAAAATACTTTTTTCATACTTTCATTATCATCAAAGACTATTAAACACCAGAGCTACCTCTAACAATTACTCAAATCAGTAAAACATAGCCAATGCTATTTTAACTCTAAAATAATTAAAGTAAAACTGATCATACCATCACAATGTACCTACTCAAACAAACACTGTATACTGTGAGAGTTATGTGCACCATTCAGTTTCCTTCATAGGTACACAAACTGAGGTAAACTAAGTAGTTATAATACATTCACTACCTATTTAGTGTTTACAGCAGCTAATTTTTATACCTTGTAATACTTCCAAGGCATCATGCTATCAAATCTTACAAAACAATACAGAGATTAAAAATAGCTTGCCTAAAATCACAAACTCAGTAATAAACTGGCTTTGAAATATGGAGTCTTATCTGTCATACTACTACCACTTTAGAGATTAAATAGAAAGTTCCAGAGTTCAGCAAAAGCTAACGACCAATTTTATTTCAGTTTTTAAAGTTATGTGTTTAGCAAGTTTCGAAAACAAAATTCAAATACCAAGAACCAAAATTCCAAAATTTCTACCTTAACGGCTGCTCCTCTGTCTTCAAAATGAACAAATGCATAATCTTTCAACTTCTTCACTCTTTCAAGTTTTCCAAATTCAGAAAATGACTTTTCCAATATTTCTTCTGTCACCGTAGTAGCCAAATTTCTCACAAACAAAACTTTTACCTAGTAAGCAACAAATAAACAGAACTGTAATTGGCTACTTAATTATACCTGAAAAGTGTTACTTGCTGTCTTCATAGCATAGGCTTTTCCCCTCTAAAACATTAAGTGCTAAAAGTGCTGTTATAGGTAGTATAAGAAACTGCTAGGAAAATTATACTAATAGCAGTCACCAATTTATAAAAATTATTGGTTACTGCCTCCTCCTATGTTGTCATTAAAGCACCTAACGCTGAGTAGAACCTTCAAGGAACCAACATATAATTATTATTACAAGTTAATTAACAAATTTGACATGGTCCCCAAGTCCCCGTCAAAACAAGCTTTTGTTTTTTCCCTCTAAAACCAAGTAACTTTTAAAAGTTCATATGAAAAAATAGATAAGCAAGAATAACCAGGGGAAAAAAAAAGTAAAATTTAGAGACTGGCCCTACTGAATATAAACAAACACAATGCTTAAATCATTAAATCAGGTAGTGTTAATCAGAAAAAAAGATAAAAGACGATCCATGCTTCACACCATAAACCAGGATAAACTCCAAACCGACTGAAAATTTAAATGATAAAAGGGTGGAGGGAAGACTATGAAAGTATCAGAATAAGGATGATTTCCTCATATAACACTGGAGTGGAGATGACCTTATGACTTAAAATCTAGGATACATAATGATATACTCAACTACTAAAAATAAATGACTTCCATATGGCAAAAAATACCACAGGCAAAGACAATAAATATGGAAGAAATATTTGCAACATGTATCACGAACAGCTAATCTCTCTTTTATATCAGAGCACCAGGAAAATAAGAAAAAGCTCAACAACTGAATAGAAAAATAGGCAAATTTCATGAATACATGGTTCACACAAAGAAACACATATGGCTTTTAAAATATAAAGTTCAAACCATGCATAATAAGAGAAGCAAATCATTAATGGCACTGAGACACCATTTGTTAACAGACTGGCAAAGTTCAAAAGTTTGATCATACACTGTTTTGTCAAGAATGAGGAAAACAGTTCTCTTGTATTTTGCTGGTAGAAATGTAAAACAGTGTATGTCCTACAGAGGGTATATGGCAGTATCTTAACAATTACAGATGTATTTACCCATTGGCCTACAATTCTACCCCTAAGAATCTCTCCTACAGATATATCTCAACTTCTATCAACTGACAAGCTTATTCATTACAGCATTTTAAGAGCAAAAGATCAGAAACAATTCAATATCCAGCTGGTTAAATACACTACAGTACATCCACAGAATAGACTACTATGTAGTCATAAAAAATGAAGGAGAGCTCTATGAGCTATAAGAGATTGACAGGATACACTGTTTTTCCATCTCTGAAATAGAGAAACAACTTAATCAATGTGATAAGCAAGCGTTGTGCCATAGTTTGTTAGCAGCGTTTTATAATTTCTTAGTGGTACATATAATAATGGTACATTTCCTTAGAACTGACGAAACAGGATGGTGAATAAAGCAAATGTAGGTCAGTGAATAAGATAGGCTACCACCATTACTACGACTCATGTAAGAATTAAGGAAATAAGAATATATATTCGTACTTGCCTAAGGAAATATTAAAAAGATAAACCAAAAACTACTAAAACTGGATGCCTTGCAGAAGACAAAGGGATTCAGTAGACATAGGCACAGAGGTAGAAAGGAAATTTATCTAGACTTTCTACATAGCTTTTGAACTAAGAAAATGTAGTAGCTAACCAAATAAAAAACTAACATACTGAACAAATTGTTGCTTTAGATAAAGGGCTATCCAATAAGAAGACATTAATTTAAGAAAGAAAAAAACTAACATTTTTCACAAATGCTCCATCCCCTATATTATTCTCAATCTGTCATACTGAGGTCCAGCCTCTATGTTACACAGACTCCCACTGCCTTAGTTGCTTTTTTAAAAAATTCAACATGGACTTTTCTATGATGAAACCATAACATACTATATGAAAATTACTTAGTGAAACTGTGTTTAAAATGTTCAACAGGAAAAAGGGTCCCTTTAAGAGACATAATTTAGGCTTTTAGGTTCTGGTCCATTGTAAACTGATCCAACTTGGCAAAAAAAATCTTCAGTGAATTGTAAATTGATAGTGTGAATAACAGAAGCTTTATTCAAATGGATAAACTTTTCGATTAGAAAACATAATGGGGCTGGGCGCAGTGGCTCACGCCTGTAATCCCAGCACTTTGGGAGTCCAAAGTGTGTAGATCACGAGGTCAAGAGTTCAAGACCAGCCTGGTCAATATGGTGAAACCCCATCTCTGCTAAAAATACAATTGTGGTATGTGCCTGTAGTCTCAGGGGCTTGGGAGGCTGAGGCAGGAGAATCGCTTCAAATGGGGAAATGGAGGTTGCAGTGAACCAAGATCATGCCACTGTACTCTAGCCTAGGTAACAGAGCGAACTCCNAAAAAAAAAAAAAAAAAAAAAAAAATGAGAAGAAACGAAAAGAAAAGAAAAGAATAAAGGAGCTGGGTGTAGTTGCATGCACCTGTAGTCCCAAGCTACTTGGGAGGCTGAAGCAGGAGGAACCTTAAGCCCAGGAGTTTGAGGCTGTGGTGTGCTATGATTGCACATGTGAGCAGCTACTGTACTCCAGCATGGGCAACATAGCAAGGCCCCATTTCCAAAAAAAAAGACAACAATGAAGGGCTCTATAATATTTAATCCCAAGTTTATAGACTCCTTCTTTTCATTCTGAAACCTGTTTTTGATCTAGGAAAAAGGAGTTACTAGAATAAAATCTTGAAGTTTTCTAACCCTAAAAAAAGATTAGGATGAACTTCTATCTGGGTAGTTGCTAAAGGTTATGTGAGAAGTGGCTGGTAAGCAAATCACAAGCTATACTGCAGGGAATTTTATTCCTCTTTTATAATATGTAATACATCTATAATGTTATTTTAAAATATTTTTACAGAAAAAGAAATACAGGCTATACTTAGTTTCTACAGACAGATTCAAAGTTGTAGTGGATCTTAGAGATTGATCCAGCCTCAATAAAATAGATGACATCCATGTTCAGTAGTTTACCCAAAGTCACAGTTGTATTAGAAGAAACAACGGGAATTAATATCAAGCTAGTAAAAAAATAAAAACTCAGAGCTATTTAAATTTTCAATCCCTTTCCTAGACACCCATCTACTCAAGGAATATGAGATAAAAGATACTGAGTAGCATTTCAGAGAGCCTCTCTGGTTCACTCTCAATAGATCTTATCTGCTTAACCCAAAGATGTCATTACCTACAAAGTTTACCATACGAGTATAAATCAGGGTTCTCCTCCAAACTATTCAAGCGAGGGTTTGCCTCCTCAAATTCTGGAATAAAAAGCTTGACTTTTGACTTATCAAAAAGAATCCAACCATTAACTCATGGTCATTCAGAGATGCTGCCTCCCTGTGAAGGGAAGACACAACTAAAATGCTCAAGAACTCATTCTAAGAAGCAGAAATGCAACTCCGATGTGTCCCTTTAATTCCAGGAGTCACCCAAAGGAAAGCTTAAGAACTAGTACTCGTGGCACCACTATTAAGATCTTGGCAATGCAAGTACAGGGATTAGGAGGGAATTGAGGGCCCTCTACAGGACTTGCCATGAATATTTTGCCACTAACAAATAAGAGCAAACATGACAATCCTTTGCCTTTCTTCATGGGGACAATACACTAAGGCAACTTGATCATTTAAAAATAACAACAGGCCGAGTGTGGTGGCTCACACCTGTAATCCCAGCACTTTGGGAGGCCGAGGTGGGCGGATCATGAGGTGGGGAGTTCGAGACCAGCCTGGCTAATATGGTGAAACTCATCTCTACTAAAAATACAAAAATTAGCCGGGCATGGTGGCGGGTACCTGTAATCCCAGGAGTGAGACTGAGGCAGGAGAATCACTTTAACCCAGGTGGAGGTTGCAGTGAGCCGAGATCATGCCACTGAACTCCAGCCTGGGTGACAGAGCAAGACTGTCTCAAAAATAAATGCATACATACACACATACAACAAAAAAGCTTTAAAAAAATGAAAAAATTATCTATAAATCTAAATAAAACATAATTCATGCCCAAGTAATAAAAGTCCTACCTAATATGGTCAATGAAGATGATAATTTATAATCTCCAAAACATTACTTCTCTCTTTACTCAAGACCTTTCTTTTTTTTAACCTCTACCCTTCACAGTGCCTAACACTAAACAAATACCCAGTGTGTATGAAAATATTTAATTAAATAAATTCCATTTCAGTTCCTTTTGCACATTTAATCTGCAGGAAAACGGATGGTTAATGGAAATTCCTGGATACTAAGACAGGCTGTTAACTTTACTGTTAAAGTAGCTCCTTGCCAAACAGTTAAAGTCTAAAGCTACAATTTCTATTTATCATAAAACTCAAAATATTTGAGCTTTATTCTGAATACAAAATTTAAATGATAACCCTACCCCCACCCCAAGCAACTGTATTTACCTTAGCCATGACTTCTGGATCTGGTTCTTCCACAGGGTCAGCCCATTCAACTGTAACTACATTTCCCCATACTTTTACTTTTCCACTCATCAGCCGGCGTCTGGCTTGTGCTGCTGACTTGTGATCCTCATATTCAAGGAAGCAGAACCCCCGATTCTTCTTTTTGTCATCGGGTTGATGATAGAGAATAACGTCCACCAAACCCTCTGTTAAACCAACAGCCAGATATATAAGCCAAAAGCATCCACCACACATCTAGCGATTAGGCAGACCTAAATCCGCTTGCTGACGAGCAAAAAATAAGTGAAGCAGCCTCAAAATGAGTCACTAATTTTCTGGACAACTAGAGACAATTAGACCAACATAATTAGATATGGAGTTCGGGACAGTATTTAATGTTCCTTTTTAATTTTAGGAGTCCTGAAGGTACAGCCACATATAACAAATCTAACTACTGTATTCTGAAATTTAACATGCTACAATGTTTTAGAATGTTTGATATAACATGACTTTATAAAAGTACTAACAAGGATCTGAAAAACAAAATTATTAATATACAGTAAGCCCAAGAGAGCTAACTTTTGACAACTAATCATGGCCAAAAATCTCCTTGAAGGTAACTTAAAAGTTACTATTTTTACCAAGAATGGAAGTGATCGCTAAGTATTAGTGTTCCTCTGGTCTTAGTCCTTTGCCCTGTCTCTCCGTACGTGTTTTTTCTAAATAATGTTCAGCTAGCCCTACTTTTAAATATTACCCATACCTTTATAAATACTTAAGATTTTTTTTCCTAGCCAGACTTCTCTAAGCTTCAGATGTGCCTACGTTCTTACCTGATGTATCCTCTTTGATGTCTTAGACATTGCAAATTTAACAAGTACAAAACCAAACAACCATGGCCAAAATCTGCCTTCCCTACACTTCCTATCTAATAAGCAGTGCCATTCACCTGGTTCTGAAGCCAGAAATAAGACATTCTTGATTCCTTCCTTTGCTTCATCTCTCCTATCCAGTTCCAAACTCATTTACTTCTTTCTACCCCCACCGCTATTACCCTAATCTAATCCTCTAACTGTACTAGTACGACAGCTTCAACTAATTCATCAGCTTCTACTCTTGCCCCTCTCTCCAAGCCCCCATCCACAGAGCAGTAAGAATAATATCCTGTAAACATGAAACAGGTATTATTTCCTGCTTGAGACCTTTAAATACCTTCTCATTATATATACAATAAAAACTCAACTCCTTACATGGCCTATAGAAGCCCTGCCTACTTCATCTCATACAATTCTACTCCTAATTCTACCTTTTAATAACACTGGCCTCCTCAGTTACTGTAATACACTGACTTCTTTCTCGCCTTGGAACCTTGGCATGTGTTGCTGTCTTGGAATACACCTCCTTTTGCTCTTTGTATGCTACATCCTCTTCACCTTTCAGGTGTTGGCTGACATGTCTTCTTAACACAAAAGTCTTACAGAACCATCAAAATAGAGATAGTAGCTATTCTCTTGGAAAATATCCTGTATTTCCTGCTTCAGTGTCTTATCACAATGTCTAAATATTCCTTTAATTTTTATTTTTTATATTCTTGGTCTTATCTTCTTTCCCAGGATATAGGATCTATGAGAGCAAAGAATATGTCTCTTAGTCACCAATGTATCCCAGGCACATAGCACAATGCCAGCATTTAACAGGAACTTCAATAAACACCTGCTGAAAGGATGAGTAAATGACCATGAAGCCAGAAGGAGCCATATATAATAAAGTGATAAGGTTAAAGAACTGTGCCAGTAGGGGTATCTGACCAACACAATACAGCGGGTGGTGGCAGTGGTTACAAAGTGGGACACTAGAAACCAAGAGATCTAAGTACATAGAGTTTCTGGTGACTAGATCCAGAATGTAATCTGGATATGGTAGAGCTGAAGTAAAGGACTAAAGATGAGGTGGTCATAGAAGTAAGCAGGAGTCTAAGGCCCTGGATGGTTCACCAATGTAGATATATTAGGAATAAGTCCATTTAGGGCAGAAGAAGAAGACAGTAAGCCAGAAGTAATCTTTAGATTAATGAAAGGCTGAAATCAGAAGAGCAATGAATGCCAGCTTCAAAGAAAGGGAAAAGATATGTCTGGATGATAAAACTATAAAGAAACAGTGGTTTTTACAAGGGGAGGCAGTGGTCTATAGCAGTGTTTTTAAATCATAGGTAGTATTACATCACAACCAGCGTTTTTTAAAATGAAATAGAATAATACAAAATAAATCATGTGTAATAAAAGTACAGTTTTGTTAAATTGTTTCCGTCATATATGTGTACAGAACTATGATATAAAATCTACTTCTCAATCAATTCCATGGATTTAGAATTGAAAATTTTTAAAAATCTGATCTAGACAACGAAATAGGGAGGGAGTAAGAACTTTCATCTTCTTGGTCCTAAAATACACTGATTGTCAAGGGTAAAAAAAGCATTTACTTGAGGGTTATAGAGCAAAAGCTCCAGCAAAAGCCAAGGTTCAACTAAGACAAAGAAGTGAAGGGGACAGTCCAAGAACTGAAGGATATAAAGGAACTTACTTAAATCCAAACCACTATAAAGCAGAAAGGAAGTAATTTAGACACTGAAGACTTGAATTCTTAATTGAATACATACAACTCCTCAGTTTTTTTGAGCACTTATAAGTAGTACAACACATTTCCCAAAAGAATTTCTAAATACATTTTTGTTTTACCTGTGACTTTACTGAATTCTTCCAGAATGTTTTCTTTAGTCTTATTCTTCGGAATGGATCCAACAAAAAGTCTGTTGTTTGCCACAGAAATGCACACTCCAAGGTGTTTACCAGGGCGAATTTCATAGCTGTCACACTGCAATGAAGAAAAGAACCAGAGACCCCAAAACCACCCCAGCCTCAGGACAACTGATCTTAATCTAAAAAATACAACAATTTAAGGCCAAATGCTCCCTGGCTAATTAACTCACCAAGTTCTCTCATGCTTTCCATAATATGAATGTATACGTTAGACTTCATTGTTATGGTCTCTTGTTTTAGTTTGGTTTTGTTAACCTTCACTGCTCTTCCATATAAAAAGGACTCAGTTATTCGCTTTATTTTTTAAAATATCTTATTTCATATTTTATATATCTGAAAATGTTTTTCTAGAGATTTTTCATAAAAAATAGCTGAGACTGATCACTCAGGGTCCTTAGAAATGTTATTAGATATAGGTAAGCCATAGTCAAAATAACAATATGCAACTATGTTTAATCAATGCAAAAAATAGAAAAATTTCAAATTCTACAGAAGTCACAGAATTCTAAATGTATAAGGTTTTAAATTGTCTACCAAACACAGTACTTTCAAAATTTTATAATATTTTGAAAAATGTTTATTTAAATCACTATAGTGGATTTCCCTCATAAATTTTAGAGGGATTTTTTTAAAAGGATGGAATCTCACTCTGTTGTCCAGGCTGGAGTACAGAAGCATGACCTTGGCTCACTACAACCTGCACCTCCTGGGTTAAAGTGATCCGCCTGCCTCAGCCTCCCAAAGTACTGGGATTACAGGCGTGAGCCACTATGCCTGGCCAATATTAGCTTATTATATTTTAACGTTATTTAATCATTAGTTTACCAAAACATACGATTATTAAAAATAAAATCATCCATGTATTGCCAAAAATGAAAATTTAATATTAAATAAACAAGTCTAAAGGAAAAATTCATAATAAAAACTAAAATCTGGGTCAAGCTAGGAGTAGAACTGATTTAGACACCAGTAATGAAACCAAAGCCTTGATGAAACAGGTTACCCATTCTAGAAAGGCTAGAGCTAGACCTAGTGAGGCTTTCAGCTGTCATGCAGGAGTATGCCAAAAAATAATGACATTGTCATTTTAAGATACTGATATAGCTGTGTCTTAAACACAGTAGGAGTGAAGATACATTTGATTTGCAGAACTTTGTTACTACTACTGCTGGTCTGAAATGAGTACCAAGTGGTTAAAGGCCCTAGAGAAAGGAAATTAATATTAGACTGACTATAAGTAGAAGAGGACAGAAAGATTAAAAACAGAGAAGAATCAAGGGCCAAGAAACATAAAGAACAAAAATACACTTAGAAAATATGAAATAAATTATATGATTAGGCTGTAACAAAAATAAAACAGATTTACAACTATTTTCTGAATTGAATCCTAAAAATCGCTGTCATCCACTATTATGTTCCCTACAGACCATTCCAGCCTTCATTATACTTTAAGAATCCTAAAATTTAACATCAGGAATTGACATCTTTTTGTCTTAAAACCAAAAGACATGCATAAGCCAAATACTCATATGAAATTTCTGATATTAATCAGTCTAATAGATAACTTCTTAAATCAATGGGAGACTTTCTATAAAACATTACTTCTGGGTTATTTTTAGTTCCTTTTTTACTTTTATAGTCAGAAAAAATAAAGCAAAGATCACATATCAACTTAGTATAAAAGCATTCAAATCAACTACTGAAAATAATGTTAACTGCAAACATTTCTGAATTAAAGTTTATTCCCTCAAATAGTGGATAATTATCACATACCAGTTTCACAGCTTCCTGTGCAGCTTCCTTTCCACAGAAGGTGATAAATGCATACCCTCTATTCTGACCAGACAGTGGATCCATCATAAGACGTAGATCCCAAATGGGTCCAGCCTTCTCAAAAAGGGGCACCAACTCATCCTCATATAAATCTCTTGGTATTTTACCTACAAACACCTAAAATAAAACCCCCTTATTAGAATCCAACAAAAGCACTTGATTTTAGAGCCATAAAGTCTATTGCCTTTTTTTTTTTTTAGAAGATGAGGGCAGAAGATGGTTAAGAAAGAATGGAACAATTTGAAACTTACAGTTGACTTGCAGAGCTAATCCTAATTTTTATTATAATGACCTTAGGGTTATCAAAGAACAACAGTCTCTTGAAAAATGGAAACTAAGAGGGTAAAATTATATTAACTCTAAATTTTAAATTTTTATAGATTAACCTTTTCTCATAAAAACAGAATAAAGGAGGCCACACGCAGCAGTTCACATCTGTAATCCTAGCACTTTGAGAGGCCAAGGAGGGTGGATCACCTGAGTCCAGGAGTTCAAAACCACCCTGGGCAACATGGCAAAACTCCATTTCTGTAATTTAAATTTAAAAATATAATTTATAGGGCCGGGCGCGGTGGCTCAAGCCTGTAATCCCAGCACTTTGGGAGGCCGAGGCGGGTGGATCACGAGGTCAAGAGATC
>NW_016107402.1:1136302-1139541 GCF_001604975.1 Cebus imitator
AAGATTGACATATCTCTCCACAAGTTATCTCAATTAAAATCTTTACTACTTAAAAAGCAACCTCACCAGGCGTGATGGCCCATGCCTGTTATCCCAACACTTTGGGAGGCCAAGGCAGGCAAATCATCTGAGGTCAAGACCAGCCTGACCAACATGGAGAAGCCACGTCTTTATTAAAAATACGAAATTAGCCGGGCATTGTGGCGCATGCCTGTAATCCCAGCCACTCAGGACGCTGAGGCAGAAGAATCACTAGAACCCAGGAGGCAGAAGTTGCAGTGAGCTGAGATCCCACCATTGCACTCCAGCCTGGGTACCAAGAGTAAAACTGTCTCAAAGAACAAAAGGCAACATCAATATTTTTCAGAAACTCCAGTGCTTCAATCTATTCCTTTCTCTACCCAGATATTAAATATTAAATTTTAAGGTATGAAAAAAACCTCTTCACCATTTGAAGAATTTGTGATCTAACTTTAACTACAAAATTATACAGGATTAAATTGTAATACACAATGATAAATTAAAAATTACAGTCAAAACCCCTCATTTGATACCAGATTGCCATTTTCTTCAAGCTTTCGCAATGTAAGCAACATTAAGATTCACTTTCACTGCTATCTGGTAAAATTTAAGGTATTCTTTTTGAAGCCTTAACATGATTCTCACACAATAGTTACTGCAATTCTTCTATCTCCTTAAGGTCCCCAATCCTGATTCACTAAACCTCATTCTAAGGACACCACCTGAGAAAGTCACTGGTTTCTTCATATTCTTACCTCTCACAATGCCTACTTTCACTTCTACTACATGCACCTCAGAGAGAGAGAGATCTACCTCTTTTCTAAGATTAACTCCTTAATCTCAATAAATAAACCCATTTATTCTAACCAGTTTCTGGAAATAACTGCAAACCGTTATTCCTTCAACACTCATATTTTGCTCAGTACCATCCTTCCCTTCCCACTGGTTCCTTCCACTATCTCCAAACAATCCAAAAACAAAATACAACAAAACACTTCTCACTTTAGCCTATATTTATTTCCTTTCTCTGTTAAATGTTTAGTATATTTTTGAGACAGGGTCTCATCCTGTCACCCAGGCTGCAGCACAGTGGCATGATCATGGCTCACTACAGCCTCAAACTCCCAGACTCAAGCAATCCTCCCACCTCAGCCTCTTGAGTAGGTGGGACCACATGCTCTTGCCATTATGCCCAACTAATATTTGGAGGTGGGAGTGGCGGGTTAGAGATGGGAGTTGCACTATGATGCCCAGGCTGCTCTTAAACTCCTGGGCTCAAGCAATCCTCCTGTCTTGGCCCTCCAAAGTGCTGGGATTACAGGAGGTGTGAGACACTGCACCAGGCCTGCTACATGTTCTGAACACACCGTTCATATCGGTTTTTTCACTCACACAGTTATTTTCAACACATCTATATGCTTAACACCGTGAAGCCAAAGAAAAGTATAATTATGATATCATCGCAATTAGGGATACAAAACACTGTGTTGTATGTGATTTAAGTGATGTCCCTGAAGAACCATCTTTCTAACAAAACTGTACTCAGAAAAGCATACGGCATCTATGTTCTCTTTAATCCTCTAAAACTGGCTTCTTTCTCTAATTCAGACTGTGCCCAGATGTCACTAACAACCTTCTAATAACCAAATTCAAATGTCTTTGTCCGGGCCAAGCGCAGTGGCTCACGCCTGTAATCCCAACACTTTGGGAGGCTGAGGTGGGCAGATTACCTAAGGTCAGGAGTTCAAGACCAGCCTGGCCAACAGGATGAAACCCCATCTCTACTTAAAATACAAAAATTGGCTGGGCATGGTGGCAGGTGCTCGTAATTCCAGCTACTCAGGAGGCTGAGACAGGAGAATCACTTGAACCTGGGAGGAGGAGGTTGCAGAGGGCTGAGATCATGCCATTACACTCCAGCCGGGATGACAAAACCAAAACTCTATCTCAAAAAAGTCTTTTTCCCCTCAGTTCTCATCATCCTTCTTGTACAAGTATTAATACTGGTGATGCAAGCACTACCGTAAAAGATTTTTCTTTCCTTAAGTTTTCAGAATTCTTTACCAACCTCGTCTTTGTACCTTTAAATCTATGATGACGACAGGTTGTAACAAATGATTTTTTCTAAAAGTCAAAATGATTAAGACCCACCCTTGTCAGTTGGCTCCTGATTGCCCCCATCTACCTTTAGAAAAACATAGTTTCTGTTTCTCTCACCTCCTAGCCCCCACCTCCAGGTGAGTGAGGAACTACTTCCATAAATAGACACCTCACATGTTTTCAATCCCTCTCATTACCACCATATCTAATTAATCTTTAAAGTAACTGCTTGAAGTTACTCCACGTAAATACCTAACCTATACAAACATATGGCTCCCACCCTACTCACAGAACTTGTATCATACAAATCTTTCATGAGACAAGTAATCAGATATACCTTGGACTTATGCGCCATATATTTTTCTTTTCTTTTTTTTTTTTGAGACGGATCTCGCCCTGTTGCCCAGACTAGAGTGCAATGGCACGATCTCAGCTCACTGCAACTTCCACCTCCCAGGTTCAAACGATTCTCCTCCTTCAGCCTCCCGAGCAGCTGGGACTACAGGTGCCCACTACCACACCCAGCTAATTTTTGTATTTTTAGTAGAGACAGGGTTTCACTATGTTGCCCAGGATAGTCTCAATCGCCTGACCTTGTGATCTACCCACCTCAGCCTCCCAAAGTGCTGGGATTACAGGTGCGTGAGCCACCATGCCCAGCTGTCATATATTTTTCTAGATTCTAGAAATACAGTAACTACCACAGACAAGGTCTAGGCATTCATGAAGTTTATATTCTACTCAGAGAAACAGACAAAAATCAAAAAGTAAATAATATGGGTCGTGCATGGCAGTTCACATGTGTAATCCTAGCACTTTGGGAGGCTGAGGCGGGCAGATCACTTGAAGACAGGAGTTCGAGACCAGCCTGCCCAGTATGGTGAAACCCTGTAACTAAAAATACAAAAAATTTGCCAGGCACGGTGGCACAAGCCTGTAATCCCAGCTTCTTGGGAGGCTGAGGCAGGAAAACCACTTGAACCAGGGAGGCAGAGGTTACAGTGAGTGGAGATCGTGCTGCTGCATTCCAACCTAGGCAACAGAGTAAGACTCTGTCTCTAAATAAATAAATAAATAAAAAGTGATTATATGATTTTAAGAGGTACTACATGGTTTTT
>NW_016107402.1:1140931-1143324 GCF_001604975.1 Cebus imitator
ATGTTGACCAGGATGGTCTCGATCTCTTGACCTCGTGATCCACCCACCTCGGCCTCCCAAAGTGCTGGGATTACAGGCTTGAGCCACCGCGCCCGGCCGGCTAAATTTCTTAAGCAATGAGTCTCAACTTCCTCATGTGGGCTGGGCATGGTGACTCACACTTGTAATCCCAACACTCTGGGAGGCTGAGGCAGGCGGGATCGCGAGGTCAGGAGCCTGTCACCCAGGCTGAAGTACAGTGACACAATTACAGTTCACTGTAGTCTCGACCTCCAGACTCAAGTGATCCTTCCACCTCAGCCTCCCAAGTAGCTGGGACCATAGATGTATTCATATTGCCATGCCTGGCTAACTTTTTTATTTTTTATACAGACAGGGTCTCCCTATGCCAGCCAGGCTGGACTCAAACACCTGGGTTCAAATGATTATCCTGCCTCAGTCTCCTTAAATGCTGGGATTACAAGCATGAGCCACCACACCAAGCCAACAGAGTCTTTTAGGTCTCTATTAGGATTCTTATATTATCCAGCTCCCACTTACATTTGCTATCTTGCAAATACACCAGTTTCTCATACATGATACAATTCAAGTGCTATAAAGTCATATACTTTAGGTCTCTGTTAAATACACTGGGGTTCTATAACACCACCATGAATAAACCAAAGAATGAGATCTCAATCTACCATTTCTTTCCATTACGCTGCAATTATGCTCTGCAAACAGATAAGAATTTATTATACAGTCATGACCTCCATGAATACTACTTACATTAATGGAAACAATTCAAAACACAACTTGGCCAGGCATGGTGGCTCACACCTGTAATCCCGGCATGCAGGCAGATCACAAAGTCAAGAGTGCAAAACTAGCCTGGCCAACATGGTGAATCCCTGTCTCTACTAAAAATACAAAAATTAGCCAGGCACGGTGGCACGTGCTTGTAGTTCCAGCTACTCAGGAGACTGAGCCAGGAGGATTGCTTAAACCTGGCAGGCTGAGTTTGCAGTGAGCTGAGATTGTGCCACTGCACTCCAGCCTGGGTGACAGAGTGAAACTCCATCTCAAAAAACAAACAACAACAACAACAAAAACAGAACTTGCTTCCCAAAGCAGCTTAACAATACTAGCTGAAGAATACAAAACTACTACAACTAAGGAACATCTGAGAGCTTAGATACACTAAAAAATATATTTCAAAATTAGTATCTATTGTCCTTGTATATTTCTCATCTCAGGGCAATACTTAGCAGAATGCCTGTTAATCAACGCTCATCAAATGGGTTAATTTATTTACAGTAGATTTTATCCAAAAATGAGATATCATAGTCCTCTCATAATTTTAATACTGCACAGTCTCAGGCACTGACCCTAACTTCAATCTCCTCAATCGAGACCTAAAAATATATAATGACTGAAAGAAAACATAAAAGAACAAAAACCAAAACTTCACAACATAAAAAATGACAACAATTAAGACCAATTTATTAAATCTACTAGCAATACAACACATTAAAAACCTATTTTTGGCTGGGCGTGGTGGCTCATCCCTGTAATCCAAGTGCTTTGGAGGTCAAGGCGGGCAGATCACCTGAGGTTGGGAGTTCAAGACCAGCCTGACCAATATGGTGAAACCCCGTTTTAAAAACAAAAACAAAAACAAAAAACCTATTTTTCCTGATTTTTTAAAACTTTAGTTGTCAACAGATACAGGCACAATCTCATGAAATCTAACTTTATGAGAGAAATCTGAAACTTTACACTAGGATTTTGCTGAAAGTAACTGCTTAACAGGAGTGGTTTTAGGCTAGTGATCTCATATAGGGATTTTGCTAGAATCATATTTGCTGTATATAATAACACTTAACATACAGACGAATGCATCTTTCTCCTAAAGAGACAATGCAATCTAACAATGTATATGTGTTTTACAATTAACATATCAACTATTTGTTTCAAACTGGTTATCTCCAAGTTTATATTAGGCTAGGCATGGTGACTCACACCTGCAATCCCAGCACTTTGGGAGGCCAAGGTGGGAAGATCGCTTGAGCCCGTAAGTGGAGACCAGCCTGGGCAACACAGGGAGACTCCATCTCTACAAAAAATTAAAAAATTAAAAAAAAAAAATAGCTGGATTTCACTTTGGGAGGCCAAGGCAAGTGGGATCACCTGAGGTCGGGAGTTCAAAGCCAGCCTGACAAATGTGGTAAAACCCCATCTCTGCTAAATATACAAAATTAGCCGGGCATGGTGGCACATGCCTGTAATCCCAGTTACTTGGGAGGCTAAAGCAGGAGAATCACCTGAACCTGGGAGGTGGAGGTTTCAGTGAGCCAAGATCATGCCACTGCACTCCAGCCTGGGCAACAAGCACAAAACTCTGTCTCAAGAGG
>NW_016107402.1:1144286-1177681 GCF_001604975.1 Cebus imitator
AAAAAAATTGGCTGGGCACTGTGGTTCATGCCTATAATTCCGGCACTTTGAGAAGCCAAGGCAGGAGGATTGCTTGTGTACAGCAGATCAAGACCAGCCTGGGCAACATAGTGAGACCTGGTCTCTACGAAAACAAAAATAATCCCCAAAAAGCAAAAACCAAAATAAAGCAGCAGGGCGTGGCAGTTCATGCCTGTAATTCCAGCACTTCGGGAGGCCGAGGCGGGTGGATCACTTGAGGTCAGGAGTTCAAGACCAGCCTGACCAACATGGTGAAACCCCATCCCTACTAAAAATACAAAATTAGCCAGGTGTGGTGGCACGCACCTGTAATCTCAGCTACTTGGGAGGCTGAGGCAAGAGAATCACTTGAACCCAGGACGCAGAGGTTGCAGTGAGCGGAGATCACGCCACTGCACTCCAGCCTGGGCAACAACAGTGAAACTCCATCTCAGGGGCAGGAAAAAAAACAGAATAAAGCAACTGAATCTTCCAAATAACTTTACTCCAAATATCTAAAATGGTGTGTTGCTAGTAGCATGGTTTTAGCAACCTGTTCCAAGAACTCTACAGTATATTATATTCTGATACAAAGTGTTTGGGTATCTACTAGTCACAAGATTATCCATGCTCATAATGGCAGCTAAACACACATGGATATCTAAAAAATAATAGCAGCTACAGTTTGAAAGTGATCAAGTTATTTTCCCCCTCTGTACAGTATCTACATAGTAGACAAAACACTTTTCAACCTGGAAAGATCTTGGCAAACAGCTAAAGAACACTTACCTCTGTTCCAATTCCCGGTTGCATGCCAGAGTACACACTGTCTGGTGGAGGACCACCATACTTCCTCTGTCCTGTGGTTACATCCAGAGTATAACCAGTTCTCTCAAGCAAGGCCTAGAGATAATTATACATCTCTTTATACTTGAATACTAAATCTCACGCACAAGCATTAGTGTATTAATCTTTTCCAAAAAGTACTCCAACTTCCTAGGAGATATATTTTTATGGTTAGGTTAAAAAAAAAAAGTCAAAATTCACACTGGCTCCCCATAGATGTTTATACCAGGGAGTCTTTTCAAATAAAATGTTCTCTATCCTCAAAAAATTAGCATTAAGTCTTACCTCCTTCATGCAGCTTCTCTTATTTACTATTACTCACATCCCTCTCTTCCTACTTTCTTTTTTTTTTTTCCCCTGAGATGGAGTCCCGCTCTGTTATCCAGGCTAGAGTATACAATGGCATCATCTCAGCTCACTACAACCTTTGCCTCCAGGGTTCAAGCAATTCTCCTGCCTCAGCCTCCTGAGTAGCTGGGATTATAGGCATGTGCCACCACGCCTGGCTAATTTTTTGTATTTTTAGTAGAGACAGGGTTTCACCATGTTGGCCAGGCTGGTCAGGAACTCCTGACCTCAAGTGATCCACCTGTCTCAACCTCCCAAAGTGCTGGGATTAGAGGCCTGAGCCATCACGCCCAGCCCCCACTGTCTTTCTAGTGTACTCAAGGTCCCATAATTGAAGCTTTATTTTGTTTGATCCTTTTGTTATGGCACTCCTGCCATATCATAAGCACCACAAGAATCAGACAATCAGACAAGAATCACACAGTAGACTAAAAACATTTGGCAATTACCAAATTAGTCAAGTTTCAAAAACTATGTAAAATCTTGTTGATTACGAATCTTCCTTACATTCTATTAGGCATTAAGAGGAATCAAAGAAAAGAAGACAACGTCCTTGCTCTCAAGGAGCTTTTGTTATAATTGAGGCAACATTTACCATAAAGAGCCTACAGAACAAAACACACAATGGTAAACAAAGAAATGCAATCTATGTAGAAAAGAGAGAATTTTACAACTCAGGTTTTTTAAATTACACAGTATCAGAACTACAAGAGACTTTAGATATCATCAAGTTCAGTAAACTAGGAGTCCACAGGGATGCATGTCTTCAGCCTTCCATTCCTCCACCTTCGACTGAAACAGAGCTCTCTACTTTTAAACAGAAATAAATGCAATATAAAACAGGGGTCCTCCAACCCCTCCACCATGGACCAGTAGTGGCCTGGGCTGCATAGCAGCTGAATCCATATTTACAGCTGCTCCTCATCCTCTCTATCCTTGGCATTACTGCCTGAGCTGTGAGCTCCACCTCCTGTCAGATCAGCCGCCGCACTAGATTCTCATAGCAGCGTGAACCCTATCATGAACTGCACATACAAAGGATCTAGGCTGCAGGCTCCTTATGAGAATATAATGCCTGAAGATCTGTCACTATGTCCCAGTACGCCCAGATGGGACCATCTAGTTGCAGGAAAACAAGCTCAGGGATCCCAATGATTCTACATTATAGTGAGTTGTATAATTATTTCATTACATATTACAATGTAATAATAATAGAAATAACTTCAACACAAAATAACTATTTCAAATTAAAAAGTCTATCACAGGCCAGGCATGGTGGCTCACACCTGTAATCCCAGCACTTTGGGAGGCTGAGGTCGGCAGATTCCCTGAGGTCAGGAGTTCGAGGCCAGCCTGGCCAACACGGTGAAACCCCATCTCTACCAAAAGATAAAAAAAATTAGCTGAGTATGGTGGTGCATGCCTGTAGTCCCAGCTATTCAGGAGAGTGAGACAGGAGAATCGCTTGAACCCAGGAGACGGAGGTTGCAGTGAGTTGAGATCGCTCTACTGCACTCCGGTCTGGGCCACAGAGCAAGACTCTGTCTCAAAAACAAAACAAAACAAAAGTATATCACTACAGCAAGACAGAGTATCCATTATAAGGAATCAGGTTTACTGGTCTTTCACTAAAAGCGGTATATTTACCTTTCAAAGCTATTTATCTAAGTAACAAAATGGTAATAATAATGGCTCATGGTTATATAGTTCTTACTACATTCCAGGCATTATTCTAAGTGCTTTATATATGTTAAGTCATTTAATCCTTAAATAACTCTGTGAGGTAGTTACTATTACTATTCCCATTTTACAAATAAACTGAAGTACTGAAAATTCAAAAGGAGGAAAGCAGTTATAACAACATCTTTTTATCAAGAGAAAAGAAACAAGGTGCCTAGAAAATAACTGAACCAAGACACATTATTGGATGAATCCAAGAAACTAGCAGCAGAATCATCAATAAACATATGTCATTCAGGCCAGGCACGGTGGCTCACATCTGTAATCCCAGCACTTTGGGAGGCTGAGGTGGATGGATCCCCTGAGGTCAGGAGTTCAAGACCAGCCTGGTCAACATGGTGAAACCCTGTCTCTACTAAAAATACAAACATTAGCTGGGCACACTCGCATGCACCTGTAATCCCAGCTACTTAGGAGGCTGAAGCAAGAGAATCGCTTGAACCCTGGAGGCAGAGGTTGCAGTGAGCTGAGATCACGTCACTGCACTCCAGCCTGGACAACAGAGCAAGACTCTGTCTCTACATCATTCACGGCCATGAATAAGGGAGAATATGAATTAGGGCTTTTCGTTAAACACAATTGAGTGTTGACCCCCAAAATTATTTCATTTCTAAACACTAGTTTTTAAAAGTGAAACTCTCTAGGAAACATAGAAAGAGGCATTTGACCTCATCATTAAATGTAATTTCATCACAACTACCCAAGTCATGTTTTACCTTGATCTTCGCTTCATCAGGTCCCTTTGTGGACTCTTGCACCTTGCTCCCCTGTTTCTCTCTCTGCCTGTAGGTCTTCATAACTCCACATAAAAATGCACTTTTGTTCTAGAACAGACAAGTAATTCAATAAAAAGAATCACCAAAAATCTTTGAAGGGTCAGTTACATAATTAAATTTAAATTTCAGAAGACCAGGATTTTAACAAAGTATTTACTGATTCACTCAACAAACATCTGCACAAGTGGTTACTACGTGCCAGAGACTGGAGTGGACAGCAGTAAGGCAGTACAGACCTCAGAGAGCTTATCTTCTCCCTGGGAAAACACAGTCTTCCATCTGTTGATAAGTGACTGCATCTAGACTATCTTTGCCAGATGTCTGAAACTATTTCTCCTACCTACATTTTCCTCCAAGATAATAAAACAGGATCAGATAACCCCTAAAAGTTAAAAAGCTGAGTAACATGTAAAAACCTATAGTAACAACCATCAAAACTTGACTTTAATTTTAAGCTTTTAAAATAACTTACTACACAAAGGGGTGGGAGGAAACTTTCACTTTATACTTGTGCTTTTGAAATTCTGCCACAAGCAGATCTTTTTTTCCTTTAAACTGATTTTTAAAAGAAGAAGAGGTAGGCACAAACAAAAAAAATACCACTTCTCCACAGGAAAAAAACTAGTAAAATGATTTCAGATCATCAATTGTTCAAAGACATTTCTGAGTAATGACCTTACCTGAACATGTGATAAGTCACTTTCCTTGAACTGCTGTAGTACAGACAGAGCTCCTTCTTCATTAAATTCCCTGAGAGCATCAATTGCTCGTTCATCAAGATCGACATAAGCTACCAGTCCTAAAATTAAATTGAAAAGGGGTAACGTTATTGCAACAAAGGGGTAATCTAAATTACTGATTGTTTAATCAAGAGGTGTTATATTCAATATGAGCACTAAAAAACTATACTTTCATTTAACTACATGCATATATGAAGCTATCCAAATACTATATACAACAGTCCAGTACAGATATGCAAATAAAGATAAAATGTCAACAACCAAAAACATGAATTTCAATCTCCATATCCACAAAAGCTCCCCCGCCAAATCCTAACATCCATTTCCCACTCCCCCAAAGGTTAAGTCTTGGAAGTTAAATCTGACATACATACTGTATTACAGATTACGCATTAACAAATTTTGCTTTATATTAGAGTAATAAGAATACACTATATTTTTCAAGGATAAACCTTCAAATTACAAATGGTTACAGTTGATGCTAACCACATAAGACGTGGGGGAAAATCTGAAAACAAATTTTACTAATTCTTTCCACTCTCCAGAAAGTGTCAAAAGGCTTTCCCTCCTTAACACCAAAGATAAACTGAAATGCATTTGTTTATCTGAGCATCCACTTTGCTGCAGTCAGAATGTGGAAAGGCATAATTTTAAACTTCTACAAATGCAAGTGCAGCTTGATTTGTCAATTCTGAAAGTCACATTTGAAGGCATTCTTCGTTCTTCTGAAGTGACAAGCTGAGATTTAAAAGATGCTGTGGCATTCACAACGCTGACTGTCAAGAATGACAATCTTTTTCAAATGGCAATAAAGACTTTATGGACTTACAAGTAAACTCAACAGAAAACATATACACTGCATTTCACATATGTAGTATATTCAACTGCACACAGAACATCTAATTTTAAAATATAATTTCTTAAGTCTATTAAGTTTGTGTCATATTTATATATATGGGATATATTTCAGAATTGATCCAATGTAAAATGGAAATATTTTGTAGATTAAAACCCCCAAGTTCATATGAACATGAAAAGTGACTCCATTTTGGTAAAGCCAAAAAGAACTTTATTCCATATAGTAAATTTTAAATAAATGTAATGCCACTTCCAAAGTTACTTTGAAAAAAAGTTGCCATGATTTGTTTCAAAAGCTCAAAATGAGCATGTGTAAATAACTGGAGTTGCCTTCCTTGAATATTCCATACCACCACCCAAAGCCACAACTCAGGACACCCATCAATCCATTTTGTCAAAACAAGCCTAAGCCAAACCGTCAGCCTCTTATCGATAACAAAACACTCTACAAGAGAGCATCTCTAAGCAGATCACTGCCAATTCTCTATGGCAGAATATCACAGAAAGTTCCTGAGGAATGATTTTCAAATGAGACCATCACCCAGGAGTCATTTTTATAAGTCATTTTAATGTCTAAAATTATGCTAAGCTTCCCAGATTTAAAAATTTTTTTAAGGACAAAAAAATAAACAACTATTTATTACTACTGTACTTAAGACACATTTGTGAGTGAGACAATTCAATTCTCTCTCAGAATCTGAATAGGCACACAAAACACAGAGGAAGAAAGTTTCCATCTATGGCCCCAAAGGAGGAGGACACATTTATTTATGAACAACACTCCCTAAGGGTAAATATTTCTCTCCCTCTTTAAAACTTCAAACCACTTACAACCAACCATATTAAGATGTTCAAATTTGCTTAAGCACTTAACCATGGCACTTCTAGATTAAAAATAAAAATAAAAAATAAAAAAAGCAGCTGTTACAAACCAAACACTTCCAAATTACGGAGAGATGTGGATTTCTATTAGAAACTAGACAAGCCACAAACTCTCAAGGAGTCTAACATTTATTATGGTTTCAGACGATACAGTCTACCTATCCTCTTATTATGCCACCTAATCAGACCTAAGCTGATTTAACAATCACTTTAAGAAGCTAAAAGTAGAAAAGTAAAAGCAAAATGATGACTGATTTCGATTAAGAAAAAAATGTAAAATTCGGTATGCAGAAACATACATTTTAATGAGTGGTAAATCTAAGACAAATTGATGTGCTGTTCTGAAACAACTAAGACTGTATATTCAACACTAAGAAGGCTTCAAAATAATGAAATAAGAGTATCAAAGTCAAACCCAATATGCCTTCAATGAAGGGAAAGTAACAAACATTCAGCTCTACAGATCAGAAACAATAAGTATTATTTAACCTTAAAAATCTATAAAATTCAAAGTGGTTTGCCCTCACTTTCATAACCAGTCAGAAACAAGAAATGCATATTATACCTGTCTGAAATATTTCATCAAGTCTTTCTGCCACCTTCTGTGGGAGGCCTGCCTCTATCAGTGTCTTGTAGTGTTCTGTGTGAGTTACACTGGAAGTATCCATTGGTTCTTCCTCTTCTTTTAACTGTACCGCATTACCATTCACCTGATTAGCCATTTTATTATGCTGCTGGAAAAAATTCAGGAGCTATATTACATTAAGCCAGAAATAACTAGTTTGTAGGACAATGCATGATTTATCTAAACTAATTTGTATACATGCTAATAACCTCTACCAAAATAATTTATTCCTCCTGTGATGTATCTGACCTAAATTGGCAATAATAATCCTGTAACACCAAAGAAAATGTACATGGAAGCATTAGATCTTTAAGGAACTTCATGTACACCAGGTAAAATAAAGGCTTTAATTTACTGAAGGTAGAATTTCTGATTAAAAAACGCAGCTGTTCTGTCCTGGTGAAAAGATCAACAAATCACTACAAAACCCTAAAAGCCCCTCAGCTCTCAGTTCTTACACAGTTTTTAAAAGTTTTGGTTTAAAAACAGAATGAACACCCACAGACCACTTAATCAAGATTTAAGGACTTTCAAATTTTCCTGGCTCTGCTTCAAATACAGTATCGGTGTGAAATAAGTGCCCTGCTGTCTCTAGTTCAACATGCTGGTGGTTTGGGGTTTCTCCATCTCACTTAATACAAAACAAAACAAAAAAAAAAAAAACAACTTGACATTAATTTTTGTTCTAAGATTAATTTGCTATTCCCATTCACAGATTTAAAAGAAAAAATGACCAAGTTTAAAAGCTAAGCAATTGTTTTAAATCCACATAAAATACTAAGTGAGCTATAGTTTCGGTTGCTTCTCAAAAAAAATGAGTACATGTTGAAATTTTCGTATCAGTAAAATAAAGATGTAAAAACATACTGAAGAATGGACAACTAACTTCTGCCAAGTATTTCAACAAATGTTACCTAATTAGGCTAAACTTCAGATTTCTCAGATTAACCTACCAAAAATAATTTTGTACATTCAGTCTGTAGGTAATGCTGAAATGGACTGATTCCCTGAAGAGAGAGAGAGTAAATAATAAGCCATACAAGGCCAGTCTGTATTCTGCCTCAAAAGATAGGGAATTAAAGCGCATTTGTCTGTAGTGAAATTATAATGTGATGAAGATAATAGGCAGCAGAACAAGACAACTGCAACACATACTAAATAAAAGACATAAAGGTGGATCTCAAGAAAAAGCCTACTTTTCTTGATGAAACTCAAGATACCTAGTCATATATAAAGAAAATACAAGTCTCCTACAAAGCACTAAGACACATAAGATAACCACAATTCCAGACTGCTTATCAAACATTGTGCAAATGCACCACGTGCAGTTTTCTGGCTTAAAACAACTTCTTTTCACTTCAAAGTCCACTGATACTTAGTTGAAGTTAATGAGGGAGGGAGGAAGACCAAGAGGGGAAGGAGGTAACAGAGAATAGGAAGAAGAAAGGAAAATGCAAAGGGTTACTCTGAAAATGAGGTAAACATGACTCCTCATGATTACAAAACACTATTAAGACTCGATAGCCCTTAATAGACGCAGACTGTGGTCAAATTCTGGGTGGATGTTTCTCAAGGCAAGCTTCAAATTCTGATGAACTAGCAAAAACGGAAACATTCGAAACTGTCACACTTTTGATCAAGAAACTGTATCATGTGAGATGAATACGTTTACTGATTAACACAACCTATTTCTATAAAGATGCATCCTAAAACCCAAAACCTCTGTGCGAACATATAGTTCTTTTTTCCCAGGCTCCCCCATCCCCAAATATTACCTTAAGATCATCAGAACTCAAAAGTTCTCAGTAGCACAAGACCCTTACAGCATTGCACCTAAGAATACTATTAGTTACTGAAAAGAGGCAAATTTTTAACAGAAAAGTTCAATGAACATCTGTTAAGGTGGGGTTTTTAAGTATGTGTAAAGCAAAAAGACAAGTTCTGTATTAAGCACAAGACAGAAATATTTATGCCTACCATTTCATTGCAAAGGCTCTACAAGTTGATACTGAAATTGCTTAAAATTTTCAAAAAGTTTGTAACTTTAACAAAAAAACTGTAAAATAATTAGATTCCAGAAAATAAAACCTTCGGATCAAGGAAAGCCCTCTCTCTTCAAGCCAAATACAAAGTGCTCATTTTAAAGACTTATGTCATATGAGACCATTGAAACTCAGGTCAATTCAACACAATGCCACACAGCCAAACCATATTTCTGGATGCAGCAAATATACTAAAGTGACTGGAGTCATTTGATCTAATCATTTTTGCAAAAAAATCTAAGATGCATCAGTGAGGAAAACCAAAGCTCCAATCAATTATTCAAAGGAAATGCTATCAAAGCATGAAAAAAAAAAAAAAAAAAAAAGGAGACTTTTAAAGATTTTAAAGGGCTGCTGGGAGATTCGGGATGACAGCAGTAACTCCTCCCTGACTTTTTCTCAACCTCTCTGTGAAAATTCTTTATATTAAGAGAAGGGCTTTAAAAGAACCGACGAAATGAAAACTAACGGTTATCTCATGCTTTCGGAGTGTCGAGCTCTCATCCTACGACTGACTGACTCATGAGAGATCAATTCAGCCACTTGAGGACTGCAAAAATCTCAAACAGGTAGCGTGAAAGGACCGAACCTTCCAAGAAGCCCTTGGCTTTTTAAAAAATTTGGCAAAACGGTTACTACCGTGTAAGAAAAAGGACCGCCTTTCCAATTTGGTGCGCCTCTGACAGTCTCAGAATTATTCATTTCAGGCGCCGCTCGGAGCCTGAGTTCCACAGCCTCTAGTAGTCATTTTTTCCTTCAAATCTCAGCTCGCGGCATGCAGAATGTGGGAGGGGAAGGGAGGGAGGCTTCCCACACAAATCGGCCTTTCGGTTTCTGCTCACACAAAACTTTTCTCCCGGCTCAGATAACCCTGGGATTTGCACCCCGCCTTCCGCCCCCATCACCCCCTCACCCCCTCAGGCCCGTCCGGAGAGTCAGCACATCCCACTCGGCGCTAGGCCGGCAGCGGCGGGAGTGAAGCGCCTCCGGTGGGGAGAAGCGACAGGGCCGCGGGCGCCTCAGGCCCTTCGCGGGGTCCGGCCGCATGGAGCGGCGGGCGGAGGCGGGAAAAGCACGGCCGGCCCCGGCAGGCCGCACGGAGAGCGGCCGGCGGGCCGCACCGCGGGCCGCGGGCTGGAGGGGTGTGGAGAGGAAGAGCGAGGACAAGAGGCGTCTTGGCCGGGCTAGGCCACAGCCGCGCTGCCGGACGAGACCGAAGCTGCCCCCAGCCGGTCCCCACCCCCACCCCGGGGCCTCGGAGCGCAAACGAAACCGGACCCGGCGCGGAGCCCAGGCTGGGCTGAGTCTGGTCGGATCGGGGCTCCCGGCCCCTCCCCCCACGGGCCGGCGCAAGACTCACCAGGGCAGAGCAGGGGCCGGCGGCCGGGCCCGTGAGAATCAGCGCGAGGCGCTTTGAAAACGACTAGAAATGGCGCGCGCGCCACCCCCTCCCCCCCCTCATGGACAGAGACGCGATCCCGGCAGCACGCGGGGTTTCCCGGAACTGCTTCCAGGGACTCCGAGCTGAGGGGCAATCGCTTGGCGAGGCGGCCTGACAGGCAGCTCAAAGAACCAATAGTACCTAGGCAAAGCGGACCACGCCGAACGACTCGAGAGCCAATCGATGAAGCTGTCGGCTGAACCAATGAGGGTGCTCAGCGCCGCTGGCTACGGCGCCTCCGGGGCGGGGGCAGGCACACAAAGGGGTCTGTGGTGGAAGCCCTTGGTGGCGGCGAGGTTTGGGGGCACTGGGTCCTGGGTGGCCGAGGCTCCTCCCTCTTCGTCTGCCGCGGTTGCGAGGCCGAAAATCTAGGCCTTGCGCCGCGTGGCCGCCTCCGGAGCCCCGCCCCCTACGGTCAGCGCCGGCCCCGTTCGGCCATGGCGCTCGCGTCCCGCCGCGGCCGCGCTTAGTCCCTGAGTCCTCCCTCGCACCCACACGGCCGGCTTTCGCCCCAGACACGCCTATAGCCACGCGTTCGGGCCTCTTTCGGTCATCTTTTCGCCTCTAGTGAGCACACGATTTTTTTTTTTTTTTACTCCAAATAGATATTTATTTTTATTGCATTTTAGGTTTGGGGGTACATGTGAAGAACATGCAAGATTGTTGCATAGGTACACACATGGCAGTGTGATTTGCTGCCTTCCTCCCCATCACGTATATCTGGCATTTCTCCCCATGCTCTCTCTCCCCAACTCCCCACCCCCGGCTGTCTCTCCCCTATTTCCCCCCAACAGACCCCAATGTGTGATGCTCCTCTCCCTGCGTCCATGTGTTCTTATTGTTCAACACCCACCTATGAGTGAGAACATGCGGTGTTTGATTTTCTGTTGTCAGTTTGCTGAGAATGATGGTTTCCAGGTTCATGCATGTCCCTACAAAGGACACGAACTCCTCATTTTTTATGGCTACATAGTATTCCATGGTGTATATCTGCCACATTTTCCCTGTCCAGTCTATCATCCATGGGCATTTGGGTTGGTTCCAAGTCGTGAGCACACGATTTAAGGATGATTTGGTTCATCGTTTTGCTGAGGATTTTGTCTAGAAAATCATCCATTGATTTTCTAGATCAGAGAAATGCCTCTTTCCCTCCCTGGCTCCAGTCCACACATCGTTGGTGGCAGCTCAGACTGTGAGGGAAATCGTTAAAATGACTCAAGAGCAACGTGTAGCACAAGTGATAAAGCAGGAACCTTTTCCCCACAGGATTTGAAGCTACTTGATATTCATAAAATAGAGCAGATATATCCATCTCTGAAACCAAAAGAGCCATGCAGGGGAAAGGGGTCATTCCCAAAGGACACTATGATTCTTGCTGGTCCTAAACCTATTTCTCACCTGCCATTCTTACTGATTTGTTCCCTGTCCTCTCCTTAGTCGAAACGTGTCTCCTCCCACAGGAACCTTCCAAACTCATTTCTGTAGTGCCAGCCCTTTTTTCTCAACCCCAAACTCCAGTGCCCACCCGCAGGGAGTGGAGAAAGTCAAGCAGTGGTCTGCAGGATTTCCAGATGCACTTAAGGATGACTGAATTTCTCAGAACCGGTAAACCTAGATCTAATTATTTAAAACAGGCCGGACGCAGTACCTTACACCTGTAATCCCGGCCCTTTGGGAGGCAGAGGCCTGTGGATCAGTCAGGAGTTCGAGACCAGCCTGACCAACATGGTGAAACCCCGTCTCTACTAAAAATACAAAAATTAGCCAGGTGTGGTGGCATGTGTCTGTAATCCCAGATACTCCAGAGGCTGAGGAAGGAGGATAGCTTGAACCTGGGAGGCAGAGGTTGCAGCGAGCTGAGATCACACCACTGCACTCCGGCCTGGGCAACAAGAGCGAAACTCCATCTCAAACAAAAAAAAAAAAAAAAGAAAAGAAAGAAAACGACTACCATGTGCCCAGTAAATCTCTGGGAGATCCAAGTTTTGTGTTATGGGGTGTGAGCCTTACAGAAATGCTGGGAGTTATAAGCCAGGTGCAGTAGCTCATGCCTGTAATTCCAGCACTTAGGGAGGCGGAGACTGGTGGATCACTTGAGCCCAGGAGTTCAAGACCAGCCTGGCCAACACGGTGAAACCCTGTCTCTACTAAAAATACAAAAATCAGCTGGGCGTGGTGGCGTGTGCCTGTAATTCCAGCTACTCGGGAGGCTGAGAAGGGAGAATCGCTTGAATCTGGGAGGCAGAGGTGGCAGTGAGTCGAGATAGCACCACTGCACTCCATCCTGGGCAACAACAGCAAAGCTTTGTCACAAAAAAAAGAGAGAGAGAAAGAGAAAGGAAAGGAAAAGGAAAGAGGAGAGATGCTGGGAGTCTTTAAGTAAAAACATTAAGTGATGAATATCAATTTAGGAACAGAGTCCTGGGAGGGCATTGTAAAAGTAAGGGAGGACCCTGAAGCTTAAAATTTTTTTTTTTTTTTTTTTTTTTTTTTGAGACGGAGTTTCGCTCTTGTTACCCAGGCTGGAGTGCAATGGCGCGATCTCGGCTCACCGCAACCTCCGCCTCCTGGGTTCAGGCAATTCTGCCTCAGCCTCCCGAGTAGCTGGGATTACAGGCATGCACCACCATGCCCAGCTAATTTTTTGTATTTTTAGTAGAGACGGGGTTTCACCGTGTTGACCAGGATGGTCTCGATCTCTTGACCTCGTGATCCACTCGCCTCGGCCTCCCAAAGTGCTGGGATTACAGGCGTGAGCCACCGCGCCCGGCAACTTTTTTTTTAATAGAGACATGGGCGGTGCAGAGGGGATCTCGCTATGTTGCCCAGGCCAGTCTTGAACTCCTGGCCTCAAGTGATCCTTCTGCTTTGGCCTCCCAAAGTGCTGAGATTACAAGCACCCAGCCTGAAGCTTAAATTTTACTAGCTTCACATAAATCTACCTCTAGCACCATAATTCTTAACCTATTTTGTGCCATTTGGAAGTCTGGTAAAAGCTATGAATCTCTTCTCAGTTTTTAAATGCATAAAATAAAATACATAGCAATACAGGATAAACCATTTATATTGAAATACAATTAGGAAATATATGTTAAAAACACAGTTGTAATATAGTAAGCTTTTTCTTTTTAATTTGTTTTTTTAAGATGGCTCAATTTATCACCCAGGCTGGAGTGCAGTGGCGCAATTTGGGCTCACTGCAACCTCTGCCTCCAGGGCTCAAGTGATCCTCTGACTTCAGCCTCCCTAGTTAGTGGCTTGTAGGAACTATAAGCACTGGCCACCATGCTGGGCTAATTTTTTTTTTTTTTTTCCCAGAGACGGGTTTCACCATGTTACCCATGTTACCTAGGCAAGAAATTTTTCTTTGTTAACACAATAAATATTAAGATCGTAGAGCAGGTCTAATAACTACAGAAATTGTAAAGTAATAAGATATTTCAAAAAAATCCATAGCTCTAATAAAGTGATATGAAAATGATTTCTATTGGTGACAGAGGGAAAGGTATTGCTACTGTGGTATGTCTACATTCACAATGGGGAAAAATGCTAAATTTCAGTTAGATGTTAGAGAAAACAAATATGTTATTTTTTTTCCCCATTCAAGTTAAAGTACCCCTTGCTTCCATTCAGAGACTCCTTTAAGTTCATTGATGATATTTTTGTTTTTGTTTTTGAGACAGTCTCACTTTGTCCCCCAGACTGGAGTGCAGTGGTGCAGTCTTGGCTCAAAACAACTTCCACCTCCTGGGTTCAAGCGATTCTCCTACCTCAGCCTCCTGAGTACCTGAGATTACAGGTGCCTGCCATGACATCCGGCTAATTTTTGTATTTTGAGTAGACACAGGGTTTCACCATGTTGTCCAGGCTGGTTGGTCTCAAACTCCTGACCTCAAGTGATCCACTCACCTCAGCCTCCCAAAGTGTTGAGATTACAGGTGTGAGCCACTGCGCCTGGCCTAGATAGGTAATTTAAAATGATTCTATCATTCAGTATTTTCTGGGATAACATTTCAAATGTTCTGCTACTTAGTCATTAAAGGTATACTCACATTTCAGACCACATATCTTGATTTTTTTACTTGGAAAGAAAATTGCTGTGTAAATACAGATATTCATGAATTTGGTATTCCACAAATATGTGTTGCATGCCTCCATATAAAAATCATGAGTTAAGAGTAGGGTAGGCTGGGCAGTGGCTCACGCCCAGCCATTTTTTTTGTGTGTATTTTTGGGAGGCCGAGGCAGGCAGACCATAAAGTCAAGAGATCGAGACTATCCTGGCCAACATGGTGAAACCCCATCTCTAACAACAACAACAAAAAAAATTATCTGGGCATGGTGGCACACACCTGTATTCCCAGCTATTTGGGAAGCTGAGGCAGGAGAATCGCTTGAACCCCGGAGGCGGAGGTTGCAGTGAGCCAGGATTGCGCCACTGCATTCCAGCTTGGCAAGACAGCAACACTCCATCTCAAAAAAAAAAAAAAAAAAAATGTTGCTAAGGGGAGCTCCAGCTATACCCCATAATTTGTGAAGTTAAGTAACAGTGCAACCAGACACTTCCACATCTCTTCCCTGTTACAGACCAAATCTGTTGTCTGAGCTGTTATGTCAATGAATACACTGATGCTTCTTTTTTTTTTTTTGAGACGGAGTTTCACTCATGTTACCCAGGCTGGAGTGCAATGGCGCGATCTCGGCTCACCGCAACCTCCGCCTCCTGGGTTCAGGCAATTCTCCTGCCTCAGCCTCCTGAGTAGCTGGGATTACAGGCACGCACCACCATGCCCAGCTAATGTTTTGTATTTTTAGTAGAGACGGGGTTTCACCATGTTGACCAGGATGGTCTCGATCTCTTGACCTCGTGATCCACCCGCCTCGGCCTCCCAAAGTGCTGGGATTACAGGCGTGAGCCACCGCGCCCGGCCGACTGATGCTTCTTATAACAATTATAGGGGCCAAGTGTGGTGGCTCACGCCTGTAATCCCAGCACTTTGGGAGGCCCAGGTGGGCAGATGTCCTGAGCTTAGGAGCTCAAGACCAGCCTGGGCAACATGGTGAAACCCCATTTCTACAAAAAATACGAAAATTGTGGCTCACACCTTCAATACCAACACTTTGGGAGACTGAGGTAGTTAGATCACCTGAGGTCAAAAGTTTGAGACCAGCTTAGCCAACATGGGAGAACCCTGTCTCTACTAAAAATACAAAAATTAGCTGGGCATGGTGGCTTGCACCTGTAGTTCCAGATACTTGGGGGGCTGAGGCACAAGAAGCACTTGAATCTGGGAGGCGGAGATTGCAGTAAGCTGAGATTGCGTCACTGCACTCCGGCTTAGGTGACAAAGCAAGAATCTACCTAAAATAAAAACAAGACAAACAAAAAAAAAAATAGAATCATTTTCATTATTTTATTATCTTTAAAGCACTTTGCAAAATGGTGGAGTTCCAACCAAGACTGACCAGCACTTAAGCTGTTTGTGTTCCATTTTACCTCCTAAGATGACAGTCATGTGGATGACTTGCAATGGCTTGTAGTCAGCTTACCTCAAGATCTTATTGCATGTCTGCTTTATCATCATTTTTTTTTTTTTTTTGAGACGGAGTCTTGCCCTGTTGCCCAGGCTAGAGTGCAGTGGCTCGATCTCGGCTCACTGCAACCTGTCTCCCAGGTTCAAGCAATTTGCTTGCCTCAGCCTCCCAAATAGCTGAGACTACAGGTGCATGCCACCAAGCCCAGCTAACTTTTTGTATTTTTTAAGTAGAGATACCACCACCATGTTTTAGGCTGGTCATGAACTCCTGAGCTCAGGCAATCTGCCAGATTCAGCCTCCCAAAGTGCTGGGATTACAGGCATGAGCCACCGTGCCCAGCCTGTCATCTTTTTAATAATTTTTTTTTTGAGACAGACTCTTGCTTTGTCACCCAGGCTGGAGGGTCTTAGATGGGTCACGTTACTTCTGAAAGCCTTCATCCTCTTTCCAGAAGACCTCACCAGGTGCACTAATGACAGAATTTCTACAGTTCTTTTAACGAGTACTGGTCAGGCACGGTGGCCCACAGCCTGTAATCCCAGCACTTTGGGAGACCGAGGGGCTGATCACTTGAGGCCAGGAGTTCAAGACCTGCCTGGCCTACATAGCGAAACCTCATCTCTACTAAAAATACTAAAACTTAGCCGGGCATGATGGTGGGCATCTGTAATCCCGGTTACCCAGGAGGCTGAGGCACAATAATCAGCTTGAACTGGGAGGCAGAGGTTGCAGTGAGCCATGATTTGTGCCGCTACACTCCACCCTGGGTGACAGAGCAAGACTCTGTCTCCTTAAAAAAAAAAAAAAAAAGAAAAGAAAAAGCAGCTTGGTGTGGTAACCATCAGAAATAGTCACCAGCCCTGCTGAAGGGAATAAAGTTTGTGTATATTCTCCTTATTTATTTTATTGTTGCCTGCTTATTTTAGGTCAAACATTTTCTGGGGGTTGAAGACACAACAGTGAGCAAGACAGTGACTTCTTCAAGGATATTAAAGTTTAATGGCAGAGACAAAAAAGTAAACAGGCAATTACAAAACCGGGATAAAGTGCTTTGATTGGGATAAACCCAGGGAAAACAGAAAAGGAACACCTGATCCAGTCTTACAGGATTGAGAAAGGTTTCCTAAAGCAAGTTAGGTTTGAGACCTGAAGGCTGAGTAGGAGTTGGCCAGAAGAGTGGAGAGAAAGAGATGCAGCTTGGAGGGCTGCAAGTGCAGGGAAAGAGGAGGGAGCCAGAGCTGGGGAGAGGAGAGCGGCAGAGGCCAGACCATGAATGACCTCCTCAGAAATCACACTAAAAAAGGTTCACTGTTTGCTGCTGGCAATGGGAGGCATGACAGGGCTTTACACAGAAGAGTGGCATGAAGGGATTTGCCTTTCAGAAAGATTGTTCTAGCAGAAAGGGAGAACAGACTGACGGGAATCAAAATAGAAAAGAGGAGACTCATTAGGAGGTCGTTTCAGTGAGATGTGGCCCAGTGATGGTCTGAATAATTGCTGCTAATATTTTGAGCCCCGTGGTCTCATTTAATCTTTGCAACTCTATGAGGTAGACATAATTACTCCCATTTGCGGATGGGGAATCCAAGGAACAGAAAAGCTAAATAATTGCCCAAAGTCACATGGTAATAATGGGTGGCAGTAGAGAGAGCGAGGTAGAAGGATCTGAGAAATATTTAGGGAGTGGTATGGGCATGACTGGATGCATAGTTACATTTGTTAGCGATTTGGGGAGGGTGGCTAAATGCAAAGGAGTTGTATGATATGCAAGTTTCTAGTTTGGATAAGTGGGCAATGATTGTGTTAGGAACAGAGGAGAAGCAGACAGGGGTAGGGGGAAAAGTGGCAAGTTGAGTTTAGGGTGATTTCAAGATGTCTGGGTAATTTCCTATTATAATTTTTTAAACTTAGTTTTGTTATTGTTCATGCTTTGATGGGTAATTTCCAAGCGGAGCTGTCCAGAAAGCAGCTACAAGGGCTGGTGTGAAACTATGCCAGATTTTGGTAACATCCACCTCAATCTCTCCCAAAAGGAAAAATAAAACCACCTTTCTTTTAGAGAAGCTGAAAATAATATAAACTTTGGAAAGGAAGCATTTAGAAAAACAGATCATGCAATGGGATTTCCCACAGACCCATTTTAGGTCATTACAGGGTAATTTTCTCCCATTAATTCTACCCCTCAGCTATTTTTCACTAACGATCTTAACAGTCTTTTAGTCTCTTGAAGTCTCCTATAGATAAGCAGGGCCCACATCTGCTACTTTACAGCAGAGGTGGGTATCTAACAACAGCTTCCAAAGAGTCCATTTCTCCCAGGGCATGGGAACTCCTTTGGCAGCTACACTAACTTCTGAAACACTAGGGAACCATTTAACAAATTATCATTTCGGAGGATGTCCTAATGGTCTGGAAACACAGCCCTAACCTACCTCTAGGCTCTTAGAGAACAGTTCACACAGAAAGAAATTTGCTCAATAATAACAATGGCAAGATATTAACATATCAAATACTCTTAGAGGGAGGCTCTTGAGCTACACTTCTCCAGGTGAATTAGTATTTTCCCTTAACTTTCCTTCCCAGCAATGAAAAATGCTGAACATGTAGTAAGAAGAGAGTTTTTTTGTTTTTGTTTTTAAGAGATGAGATCTTGCTCTACAGCCTCAAACTCAGCCTCAGCCTCCCAAGTAGTTGGGACTACAGGCATACGCCACCACGCCTAGCTAAGAGTTTATACATATACACTTTTGGCTGCTCTATAGACAGAGCAGGGCTAACCCATAGGCAGAGTGGCCCAGAGTAGCCTAAATAATATTTTGAGGCCAGGCATGGTGGCTCATAACTGTAAGCCAGCACTTTAGAAGGCTGACTTGGATCACTTGAGCCCGAGTTTGAGACCAGCCTGGGCAACATATGGAGACTCCATCTCTAAAAAAATTAAGGAAGAATTAGTTGGGTGTAGTGGCACACACCTGTGGTCCCAGCTACTCGGGAGGCTGAGGTGGGGAGGATCACTTGGGCCTGGGGAGGTTGAGGTTGCAGTGAGCCATGATCATGCCACTGCATTCTAGCCTGGGTGAAAAAAAGAGACGCTGTCTCAAAAAAAAAAAAAAAAAAAATGTTGCTAAGGGGAGCTCCAGCTATACCCCATAATTTGTGAAGTTAAGTAACAGTGCAACCAGACACTTCCACATCTCTTCCCTGTTACAGACCAAATCTGTTGTCTGAGCTGTTATGTCAATGAATACACTGATGCTTCTTTTTTTTTTTTNAAAAAAAAAAAAAAAACCCAGAAAAAAAAGTTTTTTGATAAAAATTTCTCTTCTTTGCAAGTCTTGGCTACCGGATTAAAAACTTTTCTGTCATATTTATATTTTTCCTCAATATAAAGCACTTCCATCCCTAACTTTGCCTAAGCTGGCTATCCATTTAAAAAAAGATTCCATGAGAGAAAATTACTTCTAAGTAATTTGAAAATTGTGGCCACACCCTGGTAATACCTAATCACAGCTTTAGGCAGACTGTACTATGTCACCAATAGAGAGCCTTTGTTTCTAAAAGGTGTTTCTGTTCTAGGAACCCAATCCGATAAAAACTGTTTTAGTATTTTTTAATTTTTCCTAATTATTTTCTTTTCATCAGAGCAGTTGCCGGATGTTTTAGTATTTTTTATGTGTGTGTGTGTGAGAGAGAGAGAGACAGAGTCTTGCTCTGTCGTCCAGGCTGGGGTGCACTGGTGCTCAGCTTGCTGCAACCACTGCCTCCTAGGTTCAAGCGATTCTCCTGCCTCAGCCTCCGGAGTAGCAGGGATTACAGGCGTGTGCCACCACACCCGGCTAATTTTTGTATTTTTACTGGAGATGGGTTTTCACCATATTGGCTAGGCTGATCTTGAACTCCAGACCTTAGGTGATCCACCCGCCTCAATCTCCCAAAGTGCTGGGATTAAAGGTGTGAGCCACCGTGCCTGGCCTTAGTATTCTTAATGAATACTCCAAAATATCTCCTTAAAGCAATAAGGCCTTCTCTCATCTTTGTTTTTGGATTTCTTTTTTCATTCCCCAAAGCTAGTAAGTCACCCATACCAGATATTTCCATGTTGCTTTTGTCACCAGCATAACCTTCATAGGAAACTGCCTAGGTTTTTTCATCTTCCCAAGATATGCCAATATACAGAGGGCTCAAGATACTGTATTCCCAAATTCCTACAAGAACGTCTGTAAAATATCTGTACGTCTGTACAAAATGCATCAGTGTAAAGACAATCATGCCCAATTTTAATGAACCTGATGAAAACCCATTATATGAATCAGTGCTAGATTACTAAAGTAATTCTCAGGTTTGCTGACTTTAAAATTATACCTTTAATTATAGAATATTATTAGAATAACACAGATAAACACTAGGATAACTGTGACCAATACCATAAGGAAAACTGTTCTACATATTGACTTGTTCATTCACTCACCACAACCATAGAAAACAGGCACAATGTGTTCACCGGGTGTGCAGAAGCAGCCAGGGCCTTGGGAGCAGAAGGCATGCAAAAAGCATTAGTAAAGAGAGTCTGAGGCGTAAGTTCTACACAAAGTTCAACACAGCAAATGGGCAACAATTGGCAGAAAGAGAGGAGACAACTGGTGTGGCTCTTGCCCTTTAAGTTTCCCAGCTAGACTGTTCATATACGGAGATAGCTGGGTGTTTGGAAGCCTTGTCTTTGTCCCTTCACTTCTAAGAAGCCAAAAGCAGCGGAACGAACTGGTTGGGGTGTTGTGAAAACAGTAGGGAAGGAAAAAGGGTTGAAATACAGTTAGGTCATGGAACTGCTGTCATCTATGGCCACTCCCAAGCTGATACCCATAGTGGCTCACAGAAGCAACGGGAGAACTTTGATATTTATTAAAACTGTCAGCAACATATATGGGGAAAAACGTATTCGAGTTTAGTTACCAAGAACATATATGTCACCCAATACCCACAGTCTGCTAGAGCTTGTATAGAACAACAACAAAAAAATGCTCCTTGCCTCAGTTTGTCCTTAAAACGGAGTGGCAACATCAAGGAAACCCCTGGAAGATGGGCTATTTTCAAGGTTGTTATTAACAAGTGATGTGGTCCCACACAGCTGTGGGTCACAATAACTCATTATAGTACCCTACACTGCCTCCTTTAACACCAAATCCCCAAAAGCTACAGCAAAAACATTTTTTTAATGTTACAATGTTCACAATAAAGAACATTAGTAATAAAGCACAGTAGAAATGAAATGGGGGTACTCTCAAAAGAAAAGATATTCCTTACTCCAGTCCCATCTTCTGGGCACCAATTCCCTTCTACCCCAACAGGCTTGGATAAGCATCAATGTTTGAGATATTACTTAATTCCTACCTGGACTGAGATTAGACAAACTGACACTACTGGGCTTAAATTGAATGAACTATTATTTTAACCACTTTTATCTGTAGGCTGGAAGGATGGAAATACATTTCTTCCTAGGTTTATTAATTCCTTCTGACTAAGCCAAAGAGTTCTTCATTGCCATAGAAGATAAGTCATTCTGAGAATAGGACAATCGACCTATTTGTCCGGTCATTATCTTCCACAATGGACAAACACATACAAACAAGTGCTTAGCTCTGTACAAAGACAGACCTTACAGGAGAGTGCACACTGGAGCACTAGTGTTTATATTTTTTTCATAAAGAATGAAAAAAGAACATTTCTCACATTGGAGTTATGTCTATACTTCTGTCACATGATTCACATCACCCAAGAACATGCTAAGTCTCTGTAAATTGTTTCTGCTATTAGGAAAACCACAGGAATACACATTACTGTACATACGCATGCCCTGATGCAAGCTAAGATAAACACTGGGATGTGGCCCTTATCAAATCTTAGAGTTAGCAGGATAAAAAGAGTTGATCTTAAAGATTAGAGGGGAAAGAACACAGAAATGACCTACATTCCTTGGGAAAGGACTCTGTGCTTCCTTTCCTGAAGGAGTCAATTCCACTTGCTCCTTACACTTAACTGCCACTGACGGTCCTATCTTTCCTTGAAGATATTGTCCCTACAATGTTCCCTATAGTGATCCCCAAAGAAAATTTATAAATCTGATTAATGGCAATAATAACCATGGGCATCTTTTGCTAAAGTCACCACCATTGATGGGTCCTTGGTCCCCAAACCTGTGTCTTGTTTTTCCTTTCCAACTGTATCTTCAGTTAGTTTTCACAAAGATGCAAGCTTTAAACAAGCTAATTAGAAACAATGAGAAGGAGAAAAGTTACAATCATTGCCTTCATGGTGGAATCCAGCCCTCAGGAAGATGGAGAGATACAAATGCATGAGCAACTCAAGGAAAAAGCCCTTTGGAGAGGAAGATGTGTGTGCCCAACTACTATGGTGTGTGAATAGGTATAGCAATTCAGGCACAGTCTCTAGTTGCCTTTTTCCAAAGCAGCTGTGACCACCCTATTAAAGTCCCACATTTCCCCTAGTTCTTTTGGCCAAGGATGGGAGAAAATAACATTTAAAGATTTACTCCATTTCCAGGCCTGGGCCTTCACCAGCATTTGTCCCTTGGTCTTCAGATTTTCAGTTACTTGTGGGGCTGATTTTAATGAAGTAACCCATTGAGTGAGTAAAAACCACCATTTTGGAGGAGATAACATTCCCAAAGCTGTGGGTCAAAATTTCAAATGGCTTGTCATCTCTGATGGTTTAAATCATGGCCCACAACTAGGAAAGTGAGTATGATAAAAGCAGCTCAGTCTTGAGGGAGCTCATTGATATCAAATAAAATTGTATCTTCAAATGAATCATTTCTCAGTCATCATAATTACAGGTGTTAGTCTGTATGAACTCTCTTATGTTTAATAAGAGCTGAGCTCCTGCTGAAACTTTTCTCACATTCGGTACATTCATAAGGCTTCTCTCCTGTGTGAACTCTTTGATGTGTGATGAGGTTAGAGCTCTGGGTAAAACCTTTTCCGCACTGCACACACTCGTAGGGCTTCTCCCCTGTATGGGTTCTCTGATGTTTAATTAGATCTGACCTTTCACCAAAGCTTCGCCAACACTCATTACACTCATAAGGCTTCTCTCCAGTGTGAATTTTCTGGTGTGTGATGAGATGAGAGCTCCGGCTGAAGCTTTTCCCACAAGCATTGCATTCATATGGCTTCTCTCCAGTGTGAGTTCTCTGGTGCTGAACCAAGTGTGAGATGCGGCTAAAATTCTCCCCACATTCATTACAGTGGTACGGCTTCTCTCCTGTGTGGGCTCTGCGATGACGCACAAGGTCAGAGTTCTGACTGAAATTCTTCCCACACTCATCACACTTGTAGGGCCTCTCTCCCGTGTGGACTCGATAGTGTTTGATGAGATCAGATCTCTCACTGAAGCCTCGGCCACATTCGTTACACTCATAAGGTTTCTCACCTGTATGGGTCCTCTGGTGCTGAGCTAGGTGAGAGCTCCGGCTGAAGCTTTTCCCACATTCCTCACACTCATAGGGTTTCTCCCCACTGTGGGTCCTTTGGTGTTGGATCAGGTGAGAGAGACGGCAAAAACTTTTTCCACACTCGTTACATTTGTGAGGCTTCTCTCCAGTGTGGATTGTCTGATGCTGAATCAGGTGAGAACTTCTTCCAAAACTTTTCCCACACTCATTACAGTCATAAGGCCTCTCCCCAGTATGTGTCCTCTGATGCTGAATAAGGTGTGAGCTGCGACTAAAGCCCTTTCCACATTCATAACATTTATAGGGCCTGTCTCCAGTGTGGGTCTTCTGATGTCGATTAAGGTCTGAGATCTGACTGAAAGCTTTTCCGCAATGAGAACATATATGATAGCGGATACCTGTATGGACTTCTTTGTGGACAAGCAGATCAGTGACTTGTTGGAGAGGATAGCTTACCCATTCTTCTGCTGTTAAATCTCCCCATTGTCTTTCTGACCTATCTCTGCTTTCAAAGGCCTCTTCACTTTCAGGATTTTCCTCAGCATTCTCAACAGGTCTTTCAGATGTGGTCCCAAATTGTACATCTTCACTAATCTCTTGCTTGGGATTTACCTCGCTCTCACTCCTGATCTCAAAATCTGTAATAAAAAGTAAACAATAGGACTTTAAGTACAAAAATTACCTATTCTGTGCCAGGCACTATACTAAATTTTTTTTTTTGAGACAGAGTCTTGCTTTGTCACCCAGGCTGGAGGGCAGTGGTGTGATCTTGGCTCACTGCAACCTCCACTTCCTGGGTTCAGGCAATTCTCCTGTCTCAGCCTCCTGAGTAGCTGGGACTACAGGTGCATGCCACCATGCCTGGCTAATTTTTGTATTTTTAGTAGAGATGGGGTTTCACCATATTGGTCAGGCTGGTCTTGAACTCCTGATCTAAGGTGATCCACCTGCCTCAGCCTCCCAAAGTGCTGGGATTACAGGGGTGAGCCACTGTGCCCGGCCCACATTCTTTATATGAATTACTATATTCTTCATCACAGCTATCCTGAGAGTCAGGAATTGTGATGATCTCTACTTCATGAATGAGAAATCCAAGACCCAGACAAGTGAATTGACTTGCTCAAGGTCATAGCAAATGGTAGAGCAAGGATTCAAACTCAGGGTCTGTCAAAATTCATGTTTTGTATTGCTGTAATTTATTGATTCCTTAAGAAAACTGTACAGGCTAGGTGCCATGGCTCACTCCTATAATCCCAGCACTTTAGGAGGCCAAGTCAGGAGGATCACTTAAGGCCAGGAGTTCAAGACCAGGGTGGGCAATATAGGGAGAACCATATCTACAAAAAATTTTAAAAATTAGGTGGGTGTGGTGGCATGTAACTGTAGTCCCAGCTACTCAGGGGGCTGAGGCGAGAGGATCACTTAAGCCCAGGAGTTCAAGGCTGCAATAAACTGTGATTGTGCCACTGCACACCAGTCGGGGTAACAGAATGAGATCCTGTCTCTTAAAAAAAGAAAATAAGTAAAACTATATATATATTCCTGGTGTCTTGAAAGAACTGGAAGCAGAAAATATGAGACTAAATTAGAATCACTAAAAGCCAAGAGTCTAGATATTTTAAGTGAGTATGTGTGTATTTTTTAACTTGCCAAGCCTTCATCATTAGTAGCATCATGAAATATTTACTAAGAACCCATTGTGGGTTTTTTTTTTTTTCCAGATGGAGTTTCACTCTTGTTGCCCAGGCTAGGGTGCAATGGTATGATCTCAGCTCACTGCAACCTCCACCTCCTGGGTTCAGGCAATTCTGCCTCAGCCTCCCGAGTAGTTGGGACTACAGGTGAGCACCACCACACCCAGCTAATTTTTTGTATTTTTAATAGAGACCGGGTTTTACCATGTTGACCAGGTTGGTCTCAAACTACTGACCTCAGGTGATCCACCAGCCTCAGCCTCCCAAAGTGTTGGGATTACAGACGTGGGCCACCATGCCCAGCCAGAACTCACTATGTTAATGTGGAGAAAAATGAATCTTTACCTATGCCCTAGTTGACAGAAACGTGACTGACAAATGTCACTTTCTACTTTTCAGTGACCTTTTAATGAAAATAGGAGTGGGAAGATTGAAGAAGGCAAAAAAAAGATGTCTGGCTGAGAACATTCTTGGCATTGTCTAAGTATATTTCACATACAGTCTTCAAATGAAAATCAAAATACACAACCACTCTCCACAAGGAGTTTTATACCAGACACGGCACTCCCCACATTGGGTTTCTTAGTACGCTCTTCAGAAACAAAGTATGTATGTTGCGAGAAAAGAGTTTATAGATAAACTAGGTTGCTAAATGGTACATAAAATATTGCTTCCTTCAAAATTCACAATGTCTAATCACACAGTAAAGGTTCCAAGGAATCCTGAGGTAAAAAGGCCTTACAAGGCCAGATGCAGTAGCTCAGGCCTTTAATCCCAGCACTTTGGGAGGCTGAGACAGGAGGATCACTTGAGCCTACAAGTTTGAGACCAGCCTGGGCAATATAGGGAGGCCTCACTTCTATTAAAAATAAAAACAGGCTAGGGTGTGGTGGCTCAGGACTGTAATCCTAGCACTTTGGGAGGTCTAGGTGGGTGGATCACTTAAGGCCAGGAGTTTGAGACCAGGTTGGCCAACATGGTTAAACCCCGTCTCTACTAAAAATACAAAAATTAGCTTGGCATGGTGGCAGGTGCATGTAATCCCAGCTACTCGGGAGGCTGAGGCAGGAGGAGCACTTGAACCCAGGAGACGGAGGTTGCGGTGAGCCAAAATAGGGCCACTGCACTCCAGTCTGGGTGACAGAGTGAGACTCTGTCTCAAAAATAAATAAATAGGCTGGGTGCGGTGGCTCATGCCTGTAATCTCAGCACTTTGGGAGGCCGAGGTGGGCAGATCACAAGGTCAGGAGTTCGAGACCAGCCTGGCTAATATGGTGAAACCCTGTCTCTATTAAAAATACAAAAATAAGCTGGGCACGGTGGCCGGTGCCTGTAATCCCAGCTACTCAGGAGGCTGAGGCAGGAGAATCGCTTGAACCCGGGAGGCAGAAGTTATAGTGAATTGAGACCACGCCATTGCACTCCAGCCTGGGTGACAGAGCGAGACTCCATCTCTAAATAGATAGATAGATAGATAGATAGATAGATAGATAGACAGACAGACAGACAGACAGATAGAAAGAATTAGCTAGGCAAGTTGATACACATCTGTGATCCCAGCTACTCAGAAGGCTGAGATGGGAGGAGGACCTGGGACTGGGAAGTCAATGTTGCAATGAGTTGTGATTGTGCCACTGCACTCCAGCCTGGGCAACAGAGCAAGATCCTGTCTCAAAAACACACAAAAAAAATGCCCATAATTTTTAAACCCATTCCCAAACTTATTTGGGCAAGAAACCAATTTTTTGGTACTTCCATTCTTCTAACAAGTGCTTTTGGGGCTAGACTACAGAAATGTAAATTCACATTTTTTAAAGATTGTCATCTCTTGCTTTTGTTGGATATTTGGGTTACAGACTGCAACAGATCTGGGTAGATAACTATTTATGGTTACTTCGATAAAAAAAGGATTCAAGAAACTAGGGACATCAGAGAAAAGCCCAAGTTAAAAAGGAAAGCCTTCAGAGTTGCCTTTTGTTCTGGGAAAGACTACGGGAATAAAGATTTCTAAAAAAAAAAGGATTCGTTCGTCCTAATGAGTGGCAGATGACCTAGTGACCCATACATGCTTGCTAATGTCTGTCAAGTCTTGACAGGAGACAAAATGAGTCAAAAGACTGTTCAGATCAAGAATATACTGTTTGTTCTAGTTACACCCCGACCAAAGTACAGCAAAGAAAGAAAACAGGTTTGCAGATGATGTTTAAAAAAAAAAAAAAAAAATCAGCTGCCCTAATAGAATTTGTGATCTATTTCAGCATTCTTATGGAACAGCATTTGGCACACTCGAAATCCATCATTATCAACACTGTAACATCTCTAGATGAGAACCTACTCAGATAAGGAATCTGAGGCAAAGCTAGGGCTCTGAAGCCAAAACAAACGCAAAAAGGTGGCTTTCGCCCTCCCATGAACCTGGGTCAGAATCCCCTCATCTTTTAGTGCCCTAGAGAAAAAGCACTACTTAGGGGGGCATTTATATACTGGCAAGCACTATTATGCCAGACCTGTTTGGTCACTGATCTGAACAAACAGGCTGGAGAATGGAAAATGACTCAGGGCACAAGAAATCTGAACGTTTCTAAAATGTACAGAAACATTTTTTTTTTCTTTTTAGACAATATGACCTGGATGTTCCCACATTCAAACATTTGCCTGAGGACTCAAGTCAAGACAATATCCAATTAAGTGCTTTAAAAATCAAACAGCTAGGCTGTGTTGAAGAACTAAGTCATTTTGACACCATCTCAAAAACATGGAGGCAAAGAAAGGTAGAATCCTGACTTACCTAGTGAGACAACATTGCCATAATTCTCCTGCATAACATCCCTGTAAAGGTCCCTTTGTGCCGGGTCCAGAGGTCTCCATTCTTCCCGGGTGAGATACATGGCCATATCTTCAAACGTCACAGGTGCCTGAAATCACACAATGCTTCCTCACTATTCTGTATTTGGGACATCTTGAAATTAGAAACATGGTTAGAAATACTGAGGAGGAAAAGATATTAAGTGTTATCTGTAGAGTCCAAAGAAGAAATAAGCAAGCAAAAAAGAGATGTGGTAAAGAAGGGAGCAATTTATGAGTCAATTGCTCTGTCCCATGGCCAGCTATCCCTGCCCCACTCAAGAACTTTATCTTCTGGCTGTGCCTTTCTCAGGACACATCTGGCACTTGCATCACTCCATACCTTTACTCACAATGTTCCTCTTTTCCTGAAATATCCTCCTCCCACTGGTGAAATTCTACTGCTTATTAAGGTCCCGCTCCAGTACCAACTGTTCTTCAATGCCCCCTACCCCTCTGCACCGCTCCACTCCCCTTGGACTCCCCAGATAGACTTAATCATTCCCACTTCTTGGGAGTGATTCCCACACTACAGCACTTTGTTCCTACAGCAAACAGAGCACTATCACGTTGTGTCACGCTCAAACGGATGCGTCTCTCTCCCTACAGGTTGTGAACTGTGAGCTGTGAGCTGGAAGGTAGCGCCCATCTCGTCCATCTTTTATTTCCCCAGTATTTAAAGGCATACAGCAGGTGTTCGATATATGCTTGTTTGTGACTATAACGGTCCGGTACTGGGCCACTGCAGGCAGAATATCGAAGCAAGAGAATTACTAATCCCAGGGAATTTCCCACAGGGACCTGCAGTGCAGAGAAACGCCGGACGAGGCGGGTACGCAGAGACAAGGTCCGAGAAGCCACCCCTGGCTTACCTGGGACCCAGCCATGAGCAGGGTGGCTGCCATCTCCAGCGCAAGGATTCGCCTCCTGGGAGAGAAAGCAGGAAAAGCAGCTAGCAGACAGCGCTGAAGGAGGCGAAAAGCAGGGCGTGAGGCACGGAAAACAGGCCCTGCCCACTCCCCAGGGCTGGAGTTCTGGCTGTAAGGCGGGCAGGGAGGGCCCTGGACTGGGGCCGGGTCACTCTCCTCCCTGACCCTCAAGCGCGACCCGCCCTCTGTGTCGCGGCCACTGCGGGGTGGAGGCAATGCCAGAATCTACTAGGACAGCCCCCTGGCTGGGTCCCTCCCGCGCCGGGGGTCAGATGGCTGCTGTCTCAGGGAGGAGGCGCTCAGCCCAGCCCAGGGAACGCCTCCGCTCGGCCATCTCGAGGCCGGGTCCTTTCCGGCAGCTGCCTCAGCCAATCAGCGAGCGATGCTCGTAAAACACCCCGCCAATCAGCGGCGGAACACTAGGCCCGCGTCCCACAGCGTGGCCAAGAGCCTCTAGTACGCCTGCGCTTGCCCCCATGGCCTGCCGGGAGTTGGAGTTCTACTCCCGCGTACAAAAGCCAGGCAGCGGCCAAGAGCCAAGGAGGGAAAAGAACAAAAGAGTTAGAAGTAAGCGCGTCCTCCCGGTCAGGGCGACGTACTCTCGCTTTCTTCTCGTGGAGACTGCAGCACGATTAAGCCAAGGAGGCTGCGTGCTTCGCCTCACGTCCCTAGAAGATTCTCTTGAGTCGGGCCTTATTATCTGCGAAGTGAGGCCTAATTTAGGCGCTGGCATATGTTGAGCTGATCTAGAATTAGCCCTTGCTTGACAGCCCAGGTCGGAAAGGGAAGCGGCAGCCACCCACTCCCCAGGGTAGACTCGGAGGCCGCGCTAGAACTTTGAGCCCCGCCCACGCACTACATTTCCCAGCAGGGCCTGCGGTCGCACGGCTCTTCCCGGAATACAACTCCCGAGAGGACCCGCGTCGCCCGGGCGGCTCCGGAGTGTGGTCTGCAGCTGAGTCTGGCGGTGTCTCCGCTCCGGCGCTTTAACCCTGTAGGGGCGTGCGACCGCGTCCTTTTCAAGAGGGCGCCCCTTGAGCAGCGGACTGAGTGGCGCCCAGCGGCGAGGAGGCGAAAATCTTGGGGGAACTCAGAGTGGCGGTATAGGGCGTGTAAGGGGGAGATAGCCAGACCCTGGGGCGGAGGGCGAGCCCTCCTTATCGTCCCCGAGGGCTTGTCTGCTACTAGGGCTGTTGGCGGCCTCCCGCACCGAAGGGACCGTGGGCGTCTGAGGCCTTAAATCAGGCGGGCCTTCAGGATGTTAGCAGTCCCTGTCTGGTTGAAGATAGGCAGCCAAAAGCCCGAGTAGGGGGACGAACAGACTTACCTCCTGTCCCTCAAAAGATCCACTAGATCGTCGGCTCCAAAATCTGAGAGACCACGAACGGATCCCAAAGCACCAGCGTACTCTCAGACCTGGCGTTCGGAAAGATTCTAGAGTGCACTGGCAGGTCCCGGAGGTCTCAGACTGGCAGGTAGATCTCAAATCGGTAGACTTGCAGGCGAAGCCCAGATATCGTAGGCAGATCCTAAAGACTCAGATTCCCGAGGTCTCAGACTTGCAGGCAGTTGAGAGAAACCACAGGCTCGTAGACAGATCCCTGAGACCACAGAGGCTGGCCAAGAAACCACCAGCGACTAAGCTGCATTCAGCTGGATCTCCTCGGACCGGGAGGACTCACAGCTTTCCCTTTCCCCAGCCAGGATGAGGGAATTAGACAATGAGAGTCGAGCACTAGGGAAAGCAAGCATTCTGCGTGGGGAAGAGCTCCGAGCTCGCTGTAGCCTTGGAGAGGGAAGTGATGGAAAAAGAATATAGCAGCTTATTAGGGACTCCCACCCTCTTCAAGTTGTAAATATCCCCAGAACCTTGGCTATGTGCCCGGAAGCCTGTTGTCTCTAACTGTACAGGAGACTTCTCTTCCTAGGCTGGGAAAGGGGCCTTTCTTTTGTTTTGCGGATAGATCCACCCACTGAGGAACTTGAAAATTTTTTTCAAACGTAACTCCAGGCTATGCTTTTATTAGTGAGTGTCCTTTTCCCAGTGCCCAGTTACTTATGATTAAATTACTCAAGTGTCTAAAAAGAACTAGAAGGACCCGACCCAGCCATAATGCAGACTTTCCCATTCCTTCTCTTTCCACCAGCAACTGTGGGGCTAGGGATTCTTCAGATGTCGCAGAATTATACCATCCTATCCCATCTAAAATTGATCCGAGGCTGGTCCCTTGGGTTACCAAAATGTAGTAACATTAATGTAACTAAAGTTGTTATACAACCCCCCATTGCTAAATTTGACTGGCTACAAAAATTAAAATTGATTCAAGAAACACCTAAAATTGAGTCCTGGAGGGTCTCCAAGAGGCAGTATCTCCAGTGGAAAGAATGTGGGCCTCAAGGTCAGACAGACCTGGTTTGGAAACCAGGCTGTGTATCCTTTGGGAAGTCATTGAATCCAGGCCCATTTCGTTTTCTCTAAAATGAGGGTCATCATACCTAAGGTGGTTGTGAGTCCTGAGTGAGATGATTAAAGGGCTCCAGAGAGTGTGCTCTTGGATGATAGCCGTTACTTTTTATTAACCCTGGCTTTGGCGGTAAGGGAAACTTCCAGAAATGCTTGTGGGTATATTGGTTAAGAAAATATTGGAAATCAAAGTGGCTCAATAGTTGTGTGGATAAGAGGGTGACATTATCCTCACATTGTGTTTCTTCCGGAAATTCAGACAGAACAGAGGTTGGGCCTGTTTGGTGGGTTCAAGTGAGTGGTGTGTTGAGTCTAGTAGGGCATAGGTACTTGGGGCTGCCAAAACCCCAGCTTCAGGCTCAGGGAAACTTCTGGGTCAGAGGTTAATAACTATGCTTCTTGGAGAGAGGAGGGTTGCCTTTCAGACCAGCTGAAGTAATTGCAGGTTTCTAACTGGGCCTAAGGTGAGCTGAGGGCTTGAGCCCCTCAGCCCAGCGGGGTTCCGTTTTCATCCCTTCTCTGACAGATTGCTTTGTAAACTTTCTTAGGCCTTCCCCCACTCCTTTGCCCCAGTGCTTTAAGCCCTTCTTTGTCTTCTTGCTGTTTCTTTTATTCCTCAGGCCTGCAGGGCGGGGGCGGGGTGGCGCCCAGGACAACTCTCCCGGGCTCAGCTTGGCTGCCTGCCTCCTTCTGTAAGTGCTTTTTTCTTTCTTCACCTGGGACCCTCCAAAGGTTGGAAAGAGAAGAGAGGCTGGGAGCGGATGGAAAGCATGACTGCATCTGAAGCCCCTGGGGGGAGTGGGGAAGAGGGAGTGGAAGGACAGTGGCTGAGGGGCTTCCTGTTGCAGCCTTCAGCTGGACTCAGGGTTGGGGTCACTGGAGGAGGAGGTGGCTTCCTGCTCCATTGTTCAGGACTGCAGTGTTTCTTGGGAATACTTACTGTATGTGGGTTTTCAGTAACCAACTTGGAAATCTGTATTCGTTCCCATGATTCAGCAAACAATGAATACCTACTGTGTGCAAAGGCAGCAGTACAGCCTGTCATCACTGGGCAAGAGGCCAGAAGAGCCATTTGGTCAGGGTCTCCAATTTAGGCTCTCAACATTATCTCTAAATAAGGTTAGACATGATGTTGGATCCACTGGCCGATGTGATCAAAGACCCTCCTTGTATATCCTTAAAGCTATACTCTGTTATCAGGCCACTGTGCCTGTGGAGCACTGTAAGTTCTTATATTTTAATAAATCTTATAATTATCTTGTGAGCAGCACAATTGTCATAGTTTTTTGTATCAAAAACATGAACTTGCTAAACATTTTAAAACATGCCTTGATGTGTGTAATCCTGTTTTGTCACCTCTTCATTTTCAAACAGACGGGGTACCCCAAAAAGTCAAAATGACCTGGGCTTCTCATGACCCCTGCTAGGAGGGATGATAAAGGCTCATCACTGCACAGGGAGTTGGGGACATGGGGGACACACTGACTTGCAAACAGTCATTGCAGTCCAAGTGCTATAATAAGGGGTGAGCTAGTCTGCACCGAGGAGGGGGTGGATTCCTAGCTGGCGGGGAGTGAGGGAGGCTTCACCGAGGAGGTGACATCTGAGCTGGTAAGACTGTAGGAGTCTGGAGGTGGAGAAGGTGGGAGGGAAAGCATTCCAGTCTTCAAGAACAGCATGTGCGAAGGCACGGAGGCGTGAAAGGCCAAAGCATGTTCCAGGTTGGTCAGGATTGGTTATGGCTAGAGGGAATGGTGTGGGGGTGGAGCAGCAGGGGGAGGAAGCAGAGCAGGGACAGTTCCTTATGTCCCCTTGCCTGCCTGCCTGTTTGTCTTTGCCTTTGGCTGTGAATGGCAAAGCTAGTGATGAGGTAAAGATGGAGGAGGCCTGGGGACCGGCCTGGGGTGAGGAGAGCAGATTGACTCTGCAGGAGGAGGGGGAAGTGGAGATGATTGGGAAGCTCTTTATGACCTCATGCATTTCAGTTGGTTTTCTCCAAAAGAATCAATATTTTCCAAAAATGTAGACAATTGCATTAAAAATGCAATACAAGGCTGGGCATGGTGGCTCACGCCTGTAATCCCAGCACTTTGGGAGGCCAAGGCGGGTGGATCACGAGATCAGGAGTTCAAGACCAGCCTGGCCAGCATGGTGAAACTC
>NW_016107402.1:1177831-1185516 GCF_001604975.1 Cebus imitator
AAAAAAAAAAAAAAAAAAAAAAAAATGCCCTACAAATTTATTTAGTATTATTAGCCTACTTAAAGACATCAAACAGACCCATACCCACTGAACCCTATTCTGTATCAGCTGCTGGTCTGGGAAATAGGACACCACCCCTCACGACGACTACAGGGATGCTGTGTGGATTAAATGTGACAATGGTATAGAGGAGGGCCTTGGCACACAATGGCCATCACTATTATGGGGGAAGGGAAAACATCACAGATGTTGTGTGAAGTGAACATATTTCAAAGTGGCTCAGAGCATGACCCGGGCTCTGGGTTCAAATCCAGATTCTTTCTCTAAAAACAAATTACTCTCAGAACCTTGGTTTTCTTAGTCTGTAAAGACTATAATAATACAAATTCATTGAAAGAAGGATAGTGCTTTCCAGGGCTTGGGGGAGGAGGAAATGAGTTATTTAAGGAGTATAAAGGTTCAGTTTGCAAGATGAAGAGTTCTAGAGACCGGTTGTACAACAATGTGAATGTGTTTAACCCTACTGAACTATACACCTAAAATTGTTAAGATGGGCTGGGCGTGGTGGCGCATGCCTATAATCCCAGCACTTTCGGAGGCTGAGGGCAGTGGATCACATGAAGCCAGGAGTTGGAGACCAGCCTGGCCAACATGGTGAAACCCCATCTCTACTAAAAATACAAAAGTTAGCTAGGTGTGGTGGTCACCTCTAATCTCAGCTACTCAGAAGGCTGAGGCATGAGAATCACTTGAACCTAGGAGGCGCAGGTTGCAATGAGCCAAGATCGCGTCACTGCACTCCAGTCTGGGTGACAGAGAGAGACTGAGACTGTTTTTTTTTTTTTTTTTTTTTTTTTTATAAAGAGTTTTTTTTTTTTTTTTTTTTGAGAGTAAAGTATTGCGTTCTATTATTCCAAAAGGAAAGACTGTTTCAAAATAAATAAATAAAATTGTTAAAATGGTTTATGTTATATGTAGTTTACTACAATGTTTTAAAAATAATATAATAATAGTAACCTAGTTCATGAGGTCAGGGGGTTCATTGAGGCAATCAATATAAAGTGCTACCCTGCACTCATAGTAATGACAATAGCTAACATTTACTAATCAGTCGCTATGTGTTAGGCCTGATTCTCCTGCTTTCTTTGTATTAACTAAATGAATTCTCACAGCAACCCTTTGAGCTAGGAGCTGTTATTACCACTGTTTTACAGATGAAAGCAGAAGCATGCAGAAGTTGTATAATGTGCCCAAGATATTCAGCTAGTAAATGCTCAGTGATAATAGATATTAGTGACACCATCATCAAAGAAATTTTAAAGGAATCATCATCATCATTATCATCATCATCATCACAGTAGAATACAATGTGTGCTATGAGAATTTCACGATGCTATGGGAGTTCTGAGGAACTATCTCATGTTGCTGGGGGATCAGAGACCTCATAAGAAGATGTGCACTTGAGGTGAGCCTTGAAGAATGGTTAACATTTGGATCGGGCTGGGGAGAAGGAAGCAGTATAGGCAGTCACAAATGGGAAGGCCCATTGGGTATTCAAACACAGGGCAAGTATCTCCTTTAGCTTGGAGCATAAGGGAGAGCAGAGGTGGACGATGAAGCACCAAAGCCAAGAAAAGGACAAGGGCCCACTGACACAGTCAGAAATAAAAGCCTCCAGGACCTCGGTTAAAAAAAAAGGCATAGGGCATCTCTACAAATAAAAAAAAAAATTAGCCAGGGGTGGTGGTGCACGTTGTGTGGTTCTAGCTACTTGGGAGGCTGAGGCAGGAGGATCACTTGATCCTGAAATGTCAAGACTGCAGTGAGCTGTGACTGCACCACTGCACTCCAGCCTGGGTGACAGGATGAGACCCTGTCTCAAAAAAATTTTTTTAATTAAAAAACAGAAATGTGTGTTCAGTTTCAGATTAACTGTATTATAGTATTGAGAGGGTCACTGGGGTCCTTGGGAGGAGATATCCAAATAGGCACTTGGCAATATAAGTCTTGAGCTAAAGAAAAACTGGAGCTAATGAGAGATTTGGTAGTCTGGATGAAAATACTAAGAAAGACTTCTCATCCTATACAGTATTTTAGGTTCCTTGAACCTTTTGAAAGCACCCAAATTGACCTTCCATTTTCAAGTTCTTTTTTGTTTTGAGGTGGAGTCTTGACCTTGTCACCCAGGCTGGAGTGCAGTGACAATCTCAGCTCACTGCAATCTCTGCCTCCTGTGTTCAAGTGATTCTCCTGCTTCAGCCTCCAGAGTTGCTGGGATTACAGGTGCGTGCCACTATGCCTGGCTAATTTTTTTGTGTTTTTAATAGAGACAGGGTTTCACCATATTGGCCAGGCTGCTCTTGAACCCCTGACCTCAAGTGATCTGCACACCATGGCCTCCCAAAGTGCTGGGATTACAGGCATGAGGCACTGCACGCAGCCTATTTTCAAGTTCTTTTGGACATAATATTCTGTTGAGCTCTTTCATTCCAAGCCTGTTGCCTATTTCACCTCACTTGACCTTTTTTCCTCTTGTATGGTAACCACCTCCCCTCCCCTAGGAAGCCTTCTTGGGGGGCAGAAGTAAATGCTAACTTGCTTGTAGCTCACACCTTCTTCATCTTTGGTTGTGAAGGAGATGGGGTTAAACCATGTGTTCCAGCCAACAGTGTGCGGAAAGACTCCGTGACAGGGAGAAGCACAGCATGCAATGAAGAACTGAGAGAGGGCCAGTGTGACTGCGACACAAAGTGCGGGGGCGAGGCACAGGCCAGCCCTGCAGGGCCATGTAGACCTTGCCAAGAGCAGTGTGTGTCTGGGGGGTGGGAAATGGAAGGTTTTAAATGGGGGTGTAGAGCGGGGGACTCTAAGGATCAGTTTTGCAATTTGGAAAAGCCTATTCCAGTTAGTAGTCATGGAGAGCATGAATTGGGGTGGATCCAGAGTGGACACTTAGACACTGTAAGGCCCGCAGGGAGGGTTTTGGTGCCTGCTGATGACAGTCTGTGGTCTATCCATACTCTTCTGTGTCCTTTGGTCAATATGGATGTATACTGTATAGATGTGTGGACTTGAGCTGACTTGTTGTTTTGCTGTTTAATCTAACTCATCTCCTTTGTAAACAGTAAGGTTACTGAGCGTGAAAATTAGTTTTTTCCCCCATGCTCTAAATCCCTATGATATGACACAGAAAACACCACAGATATTTAGACCATGACTACTGAAAATTGCCCCAGAATGTAGAGTTAAAAAAAAACTCACCCAAGGCCAGGCGCAGTAGCTCATGCCTATAATCCCAACACTTTGGGAGGCTGAGGCAGGCAGACCACCTAAGGTCAGGAGTTCAAGACCAGCCTGGCCAACAGGGTGAAACCCCATCTCTACTGAAAGTACAAAAATTAGGCGGGTATAGTGGTGCACACTTATAACCCCAATTCTCGGGAGGCTGAGGCAGAAGAATCACTTGAACCCAGGAGATGGAGGTTGCGATGAGCCAAGACTGCACCACTACACTCCAGCATGGGTGACAGAGTGAGACTCACTCTCAAAACAAAACAAAACAAAACTCACCCAAAAGTAACCTTTATTGGCCTTATTAAATTGACAGTGGTTGCTTTTTGTTCTGCTTTTGGTTTCTAGACATTTGGATGGAGGATTAGATAATACAGAGAAAAATTTGGATATCTAACGCCTTCCTACTCAAAGTATGGTCTATGGACCAGCTGCATTGGGGTTAGAAATGAAAAATCAGCTGGGTGCAGTGGCTCATGTCTGTAATCCCAGCACTTTGGGAGGCTAAGGCAGAAGAATTGCTTGAGCCCAGGAATTTGAGACCAGACTGGACTGCACAGGGATACCCCATCTCTAAAAAAATAAAAAATTAGCCAGGCACGGTGGTGCATGCCTGTAGTCCCAGCTACTCCAGAGGCTGAGGTGGGATGATCACCTGAGCCTAGGAGATCAAGGTTGCAGTGAGCCATGATGGTGCTACTGCACTCCAGTCTGGGCAACTCCTGTCTCAAAAAAAAAAAAAAAAAAAAAAAAAAAAAAAAAAAAAAAAAAAAAAAAAAAAAAAAAAAAAAAGAGAGAGAGAGAAAGAAATGAATAATCTCAAGCCCCACCCCAGACCCATTGAATTAGAATCTGCATTTCAGCATAATCCCCAGTGAATTCTCACCTGTATTAAAGTTTAAGAAACATCTGGGTTTCTAAGCAACATCCCCGGCACGTCTGTGGATAATATTGGTCCCTCAGATGTATGTGGCATTTATCACATCCCATCTGGTGTGGAAATCTGTGCCTTTGGTTTCTTTCCCTGCCAGGCTGTGACTTCCTGGAAGGTAGAGGCTGAGTGCTGTGTATAGCTCTGGATCTCTTATAGCACAATGACAGGAAGCAGAAGACCTGGGTTTCTGTCCTGCCTCTGCTACTTATGAGCTCAGTGTGTTGTATCATCTGTAAGAGGATTTGTGATCTTTCCAAAGAAATGATTCACCCCAAATCTAACTTTTTAAAAGTCAAAGATGGGCCTGGCATGGTGGCTCATGCCTGTAATCCCAGCACTTTGGGAGGCCAAGGTGAGTGGATCACCTGAGGTCAGTAGTTCAAGATCAGCCTGGATAACATGGTGAAACCCCATCTCTACTAAAAATACAAAAAAAATTAGCTGGCTGTGGTAGTGGGCGCCTATGATACCAGCTACTTGGGAGGCTGAGGCAGGAAAATCGCTTGAACCCAGGAGGTGGAGGTTGCAATGAGCCAAAATTGCACCATTTCACTCCAGCCTGGGCAATAAAGCAAAACTCCATCTAAAAAAAAATTTTTTTTTAAACCGTCAAAGACAGGACAAGGCGCAGTGGCTCACGCTTGTAATCTCAGCACTTTGGGAGACTGAGGTGGGTGGGTCATTTGAGGTCAGGAGTTCAAAACCAGCCTGGCCAACATGGTGAAACCCCATCTCTAATAAAAATACAAAAATTAGCCGGGTGGTAGTGGTGCGTGCCTGTAATGCCAGCTACTCAGGAGGCTGAGGCAGGAGAATTGCTTGAGCCTGGGAGGCGGAAGTTGAGGTGAGCCAAGATTACACCACTGCACTCCAGTCTGGGTGACAGAGTGAGACTCTGTCAAATAAATAAATAAATACATAAATACATAAAAATAAAAGTCACAGTCAGTGGAAGACTCCTGTACCTAGTTTATTTCCAGGCTTCATCTACAGGAGAAGGCACTTTTGGATGGAAGGAAGAAGACAATAACCAATTCTAGAGTAAATGATGTCCAGGATATATCAGGAACTTGGGCTGTAATTACCCCAACAGCTTTCTCAAGGTTTTTCTAGAAGTTTTCAGCTTTGCCAAAAGTTCCTGTCAGCATGAAAAGCAAGCCAAGGCCAGGCGAGGTGGCTCACACCTGCAATCTCCGCATTTTGGGAGGCTGAGGAGGGTGGATCACTTGAGCCCAGAAATTCGAGACTGGCCTGACCAACAGGGTGAAACCCCGTCTCTACTAAAAATTCAAAAAATTAGCTGGGCTTGGTGGCTTATGCCTGGGGCTCCAGCTACCCGGGAGGCTGAGACAGGAGAATTGCTTGAACCTGGGAGGTGGAGGTTGCAGTCAGCCTAGATCACACCACAGCACTCCAGCCTCTAAAAAAGAACAAACACAAAAACAAAAAAGCAAGCTGATGATTATCAGGGGAGAAGCATGTCAAGGTCCCTGTGTTCTGCGGCTGTCTTCTGAAGCACACGTCACAGATGGAGCTGTGAGGGACACATTTATAAGGGCCTGGGCAGATTCGGAGGCTCAGGACTCTCAAGGGGCCATGGAAATCAGGGTGCTGCTGTCACCTTCACTCAGAAAGCCTACCTCAGGAGGATTTGTTCCCTGCCTAGAGGAATATGGCTTGGAGTCCTGAAAGGCCCCCACAGCCAGCTGTGAACAGGGAATAGCAGAGAGTTTGGGAAGAGATAAGGAAAGAGTGGGGAAGAAATATTTCCATTAGGCCAGTGCAAAAGTAATTGCAAAAACCGCAATTACTTTTGCAGCAACCTAATAACATGGTATGGAAGGAATATCTGCTGAATCCAAATGGTGTATCAACTGTTCTTCATGTGTGACTCTGAGGTTTGTGTTGATCTAGCATTTTTCAATTCAGGCTGGGAGATCCAGGTGAGAGAGAAGGAACTCAAAGCAAAGATCTGCCAGCCCACTGTCAAAGATACCACACCTCAGGTCTGAGGTGCTGCAGTTTCTTTATTTTTTCTTTTTCTTTTATTTTTATAGAGATGGGGTCTTGCTATGTTGCCCAGGCTGGCCTCAAACATCTGGGCTCAAGCAATTCTCCCACCTTAGCCTCCCAGAGTTTGCAGATTACAGCCATAAGCCACCGTGCCCGGCCCTCTGCAGTTTCTATAAGAGGTTCATCAATACGGATTCTCAGCATCATACCCCCAGCAAGCTTCCCCTATTAACCAATTGTTACTAATGACCGATTATTAATTTGCAAGATAATTCTTCCTTCAACTCATACCACCTATTCAGAGTTCAGTATTTTTCTTCACTTTAATTTTTATTGCTTCTCCAGTTCAGACAGTTTAGTGCTTCCTCTTTGTTCTTCCTCACCTTGTTCATGTCAGTCCTGGCTGTTCCATCAGCAGAACTACAAAACCAAAAAGGCAACAAAATGTGAAAGGTTTCTCTGCATCCTCCAAGCAGGCTGTGGGGGAATATGAAAAAGAAGGTGGGATCTGGAGCCACACGCACCAGAATCCAAAGCCCAGCTCTGCCATTATTAGCTGGGTGATCTTGACTAAATCACTCACCTAGTAAAATTAGCTTATAATGCTGGTGAATTCGAGAGTGATATCAGGTAATAACATGAATGGCAATTCAGTGCCAGGAATGTGCCGGGCTCTTAATTTATGATCGAGAACATCATTGGAATGACTACTAAGCACTTGGTTAGACTTTCAGTCTCCCACAGGGCAATGGACACCATCTGAAAATGTGTTCAGATGCCTGTAGTTGTTATCTCTAGTGGATCCTGTCTCTCCAACTAGTAAAAGTCAAGGAGGAGGAGCTAGATTTAGAGCATTCAGAATGTCTTTTCTCCAGCAGCAACAAAATCGCAAGAGCTACATTTATTGAGCATTTACTCTGTGCTAGATAGTATTAAAATGTATTAACTCATTTCACCCTTACAATCACTCTGTGAGGTAGGCCCTAATATCACTCTTTTTTTTTTTTTGAGATGGAATTTCACTCTTGTTGCCCAGGCTGGAGTGCAATGAGGAGATCTCGGCTCACCACAACTTCCACCTCCCAGGTTCAAGCGATTCTCCTGCCTCAGCCTCCTGAGTAGCTGGGATTACAGGCATGCACCACCACACCCAGCTAATTTTGTATTTTTAGTAGAGATGAGGTTTCTCCATGTTGGTCAGACTGGTTTTCAGCTCCCGACCTCAGGTGATCTGCCCACCTTGGCCTCCCAAAGTGCAAGGGATAATAGGTGTGAGCCACTGGGCCTGGCGTATCACTTCTATTTTTACAGGTAAGAAAGCAGATCAGGCCGGGTGTGGTGGCTCACGCCTGTAATCCCAGCACTTTGGGAGGCCGAGGTGGGCAGATCACGAGGTCAAGAGATCGGGACCATCCTGGCCATGGCGAAACCCCATCTCTATAAATAA
>NW_016107402.1:1185541-1191244 GCF_001604975.1 Cebus imitator
AAAAAAAAAAGAAAAAGCAGATCAGAGAGGTTAAGTGACTTGCCCAAACTCCCATAATACTAGTAGATGACATACCCAAAATAGTAAGAATAGTGTTTTTTACGTACCAGGCATGCCTGTGCTCAGGGCTTTTTTTGTATTGTATAATTTGTTGACTGCACAAAAGAGCCTGGCCAAAGGTGCATGTTGAGGCTGACACTTAGCCCCTGCTCTGTTTGCTCTGCACCCTGGCATGAGGCTGTGTCACTTGGAGCCTTCCTCCAAGCAACACTTTTTCCTAATTTGAAAAGATGCCATATGAGCTCTCAGAGGCCCTGTTAATAAGCTTTACATGTGTTACCTTCTCAAAACAGCTCTGTGGGCTAGATATAAATACCTTCGTTTTACAGTTGAGGAAATCCAGGCTTAGTGAGTTCAGGTTGCTGAGCTAAGTCACTTTGTAAGGGGTAAAACTAAGATTTGAGCCTGCTGCCAAAGCCTATGCTTTAAACCAGTAGGCCACTATACTGACCCCATCCCTAAGTGCTCAATAAGTGAAAAAAGAAAAAAATATGTAATCATCTGGTTTTTACCTTTAAAAATGTGGCAGTTCTGGCTGGGTGCAGTGGCTCATGCCTATAATCCCAGCACTATGGGAGGCTAAGGAGAGTGGATCACAAGGTCAGGAGTTAGAGACAGCCTGACCAACATGGTGAAACTCCGTCTCTACTAAAGAAATACAAAAATTAGCAGGGCATGGTGGCATGCACCTATAATTCCAGCTACTCAGGAGGCTGAGGCAGGAGAATCGCTTGAACCTGGAAGGCAGAGGTTGCAGTGAGCCGAGATTGCACCACTGCAGTCGAGTCTGGGCGACAGGGCGAGAATATGTAAAAAAAAAAAAAAAAAAATGGCAGTTCTAATGAGGCCCCAATAAGGGCTACTGACGTCCTTAGTAAGAAAGAAAGAAAAAAAAAACAATTGATTAGGAAGTTGGAGCATTGGCTTTCAGTGTTTTAAACTGTGGCTTTATGCTTATTAACTATTCTGTAGTTAGTTTCCTTGTCTGAAAGTGAGAATAACATTATAAAGGAACAGTCCTTGTCGTTATTTGCAAAGTGTTTATGCTTACATAATAATGTCAAAATGATCCTCATGATGATCATCTCAAAATGATCCTCACATCATCAACTCTGGGAGAAAGGCATTATTATTGCTGTTTTGCTGAAGGAGGTGAGTAACATGCTCAGGGTGAGTAGGGCAGCATGGGACCTGAAACCAGGGATCCTGACTTGCCTTGCACTCCTTGCTAAGTACCTTAGAAATTCTGGAGCACCTGCAGCCTGCTTGGTGGCCCAGACATCACATGGTGCACGTGCAAGTCAGATAGCAATTGGAGACTGACATTAGTCATGTGACCATGCTTCGTTCCTCCAGGAGACTTGGCGGGAAGGAACACTCTGGGAGGAGTCTTTGCTTGGCTCCCATGCCTGAAAACAAAACCTCTGCCTTTGCAGGAGCCGAGGCAGTCTGAGTTACAGCCTTGCATAATGTAAGACTTCCAGAGCTTCCTCAGGAGGGGAGGATGACCTGGTGACATTTAGGGTCAACTCATTTCTGACAGGGCTCAGCCTTCCTGTCTCCCATCCCTGGCTGTGGCCAGGTTCAAAGGAAATACCATCTGTGGAAGCACTTTCCAAAGAGGCGTGGTCCAAGTGCAGAATGTTATTGTTTTTCCTCTCCTCTGTGGATCTCAGGAAGCCAATTCCATCTGTACTCAAATGACAAACTTGCTCATCCTGTGATAAAATGTGGGCTGCTGCCCCCACTCCAGCTTGGTGTCTTTCCAAAATGAAAACATACATGTGTGTTCTCTCCTCACCTCCCCAACAGCAAGCCACCACTATCTCTGGCTCTGCAGGCTACTCTGTGCAGGCTGGCAAGCGCTGCCATGCATAAGGCCCCTTCTGGGTGTGGGGATACTACTCTTTATGTGGGCAAGCTCTGTGACTGACAGGGAAGGGGGCAATATATAAACATACAGACCTTCCAGCGATTGCCGCATTCATTGCATAAGACAAAGGTAGTCATGGGCTCATCAGCACTGCGTGTCTGCACCTGAGAGAGAGAAGAACCATTCATGAAGTCACTCCCCTGCTCTAGGACTTGCCGTGGCTCCCACTGTCTTTGGGAGTAGGTCGAAATCCCAGAAGTTGGCACTAATATTCCCACCCCGCTTTGGCAATTTCCTTATCACTGACAATTCCATAATGTATGCCTTCCTCTCCTCTGGCAGTCCATCAGCTCACTCCCAGTATCTCACTGGTTTCACCTGGACTTTTGCACTTTCACTCTTTTTTTCTTTTTTGAGACTGGAGTCTTGCTCTGTTGCCCAGATGGGAGTGCAGTGGTGCCTTCTCGGCTCACTGCAACCTCCACTTCCTGGGTTCAAGCAATTCTGCTGCCTCAGCCTCCCGAGTAGCTGGGACTACAGGTGCCTGCTACCACACCTAGCTAATTTTTGTATTTTTAGTAGAGGTGAGGTTTCGCCACGTTGGCCAGGTTGGTCTAGAATTCCTGACCTCAAATGATCCACCCACCTTGGCCATCAAGGTGGTGCTGGGATTACAGGTGTGAGTCACCACGCCCAGCCTTTTTTTGTGTGTGATGAAGTGTTGTTCTTGTCACCCAGGCTGGAGTGCAATGGTGTGATCTCTGCTTACTGCAGTCTCTGCCTCCTGGGTTCAAGCGATTCTCCTGCCTCAGCCTCCTGAATAGCTGGGGTTACAGTTGCCCGCCACCATGCCCGGCTAATTTGCACTCTCACCCTTGTTGATCTTTCATAACAGATCTCTCTTCTCTTGCCTCAAGACTCATCTCCTACAGGAAGTATTCCCTGATTCACCCGTGAACACCCCCTACTGGACATGCTCACTTGAGTGAGCTGGAAGCACCTTAGCGGTCTAATTTATCTTCCTTATTTTACTGGTGGAAGACCTTAGGCCCAGAGAGGAAAAGGGACTTAAATATCATTGGGACTATTTAGTGTTATGTTTTCTAGTTTCTCATCCTCTTAGCCTCATCACTCAGGTGCAGGAACTGGGTATCCCACAATAAAGCCCGACACTCCTGTCACCCAGGCTGGGTCGCAGTGGTGCAATTGTGGTTCACTCTAACCTCAACTCACTGTAGCCTCAACCACCCAGGCTCTAGTGATTCTCCTGCCTCATCGGCACCCATTTCTCCCCCCTCCCCACCCTGCCCTGCATTCAGTAGCTGGGACTGCAGGCACACACCACCAAGCCTGGCTAATTTTTGTACTTTTAACAGAGATGGGGTTTTACCATGTTGCCTAGGCTGCTCCAAGCCTAGGCTCAAGCCATCCACCTGCCTCGGCCTCCCAAAGTGCTGGGATTACAGACATGAGCCGCTGCACCCAACCAAGCCTAGAGAGTTTTAACCCTTTCTCCCCTCTGGCTCTTCCTTAAGCTTCTCTCTGATTTTCCACCTCTATGGCCATGCGGCCCCTTCCCCCTCGGACCTGTCCCCTCACGGTCCACACCTGGTTGTAGGTGCAGTTCTTCTTCTTGCATTTGCTGCACTGGAAGAGGTCAGTGGTGGTGCCGCCGGTCTTGGCCATCTGGTGCTCACGAATGGCCTCCTGGGTCATGGCATTCCTCAACTCCCTCAGTTCATCACTGGCCATTTCCTGGAGAAAAAAGAGTCTGCCCTTCAGGACTGAGGAGTCGCAGGGCCGTGCCCCACATTGGGTTTCTCGGTAGCCTGAATAAAAGAGGAGGTAACATGCTTTATTCACTGCAAGGAGCTGGAAGGAGGCCTGGATTCCAGGTCCTGCCCCAGCTGGGAGAAAGCTGTCCCCACAGAGTCCCCGTGCCACCCATGGCTGGAAGGAGAGCAGCAGGCAAACAGCTTCTGGCCAAGGATGGGCACTCCTGTGTATATTTCTTCAGATCTGGGGCTCATCCTGCCTGCCAGGATGAGGAGAACCTTGGCCTGAACCTTACTGCTTGAGCTGACTTGATCACTGCCCACCTGGTCTATCATGTTCCCCTTAGCTTTCCTCTCTGGACTCAACCCAGTGCCCTTTTACACTGTGATCACTGCCCTGCTGTTCTGCTTAGTGGGAACCTTGGGGAAACTACCTATGACTTGCTGCTGTTACTCCCTCCCTGAAGATCCTGGGCTCACACAACTAACTGCTCCTCTGTGAGCATCCACCTGAGATCATCTTTTTCTGAGAGTTTCTACAGAAGAGTCTCCAGTCTCCCACCAGCTCATGGTAGACACTCCATGTCTGCATCACCCACGCCTTTGTCTTCTCTGTCCATCTCCCTGGCCATAAGTCTCCCCTTAAGCCTCTGCCAGAGGAGAGCAGAGAAGCGGATAGTTAAACTGCAGAGAACTCCAGTTAAGGGTTGGTGGAAGGGGAAGGAGGATGGCTGACGCTAATGTCAAAATGAGGACTTTAAACTTTTTTTTGAGATGGAGTCTCGCTCTATCTTCAGGCTGGAGTGCAGTGGCATGATCTTGGCTCACTGCAACCGCCACCTCCCGGGTCCAAGTGATTGTCCTACCTCAGGCTCCCGAGTAGGTGGGACTACAGGCAAGTGCCACCATGCCCACCTGATTTTTTGTATTTTTAGTGGAGACGGGGTTTCACCATGTTGACCAGGATGGTCTCGATCTCTTGACCTCGTGATCCACCCGCCTCGGCCTCCCAAAGTACTGAGATTACAGGCGTGAGCCACCGCGCCCGGCCAAGTTAAAGCATTTTAGTGTGCTAACCTTTCATTATAACCACTTAGGCTTCTTGATAAAACGCAGATTCCTAAGAATCTGAATTGCTGAGGGCAGGCCCAGGAATATGCATTTTTTAAAGTTATTTATTTATTTACTTATTTATTTTTGGGACAGAATCTTGCTGTCACCTAGGCTGTAGTCTAATGGTGCGACCGCAGCACACTGCAACCTCAACCTCCCCAGGCCAACCAATTCTCCCACCTCAGGCTCTCAAGTAGCTGGAACTACAGGCATTGCACCACCACACCTGGTTAATTTTTTTTTTTTTTTTTTGTAGAGAAGGGATTTTACCATGTTGCCCAGGCTGGTCTCCTGAGCTCAAGCAATCCACCTGCTTTGGATTCCCAAAGTGCTGGGATTACAGGCATGAACCACTGCGTCTGGCCACAATATGCATTTTTCCTAGTGTCCGCAAGTTATTCTGGTACATATTAATGTTGAAGTCCTAGTGTGTTAATTTCAAAGGCTGGGCCATAACCAATGGCAGGAGAGTGTAGAAAAACAAGTTAATGAAAGTCATTTACCCATATGAGTAAAAAGTAGCTAACTTTAATTTGGGGGGATTTTCCAGAGCATAAAGCACTTGCCCACTCAAAATTTATTGAATGTGGCCAGGTGGGGTGGCTTATGCCTGTAATCCCAGCACGTTAGGAGGCGAAGCTGGGTGGATCACTTCAGATCAGGAGTTTGAAACCAGCCAGGCCAACATGGTGAAACCCCATCTCTACTAAAATACAAAATTAGCCAGGCGTGGTGGCACATGTCCAGCTAATTTTAATGATCTCAGCTACTCAGGAGGCTGAGACAGGAGAATCACTTGAACCCAGGAGGTAGAGGTTGCAGGGAGCGGAGATCGCATCAACGCACTCCAGCCTGGGCAGAAAAAGTGAGGTGTATATCTGT
>NW_016107402.1:1191985-1201830 GCF_001604975.1 Cebus imitator
AAAAAAAAAAAAAAAAAAAAAAAAAAAAAAAAAAAAAAAAAAAAAAAAAAAAAAAAAAAAAAAAAAAAAAAAAAAAGAACAGCAGACACAAAAGATTAGAGGACAAGAATAGCATGTTCAGGGAAAAGTATTTGGGGTAGTTTCAAGTTGAGTATGGGAGATGTGACTGGAGGTCAGATTGTGGAAGGAAGGCCTTGTGTGCCAGCTAAGAAATAGAGAATAGAAAAATCTATCCAGCCACACACCAATCCATTTACTTCTCTGCCCTGCCTCATTAGAATGAAGCATCATCAGAAACACAGAGGGTAAGTGCAACACCGTAAAAAATAAGGTAGAAAATGAGGGAAAGGTGAGTCAGAGACCACGCTGGGTCCTCATGTTATATACACTGTTAGAGAATGGCACCAACGTGAATTTGATCGATATTTGTTGAGCCCCGTGATGTGCCAGACACTGCTGTCAGTGCTGAGTGTGAATGCTGGTCCTCATGGGACTGGCAGGATGGTATGTCCACTCTGCAGTGCTCATGGGTATCTCAGAGCCTACTCCATTCTTCGCTATGTCTGGGTAGGGAGGAAAAGAGAAGGAAGAATGAGGAAGTCAGATAAACAAGGAAAGAGGCATGAAAACGTAGTCAGGGAAGGAAATGCTGAGAGACGCGGTCCACATGGGTCCTGATGGGAGCTTCCCAGCACAGCAGACAGCCAAAGCCCAAGCTCAGGTTTTTCTTTTTCTTTTCTTTTCTTTTTTTCTAGACAGAGTCTCACCCTGGCGTCCAGACGGGGAGTGAAGTGGCATGATCTCCACTCACTGCAACCCCCACCTCCTGGGTACAGGCAATTCTCCTGCCTCAGCCTCCCGAGTAGCTGGGACTACAGGTGTGTGCCACCATGCCTGGCTAATTTTTGTATTTTTAGTAGAGACAGGGTTTTGTCATCTCAAATTCCTGAGCTCAGGAGATCTGCCCACCTCGGCCTCCCAAAGTGCTGGGATTACAGGCATGAGCCACCGCACCTGGCCTGATTTGTAATGGAACAAAAATTGTCCTGTATCTCTTTGTGAATCATTCTGCACAGGGCAAAAGATGACCCAGGATGAAGGTCTCCCGATATTCACCTGTTGAAATCCTAACCCCAAGGCGATGGTATTAGGGGGTCTTAGGGAGGTGGCTAGCTCTTAAGAGCAGAGCCCTGCTGCAGGGGACTAGGGCCCCTCCAATAGGGGCCTGAGAAAGACCCCTCCACCATATGAGGTCACAGTGAGAAGATGGCTGTCTGTGAGGAAGCAGGCCCTCACTAGACACTGAATCTGCTGGTGCCCTGATCTTGGACTGTCCAACCTCTAGAAATTCGAGAAATAGGCTGTGTGCAGTGGCTCACATCTGCAATCCCAGCACTTTGGGAGGCCGAGACAAGCAGATCACTTGAGGTCAAAAGCTTGAGACCAGCCTGGCCAACTTAGTGAAACCCCATCTCTACTAAAAACACAAAAATTAGCCAGGCATGGTGGTGGGCGCCTATAGTTCCAGCTACTAAGGAGGCTGAGGCAGGAGGATCACTTGAATCTGGGAGGCAGAGGCTGCAGTGAGCCAAGATTGTGCCACTGCACTCCAGCCTGGGCAACAGAGTAAGACTCCACCTCAAAAAAACCCACAAAAAAAAACAGCCAACGAGAAAAGAAATGTGAGAAATAAATGACTGTTGTTTATAAGCCACCCAGGCTATGGCATTTTGCTATAGCAGTCTGGACTGACGAAAGACACACTGTAAAGCCAAGTTGCAATTTATAACTCCAGGTATATGTAGCTCTTTACCTAAAAAGATCAGGTATTTAAAATTAGGCAGAAAGATAACCCTGGTCTACCTGTGCCAAGTTCCCCATTTCATCCTAAAGCCAAGGCTCTTTGTTGTTTGTTTTGGGTATTTGAGGAAAGCAGTGAACCCTCTCCTCCGAAGAATGTACATACACACACTACATAACACAGACACACACTTCCACACGCCACACATACACAAACCACACAGGACACACATATACTAATCATACACATACTTCACACCGTACATCATACACACACACTTCACATCATACAAACCACACACACACTCCATACGTTATACACAGTGCACACACACTCCACACATCATACACACCACACACACTCTCTACACATCATACACACCACCCACAATCCACATATCATACACACCACATACACATTCCACACATTATATATACCATACACACTCTCTACACATCATACACACCACACTGCACACATCATACGCAACACACACACACACTCCACACATCATACACAGTGCACACACACTCCACACATCATACACAGTGCACACATGATACACACACTCCAAACATCATACACACACACTCCACACATCATACACACCATATACACTCCACACATCATACACAACACACACACTCCACACATCATACATACCACACACACTCTCCACACATCATACACAACACATACACACTCCACACATCATACACACCACGCCACTCCACACATACACACACACTCCACACAACATACACACCACACACACTACATGCATCATACACACAATCCACACATCATACACGCACTTTCCACACCATACACCATACACACTCCACACACAACACACAGTCCACACATTATATATACCACACAGATATACTAAACACCAAACACACCTCACACATCACACACACCACACACACTCCACGCATACGCAGCCCCCACACTCCACACATCACATACACCAGTGGTCCCCAACCTTTCTGGCACCAGAGACTGGTTTCCTGGAAGATGACTTTTCCACAGACGGGGTAGGGGATGGTTTCAGGATGATTCAAGCGCATTGCATTTATCGTGCACTTTATTTCTCTTATTATTACATTGTGATATATAATGAAATAATTATCCAACTCACCAAATCAGTTGGAGCTCCGAGCTCCCTTGTTTTCCTGCAACTAGATGGTCCCCACTTAGGGTAATGGGAGACAGTGACAGATCATCAGGCATTAGACTCTCATAAGGAGCTCACAACATAGATCACTCGCATATGTTGTTCACAATGGGCTTCGCGCATCTATGAGAATCTAGTGCCGCCACTGATCTGACAGGAGGCGGAGCTCAAGCTCAGGCAGGAATGCCAGCAACGGGGAGCGGCTGTAAATACGATGAAACTTCACTCGCTCACCCACTGTTCACCTCCTGTTGTGTGACCTGGTTCCTAACAGGTACCAGCCTGTGGCCCAAGGGTTGGGGACCCCTAATATGTACCATACACACATGCTCCATACGTACACACCACATATACTCCACACATATACACACACATACATACCACACACACACCCCACATGTACACATATACCCCCTACACACCTCACACATCATATGTACCACGCAGACACACACTCCACATGTTCACCCACACACACTCCATACACATCTAGCTCTGGGGCCAGACAGCTTGCCTCCTAGGCTTCAACCCTTTCTAGCTGTGTGCATGGGCAAATCAGTTTACTCCTCTGAGCCTCAGGAGCCTTATCTGTAGAATGGGGATAATACAGCTTTCTGTCTCAGCTGGTGTGAAGGTAAACTTGGTCAATTCGCAGAACACATTTAGCACAGCACTTTTTTTTTGAGATGGTGTCATGCTCTGTCACCAGGCTGGAGTGCAGTGGTGCGATCTCGGCTCTCTGCCTCTGACTCCTGGGTTCAAGTGATTCTCCTGCCTCAGCCTCCTGAGTAGCTGGGACTACAGGCATGCGCCACTGCGCATGGCTAATTTTGGTATTTTAGTAGAGACAGGGTTTCACCATATTGGCCAGGACGGTCCCGATCTTTTGACCTCATGATCCACCCACTTCAGCCTCTCAAAGTGCTGGGATTACAGGGGTGAGCCACGGCACCCGGCCAGCACTTATATAACCTATTAGCTATGTTCAGGATCCTGCTAGTCCAGAGCCTGGTGGGGAGGCTGCGATGGGGCTGGTTACAAAAGCTCCCTGGCTCATCGCTGCTGAGTCACAAGCCACTGCCCCTCTGCACTGGGCAGGGCTGGGGGGACCTGGCTTCCCGTTCCACCATGCAGATACCGTGCTCTCACCTCTGCTGTCATCTTGGCTATGAGCCCTGCAGAGATGGCCCCACTGAGCACGTTTCGCCGCAGGCCGGGGTTCCTGGGGTCCTTGAGGTTGCTGATGCGGCTGCGCACGCGATTCCGGTACTTCATGTCCGTGCTCTTGAGCTCTTGGTAGATATGTGATTCAGTCAGGGGCCAGCCAGCCACTCACGGAGGGGCACAGAAGGGTGCAGGCATGGCCCTAAAGCCTGAGGAGCTCCAGAACCCTCTCTTCCTCTCTCTGGGCTCCTACAGGGGTTGGGCCCCTCTTTTGTGACCTCTGACTCCCCAAGTTGGGCATTTGTGGTCAGCCAAGTATCAGAGACAAGAAACAGCCTCTGGGGTCAGATCAGATCACAGCAAGCACTACAGTGTCAGGGACACTGGGAACAGGCAGCCTGGGTTTGTCTGAGCCTCTTGTGTGACCACAGGTGAGGTTCCTTATTTATAAAATACAAGGATTCCGGGAGCTAAGCCACAAGGTGCACTAGTGTGGTGTCTGGGACATATCAAATGTTTAATATGTATGGGCTGTTGAGACGATGACAAGGATGTGGACAGCCTCTAGTCTGGAAGGGCCCCTGGAGGTTGTGAGTCCAGCTTTCAGAGGAAAAGATTAAGAGCCACATGTTTAAGGCTCTAAGAAGTATTGCAAAAAAGAAATCACTGAGCTTTGTTTAATCTGGTGTTCCCAATAAATTTGATTATAGAGCCCCTTTCCCCTCCATCCTTTCTCCTACAATACCTGTTACCATCCCATGGAACCTGCGCTGGGAATTGCTGGTCAGAACTACTTCTTCCATTACTAGATGAGGCTTAGAGAGGGTGCAGGCCATTGCTCAAGGCCACGGGGCAAATTCCCGGCAGAGACAGTGCTGGAAGCCAGACCCCTCCTGACGGTAACACTCTCTCCACTCACCCCGCAGGAAGTCACCCCTGGCCACCAACCACAGTGAGTTTCTGTCCAAACACTGCATCCTGGGCAGGCTTGCGAGCCTCCCTCTCCCTCCACCCTCTGGAGGAGCTCAGGGAACACAGCCTCATTTTCTTGGTCTCCTGAGCCAAGGAAGATCAGGAAGACAAAGCTGTTGCTGGGAAAAACCATCTACAAGAAAGAGACTGCGGGGAATGTGGAAAAATGGAAACAGATGACTCGCTAGAAGTGGTGGGAGGGGAGGTGGTATTCTTTCTTTTTTCTGTTATTGTTTTAATGTTGTTTGTACAATAAAAGTGTGAAAAGCAAAGAATATGCCACAGTGCATGTGAAAGCCAAAAAATGTGTTTGAAAATGTGCCACTTGGGATTCCTGGGGTGTGTTGATCTGTGAGGGCAGAAGGGCTGGCAGGACTTTCTCCAGCCTCTTCCTGACTCCGTCTCCACGTCCCAAGGCGACAGGAGGGGACGAGGTGGAGAGCAGACCCAGAGGTCACCGGCCCCTCAGAAGAGCTTTTGGCTGCTATGTTAGCACAGAGCCACTCCAAAGAGGACAGATCTATTTTAGGACACAGAGCAGTCAAGCCCCCAAGTGTACCCTCTCCCTGACCTCCAGCTAGCTAAGAACAAAGAGCTAAAACCTTTAATGCAGCTTTTGTTTCCTCTCCTTTAGAGGAGGGACACTCAGGCCGGGCACAGTGACTCACGCCTGCAATCCCAGCACTTTGTGAGGCTGAGGAGGGCGGATCACCTGAGGTCAGGAGTTCAAGACCAGCCTGGCCAACATAGTGAAACTCCATCTCTACTAAAAATACAACAAAATTAGCCAGTGTGGTGATGGACACCTGTAATCCCAGCTACTTGGGAGGCTGAGGCTGGAGAATCACTTGAACCCAGGAGGCAGAGGTTGCAGTGAGCCGAGACAGTGCCACTGCACTCCAGCCTGGGCAACAGAGCAAAACCCCATCTCAAAAAAAAAAAGAGGAACATTCAGTGTATGGAGGAAAGGCTGGGAGTGGAACTTTGTACTGGACCATCCGCTGTTGTTTCAAACTGGGCTTGAAGATGGAAGGGACCTGCTTGAAGGGAAGATTGTTCAGGAGAAAATGAAGATGAAACTCGTGATATATCTGATACCTTGTGCTCTGCCTTCCTCAATTAACAGGAAAGGATGAAAATGTACTTTCTGAAGTGCTGAATGGCTCCTGACTTGTTGAGGTATTGTTGACTAATCATTAAATGGCAGCGGAGAGAAAGCACCAGAAAATGAGTTAGAGGGAATTAGGGTAGGCCACAGGCAGGAGGTGGAAATGCAGGTTTGTTGCCTGCAGATCAGCCCATGGTCCTCCCCGACAGACCCTGCTGAACTCCCCAGGTAGAACCCAGGAGCTCTCAGAAGGGTCACTCATACTTCAGTGTGACACCTAGACTTCTTTCCCCGATTGTCTCCCTGCTCCAACACCCAGCAAACCTTGTCTCTAGTAAAAGAAGCTCCATGTTTTCATTCAGTGTGGGCCAAGGGAGGAGAGATTTTTTTTTCTCCCAAGCCAAATATCCTTTGTGCAACAGATCTATTAATATATCCCAGTGGTGATCACCTGTCCTGTCTACACAGGGCCCCTTTCAGATGAGAAGCTGGGGAGAGGAGGCACATGGAAAGGGTTCAGTACATGGAATCCAAAGACCAAGGTCTCCAGTCCTGCTTTGATACCCAGTAGTTCTGAGCCTCAGACTCCTTGTCTGTAAAATGAGAACAGTCTCTGCCTCACAGAGAATGCTGTGAGAGCTAACAGAGGTGGTGGTAAGTGTCAATTGGCCATTGCAGTGCTTGATATATATTTGGGAGTTAAAAAAAAAAAGGAGGGGGGTGGGCACAGTGGCTCATGCCTATAATCCCAGCACTTTGGGAGGCCAAGGCAGGTGGATCACCTGAGGTCAGGAGTTTGAGACCAGCCTGACCAACATCATGAAACCCTGTGTCTACTAAAAATACAAAATTATCCGGGCATGATGGTGCATGCCAGTAATTCCCTCTACTTGAGAGGCTGAGGCAGGAGAATAGCTTGAACCCAGGAGGCAGAGGTTGCAGTGGGCCGAGATTGTGCCATTGCACTCCAGCATGGGAAACAAGAGCAAAACTCCATCTCAAAAAGAAAAAAAAGAAAAGAAAAGAGAGCTATTAACATCAGAGGACAGGAGAAGGGGAAAGGCTGAGCCTGGGAAATGCTGACCTCTCATTCTAGTCTGTTCCGAAAGGTGATGACTTGACCAAGTGAGGCATGCTATTACACAGTCTAGCTGGCAGAGCTGCTGAGCCCCCAGTTTCCAGAGTCTGGGTTCAGATCCCATCTCTGCTACTACTGTAGCTGTGTGGGCTTTGGGGAATGATTTGACCTCTGTAAGTCTCAGTTACCTCACCTATAAAACTGGAGAACTCAGGAAACCTACCCTGTGGGGTTGTTGTCAACACTGAATGAGGTACAGCTCATTTTCAAATTTTGCTGGCAGGTGTAAAATAATAACGAATGCTAGATAGAATTAAGAGTTTTGGCTCAAGGGTAGAGCAGGTGCTGTTCCTGGAGTCCTTCCTCTCCTTCCTCACTGTCCCAGCTCGCTTGCACCTTGGAGGGCTGCTGCTAGATGGTCCAGACACCCACAGCCCCGGCACGGTTCAAGGATATGATCTTCGATTTCTGATGCCATCTTGTCACAGTTGACTCCATAGTCCTTGTAATCATCTAAAAGAGATTTGAGAAATACAGGCATCAGCCAGACACAACCTAGGCAGTGCAACCTGCTCATACTAGAGTGTCCCCGTACCATCCCCTGGAATGCTGAGAAAGACTGCATCTCACCTGTCTTTGGTGTGGTTGGGAAAAGGAACCCCTTCCCGCCCCTATCCCTAGCCCAGGCCCTCTCACCGTCCGCCTTCAGGGCTGCTGACAGCATCTCCACACACTTGTCCCGGACAGAGTCTCCTGTGAGATAGCAGGGGGCCAGGAGGCAGATGGAGGAGGCAAACGTGGGGGTCAAGGGGCTGCTAGGTGTTTTGGGACTCTCCGCTTTTGATTTGCTGCTGTTTGATCTGAGGGTGACAATCAGTAACAGACATTTGACATTAAGAGGGTAAAGCATTTATTGAGCAGCATTCTAGATGTCTTGATGGATGATCTCCTGTAATCCTCATAACAACCCGATGAGGTAGGTACTATTTTAAGCAATTGACATAGATCATCTCATTTAATCCTTGTGACAACCCCATGAAGTCAATACTATTCTTATCCTTACTTGAGAGACACATTTTAAAGTGCATTGTAGAAAAAGATGTATCTAGAGGTGTACTTGACTCAGGTCACACATTGACAAACCAGTAGAAACAGAATTCAAAGCCAGGCAGTTGGCTCTTAACCAGCCACTGTGCTTTACTCATTAGAGAACAGTGTAACACCACCCATAATTATATGCAACTGATTATGCACTGTGCTAGCTGCTCTCTCTCTGTGCTCTCATAAATATATGAACTGTTTATTCACTCATTCACTAGATATTTATTAGATACCTATTCTCCAGGCAGTTGCCAAGAACAAGGGATAACACAGACAAGTCAGCAGACCAACTCAAGGAACTTACAGTCTAGTGAATAGTGACGATCGACCACCATTTAAAAGGGCTGGCTTTACTAGATGCCAGAACTGTGCCAGGCACTTTACAAGCATTTTCTAATTTAATCTTCATAGCAGTCCCAGAAGGTAGATACGCTCGTCATCCCCATCTAAAGATGAGGAAATAAACCCAGAGAGTTGTACCACTGAGATTTGCCTAAGGCTATACACCACCATGATTTGAACCCGAATCTGTCTAATCCCACACCTATGCTCTTTTTATTAATTTATTTTATTTTTTGAGATAGGGTCTCTCTCTGTCACATAGGCTGGAGTGTAGTGACACAATCATGGCTCACTACAGCCTTGACTTCCTGGGCTCAGACAATCCTCCCACCTCAGCCTCCAAGGAGCTGGGACCACAGGAGCATGCCATCATGCCTGGTTAATTTTGCATCTTTTTGTGGAGATGGGATCTCAGCATGTTGCCCGGGCTGATCCTCAAACTCCTGGGCTCAAGCGATCCACCTGCCTTGGCCTCCCAAAGTGCTGGGATAACAGGCCAATACTAGATTACCCAGCCAACACCTATGCTATAATCTATGATGTACTATCTAAGAGTGATCTCACTTTGATTTTGTTTTAAAAATATACACATATGCATGTATGCACAGATAATTAGAAGGCTAACTATGTGGCTCAAGCTGTCATAACAAAATACCAAGCTGGGTGGCTTCACTGACAGAAATTTATTTCTCATGGTTCTGGAGGCTGGGAAGCCCAAGATCAAGTTGCTGGCCAATTTTCTTTCTGATGAGAGCTCTCTCTTTGCTTGTGAATGGCAATCTTCTCATTGTATTCACGTGGTGTCTTTTCTTATAGGGACGCTAATCCTATTGGATCAGGGCTCCACCCTTATGACCTCATTTAATTTTAATGAAGGCCCTATCTCCAAACACAGTCACAATGGGGTTTGGAATTTCAACATATAAATTTTAGGGGGTCACAAACATTCAGCCTGTAACACCATGTTAATAGCAACTATCCCTCCGAGGTGGAATGACAGGAGATTTTCATTTTTGTCTTTTGCTTAGGCCTATTTGCTAAATCTTCTATGAAGAATATATCTACTTTTGTGATCAGAAACACTTTTTTTTTTTTTTTT
>NW_016107402.1:1202875-1224217 GCF_001604975.1 Cebus imitator
TTTTTTTTTGGCAGAGATGGGGGTCTCAATATGTTGCTGGACTCAAACTCCTGGCCTCAAGTGATCCACTCGCCTTGGCCTCCCAATGTGCTGGGATTACAGGCCTGAGCCACTGTGCCTGGCATGACTTCGTGATAGTTGCACAACTCCTTCCCTCCCAAGATGTTTTTATGCTATTTTTAGGGTAAGAGCCAGGAAGTCAAGAAGTCTCTGTCTTCATTCCTCTCCTCTTCTCACCTCCTTTTTCAATAACCCATCAGAATCTGCCAGCCAGCCCCTATATCACTGCTCAGGAAAAAATGAACTCATCAGAGTTGAAAAGTTAAGGTCCCCATCCTGGAGTGAGATTAAGACCCACTCGAGGGTCTTACCGCACTGAGCCCTTGTGGAAGCACCCAGAAAGCTGCTGTACTTCCTTACTCCAGGAGGCACCATTCACATTATTAGCTGGGTGTCTCCTGGAATTGTACAGTGCACAGCCTGGGCAGCTGCACCAGGCAGCCTTGGGCCCTGGATCCATAGCTGCTTCTCGTGTTCATTTTCAGGCTGTGGACATGCTACTTCCTTTCAGGAAGAAAAGGATTTTGGACGTCTGGCCAAGTCTTTCAGGCCCAGGGAGTTGTGTCTGAGAGTAAGGCTGTCTGATTAGCTCAGGCTTCTCAGGATCAATAACCCGGAGTTACCAGAGAATCCCATCCAACACCCTGCTGAGCACAGCTCAGTGTGGACTCTGCTGGTGACTTGCCCGTCTCTTGCTGTTTGGTCTGACCTTGGATCCCCTCTGTCATTCCAGACCCCTGGACCTTTGGGATTTTTGCGTTCTCTAGAGACTTGAGGTTCCTCAAAGGTGTCTCTGTGCACACCGGTGAGGTGGGCTGAGGATGGTCAGCTCTGTTCTTATAAGGTTTACATTTTGAATTTCCAAAAATTTTGTCCAAAGGGATTCATTTCCTAGCTTTTATTTATTTATTTTTAATGCAGTTTGAAACTTACTGTAGTAGATTAATCTCGCCTTGATTCTACCCAGCCCTGCCTGACAACTGGGTTGCCTGGCAGCATGGTGGAGGGACAGAGAAGCTGAGATCCAAGCGGATTTCTCCTGGAGTCAGATTGCAGCAGGAGGGAATGGTTTGGGTGAGTAAAGGCTGGAGAGGGGGTGAACTAGTGAGGCTGTCAGCAATCAAAACGGACGTTCCTAACCCCAAGCCTGGTCCTGGTCACTGGGTTCCCACCTGAATAGTCACAATAGCTGGTTTCCCTGTATCCTCTTCCTCCACTGCAATCCATTCGTCAAAGGGCAGCCAGAGGGACTTTTCAAAATTCACAGCTCATCAAGTCACTCCCCTGCTTCTAACCCTCTAAAAAACGGGTTTCCACCCCCCAGGGCCATGGACTGGCACCAGTCTGTGGCTTGTTAGGAACTGGGCTGCGCAGCAGGAGGCAGGCCCTATTGTGAACTGCGCATGTGAGAGATCTAGGGTGCACACTCCGTATGAGAATCTAATACCTGATGATCGGAGGTGGAACGGTTTCATCTTGAAACCATCCCCCACAAGCCCTGGTCCATGGAAAAATTGTCTTCCATGAAACCAGTCCCCTAGTGCCAAAAACGTTGGAGACTGCTGTTGTAACAGCTTCTAATTATTTTCAGCATAAAGTAAAACTCCTGGCTGGGTATGGTGGCTCATGCCTAAAGTCTCAGCACTTTCAGGGACAGAGGTGGGAGGATTACTTGAGGTCAGGAGATCGAGACCACCTGGCCAACATGGCCAAACCCTGTCTGTACTGAAAATATAAAAATTAGCTGGATGTGGTGGCGCACGCCTGTAATCCCAGCTACTTGGGAGGCTCAGGCAGGAGAACCGCTTGAATCCAGGAGGTGGGGGCTGTAGTGAGCTGAGATCATGCCATAGCCTGAGCAACAGAGAGAGACTGTGTCTCCAAAACAAACAGACAAAAACAAAAACAAAAAACTCACCACAGCCTGCCAGCCCCTCCATGTCCTGCCCCGCTTTCTGATGTAACCTCATGCCAGGCTTTCCGCACAGTTTACGAAAGGCCCCCACAGCACTGCTTCTTTCTGTTCTGTAAACACACCCATCCCTCCCACTGCCGGACCTTTGCACAGGCTGGTCTTCCCTCCTGGAATGCTCTACCTTCCCTCACAACCTCAGCCAAGGCTGATGGTCTCCCCCTGTAACTCTCTAGCACATCACCTGATTTCTCTCTTTTACAGCACTTACCCAAGTCTATGATTAACTTGTTTATGTGTTTATAAACATTGCCTGCCTCCATCTCCAGATTACAGGCTCAGTGTATTGGAAACCTGTCATGGGTTCACCACTGCATTCCAGTTCCTGTAACAGTGCTCTAGGTGGGCACTTGATACATCATTGCTAAATGGATGAATGAATAAATAAATAAATGAATACATGATGAATTGAGGAATTGACAACAGAGAGATGAAAGGCACATCCAGAGGGTCCCCTAAGGCTGAAATGTGGAAAGAGGAAGGTCCTCTTTGGAAGGACAGTGGCCCCACTCTCTCTGCCTAAGAGAGGGATCTCTCTCTCTGGGAGTAAGAGAGGGATCTCTCTCGGAGCCAGCCTCTGTCAGCTCCCAGGACCTGGGCAACGTCATCTCCCGCAGCTGGAATGGTGCCTCATTGACCTGTGTGTACCATTGCATATCCTCAACAGCTATGACTCATCACAGGTATACCAGGGGAGCCTGTAGCATGCTGCTTTGAAAGAGGCCCAATGAACGACAATAATAATGGTGGTCATTTTTGGAATGACTGCACTGAGGTGGTTTACTATTTTTTTTTTTTTTTTTTTTTTTTTTTTTTTTGGTTTTTTTTTTTTTTTTTTTTTTTTTTTTTTTTTTTTTTGAGACGGAGTTTTGCTCTGTTGTACAGGCTGGAGTGCAATGGTGAGATCTTGGCTCACCGCAACCTCCACCTCCCAGGTTGAAGCGATTCTCCTGCATCAGCCTTCTGAGTAGCTGGGATTACAGGCATGCATCACCACACCTGGCTAATTTTTGTATTTTTAGAGACAGGGTTTCACCATATTGGTCAGGCTGGTCTTGAACTTCTGACCTTGTGGTTCGCCTGCCTCAGCCTCCCAAATTGCTGGGATTACAGGCATGAGCCATTGAGCCTGGCCTGAGATGGTTTACTTATTAAGAACCCAGGCGGCCAGGCTCACGCCTATAATCCAAGCACTTTGGGAGGCAGAGGCAAGCAGATCATGTGGTCAAGAGATCAAGGCCATCCTGGTTAACATGGTGAAACCCCATCTCTACTAAAAGTACAAAAATTAGCTGGGTGTGGTGATGCACGCCTGTAATCCCAGCTACTCAGGAGGCTGAGGCAGGAGAATTGCTTGAACCCAGGAGTCAGAGGTTGCAGTGAGCTGAGATCCTGCCACTGCACTTCAACCTGGTGACAAAGCAAGACTCCGTCTCCAGAAAAAAGAACCCAGGCTCTGGAGTCAAACTCCCAGGTTCCCACAGCCTGATACCAATACGTTGTAGCTATGTGACCTTGGGTGAGTTCCTTAACTTCTAGGTGACTCAGATTTTTCACATGTAAAATGGGAATAACAATAAGTACCCATCTTATGGAGCAAATGAAAGCAACTAAGTAGCAAAGTATTAGGCAGTTTCCATAGATAACCAGGTTTCATGTGAGTATTATTAGAAAGTATTATGTATTTATTGAACTCTTACATGGTTTGGGAACAGTGCTTGGTATTTCATTACCTCATTTAATCCTCACGATGACCTTGACAGAGGTTCATAATTATCTTCATTTTACAGATCAATAGGTTGAGGCTCAGAGAGCTGAACTGAATTATCCATCCAAGTTATTGTCCCAAGTTATCCATCCAACTAGCAAAGGGTAGAGTCAGATCACGAACCTGTCTGCCTTCCAAATTCTTTTCAATACATCAACCTTGTCTCTAAAAGAGGTTTCCAGAGTCCTCCTACCTGAGCAAGACTAGGCTGTCTGGAATATTTCTTCCCACCTTCCTGGCAGAGCACACCCAGCCCCGGTCCCGCCTCCCCAGTTGGGAGCTGGCTGGCTGGCTGGAATTCGTGTCTGGGCAGCAATTCAGTCAACCACACTTATTTTGCTTTCAATGCACACGCCTGGGAACTGAGCCAAACTGCAGAGAGGCATCATCGGCCGGGGTGGGACTGGGGGTTGGATTTATCAACCGCTTCCTTCTGCTCCCCGGATGTGTCCGCACCGCACTAGCCCTTAGAAAATCCTCCTGCCCCAGGTCTGAGCAGAGGCATCTGGAGGCCGGGCTCGCTGCTTCCGTGCGCCACCTCGAGGGCATTTCAGTTACTGCATCAGCCAGCGTGCTCGCAAAGGGCAAATCATTGTGACCCCCAGGTAAGGACAACTGAGAACAGGCAACTTTCTTCCCTGCCACCATGATATCCTTCCCGGTCGGCTTCCTGGTACTCCAGCTGCAGTTCCCAGAGCATCGTGCTCACTCCCACTTCCACAGCTTTGCGTGTGCCATTTCTTTCTGCTTGAAATGACTCTCCTGACTTGTCTCCCCAACTCCTCCTATTCGACTTTCCATTCTCAGCGCAAATAACTTTCTCTTCCACGAAGCCTCCTTTGACTTTTCTGGTCATATTGTGAGAGGCTTCCTATGTTCCCACGGTGTTTTATACCTCCCCCCAACCAAAAATATGCATTTTGGTGTCTGCTTCTGCACTCATGGTTGGCCCTATGAAGGCAGAGATCATGAGTTTCAATCTTTGCCTGGCCTTAGAGTCCATGTTTCCTGCAAGATTTACTTCTCTATTTCATCTTTCATATTCATATTCATTTTCATATTTCATATTCCCCCTCCTTCTCACCTTACCCCTACTTTGGCCCAAGTCATAGTATAGTGACAACCAAAAATGCCTCCATACATTTCTAAATGACCCCTGCAAAGATACATGGTCTAGAACCAGGATGACACTGGAGCCACTGTTCCTAGGCCTCACCCACACCAGACATTGCTAATTGACTGCAGAACTTTTTTCTACAGCCTCAGATTCCCTCTCCAATCAGATAGCTTCCACTCATCAGCTGGAGTTGGCTGCCACATTGGAGGGCGCAGTACAGCCCAGGCCTGTTCAATCTTCATAAAACCTTAAACAACCTCATTTTTGTGTCTCTACTTTTCTTTCCAATGGCAGTCTTACGATACATTAGGCTTAAAATAACTGTGCAGCTCCCACACCTACTCTCCCACAAGCCAACACCCTTATCATCCTACCAGGGTGCCCTAAAAGCCAGTATGGCCCATGGACCCTGATCATTCTCCTTGATCTGCTTGGCCACTTCCTGGCCTGGCCTGCTCTCTTTGGCTCTGTTTCTCCTGCTCTGATCTTTGACCACTCCTTGGACCACACTTCACACCCACTCCTTTATCCACAATCTCTCCTTGGTGCTCTCATCCAGGTTCCTCAGATGCTGGTTACACATTAATGACTACGCAATTTTTGTTTTGTTTTGTTTTGTTTTGTTTGTTTTGAGATAGAGTCTCATTCTGCCCCTCAGGCTGGAGTGCAGTGGTGTGATCTCGGCTCACTGCAGCCTCCACCTCCTGGGTTCAAGAAATTCTCTTGCCTCAGCCTCCTTAGTAGCTGGGATTACAGATGCCTGCCACCACGCCCACTAATTGGTGTATTTTTACTAGAGACAGGGTTTCACCATGTTGGGCAGGATGGTCTCTAACTCCCCGCTTCACGTGATCCGCCTGCCTTGGCCTCCTAAAGTGCTGGGATTACAGGTGTGAGCCACTGCCCTGGGCCTTGACTCTGCATTTTATATTTCCAGCCCAGACTTTCTTCCTGAACTGTAGCCTCATCTAATCCAACTGCATATTCAACTTCTCCAACTGAATGACTAACACACGCCTCGAATCCAACACATTGAGACCTGAACTCTGGATTTTCCCCTCCAAGCCTGATTTGCATAAGCACAGTCTTCCCCATGCCAATTCATGGCAACTCCATCCTTGCAGATGCTCAAGTGAAAACTCTTGGACTCATCCCTGACTCCTCTGTTTCTCTCATTCCCCACATCCAATCTGTCAGGAAGTCCTGTCAGCTTTCCATTAAGATATATCCTGAAACCACCCCTTCTTCCCACCTCCACCATTACCTCCCTGATCCGAGCCACCGTAATAGCTTGGCTGAATTACTGCAACAGCTTCCTGGCTGGTGTCGCTGCTCCTTCATTCCTGGCACAGCAGCCAGACCCATCCTGACACATTCGGTAACATCGTTCCTGCCCTCAGTGCCCTGCAGTAGCTCCAGCTTTACTCAGTCCCCAACCCTCCCCATCGCTTAAACTGCTCCAGTCCATGACCACCTCACTGTTCCTTGACTTTGCCAGGCACACCCCCACCTCAAGGCACTTGGCTTGGAATGACCCCAAAATCTGCTTGGCTAAATCCCTCTTTCAAGCTTTTGCCTATAGGTCACTTCCTCAATGAGGCCTTTTCTGACAGCTCCATGAATATCCTTCCCCAATCTTCTTCCCTCTCCTCTTTTGTTGTCCATAGTACTTGTTACCTTCTAAGCTTTACCCATCTCCCCCTACTTAGAATAAAGGCCCCCACAACTGCATGGATTTTTGTCTCTTTTGTGCATTTCTGTATCCCTGGCACCTAGAACAGTTCTTGGCACATAGTAGGCCCTCAATAAATATTTGATGACTAAATGACTTGATGATTTATGCTACTTTTGGGTAGACATCCTAGCCAGTTCAGCCCAAATCCAGAGAGCCCACTCCAGGTATAGGCTTTCTTTTTTTTTTTCTTTTTTCTTTACTTTATTTATTTATTTATTTATTTTTTGGAGCTGGAGTACAGTGGCATGATCTTGGCTCATGCAACCTCTGGCTCCCAGGCTCAAGTGATTCTCCTGCCTCAGCCTCCCAAGTAGCTGGGATTACAGGTGCCCCTTATCATCCTACCAGGGTGCCCTAAAAGCCAGTATGGCCCATGGACCCTGATCATTCTCCTTGATCTTCTGCTTGGCCACTTCCTGGCCTGGCCTGCTCTCTTTGGCTCTGTTTCTCCTGCTCTGATCTTTGACCACTCCTTGGACCACACTTCACACCCACTCCTTGGACCACACTTCACACCCACTCCTTCATCCACAATCTCTCCTTGGTGCTCTCATCCAGATTCCTCAGATGCCAGTTACACATTAATGACTAGCTAATTTTTGCATTTTTAGTAGAGAGGGGTTTCCCCATGTTAGTCAGGCTGGCCTCAAAGTTCTGACCTCAAGTGATCCACCTGCTTTGGCCTCCCAAAGAGCTAGGATTACAGGCATGAGCCACTGTGCCCAGCCTAGGTGTCAGCTTCCAAGACTTCTGTCCTCACCGGGTTCAATCGGACCTTGAGACTGGTCCCCCCACAGTGATGGGGCGACAGCAACCAGTCAGCCGCTTCAGGGAAGGAGCCACATCTCTGATTCGGGGGCCCACTCAGTCTCACCGTGTGGGTCTTAAAATATGGGGGCAACGTAACGTAGGAGGTTTCTTCCTTCCCTCCTTTCCCCTGCCTCAGGCTTCCTCCATAAAAACAGAGAGGGGGACACAGGCTGAATAGGATGTTGGGATGGAGAAGGCTGTGGCCTCCTTTACCTTTCCACCGATGGCCTTTTTGGAGAGGAGGTGGCAGAAGACTTGAAGTCCACAGAGTCTCTCCTGAAAGAAGAGAAAGCGGCGATGAGACTGCTTTGTAGGCTAGCATCAGTACTGACAGGAAGGTGGGGACAAAGCATCCTGGGAAAAGGCCTGCTGGATTGAGGCTAAGGAAGCCCACCCGGACCACAGCTACCTGGGAGGGGGAACTCCAGGCGGTGCTGACTGGTCATGACCTTCACCTCCCCTCCATCAAGTGAGGCAATACAAAGGAAGGAAACAGATATCTGCCAAGGGCCTAACACAGGCCATGTATGTTGCATGTGCTGTTGCTCACTATTAATAACTAACTCTCAGCAGGCCCCGTCCTCCTGACTGTCAGGCAGGCCTTAGCTAAATGGAGTCCACAGAGACTGGATTCCTGGAGTTGTCTGTACTCATCTGGAACTGGAGAAACAGAGAGATCAGCTTCAGCCTCCCCGGCAGGCACTTGCGGAGGAGGAGAGGAGAACTACATGGGCCTTGGGGATAGAAGAGCTGGGTTATAATAGCAATCAAAAAAGCAGGAGACAAAATTAGATGTGGACTGTGCCTAAAGTCACGCAAGAAAACCAATGCCTAGGAGGAAAAACAGACCGGAAGAAAATGCACTCAAATGCTAACCACTGCTACGGCTAGGGTGAGGGGATTAAAGGTGAATTTTTTTTCAATTTTTCCAAAATACATGCAGCGACATTCTTTTTATGATACATAATGTAGTTCTTCCTTTTATTGGTTTTAGAAAATTTATCTGTTTGTAAATTGTAAATGCCACTCCCCATGTCACTTACCCTGCCCTCCTTTTAATTCCATAGCACGTGTCACCTTCTAATATACTATATAATTTACTCCAGGCTGGGGTGCAGTGGTGCTATCTAGGCAGCTCACTGCAACCTCCACCTCCCAGGTTCAAGTGATTCTTCTGCCTCAGCCTCCCGGGTAGCTGGGACTACAGGTGTGTGCCACCATGCCTAGCTAATTTTTTATTTTTGGGATGGAGTCTTGCTCTGTCACCAGGCTGCAGTGCAGTGGCACGATCTTGGCTCACTGCAACCTCCACTTCCCATGTTCAAGCAATTCTCCTATCTCAGCCTCTTGAGTAGCTGGGACTACATGTTCCTGCCACCATGCCCAGCTAATTTTTGTATTTTTAGTAGAGACGGGGTTTCACCATGTTGGCCAGGCTGGTCTTGAACTCCTGACCTCAGCTGCCTCAGCCTCCCAAAGTGTTGAGATTACAGGTGTGAGCCACTGTGCCTGGCCAATTTACTTATTTATATTTAATTATATTTATTGCCTGACACCCCATGTAAATTCCACAAGAGCAGCATTTGGCAGGTTTTGATCACTGTGGTGGACACTGTGTGTGCTGAGCCCACTTCCCCTTCCTTGGGTGCTCCCTCTCTCATTGCCTCTGGACCCAAGAGCTGCCTCCTGCAAGCTCCTCAGGGCCTCTGCCTGAGGGAGTTCTCCCCCTCAGCTAGGCTGGCTGGAAGTGCTGGTCATTAACTAATGACCCCAGGAGCAGCCTTCAACCAGACACATGGGAGAGGGAAAGAGAGGTCCTCGTTCACATGCCCCTGCACTCCCACAACGGGCCCTGGGAGTTCTGTGGGGTTTCTCTCCAGTGCCCCTTGGGGATAGACAATGCAAGCAGGAACCAAGAGCTGGAATTCCTACAGTGGGAGAGAGGAGAGAAGACACGAGCCTCTGCCCCAGAGAACCACCACTTTCTGACTCTTCCTCGTTGCTTTTCTTTTTAGAACAAATCAGAAATACTCTGCAGTTATTGCAAATGACTGTTCTGAAAACTATTCAGGAACATGAAAAAAATGCTTGAATGCAATAGCAAGATAGCCAGGAGTGGTGGCTCATGCCTGTAATCCCTGCACTTTGGGAGACCGAGGTGGGCGGGTCACCTGTGGTCAGGAGTTCAAAACCAGCCTGGCCAACATGGCGAAACCCCATTTCTACTAAAAATACAAAAATTAGCCAAGCATGGTGGAGCACACCTATAATCCCAGCTACCTGAAGGCTGAGGCAAAAGAATCACTTGAACCCAGGAGCTGGTGGTTGCAGTGAGCTGAGGTTGTGCCAACTCTACCCCAGCCTGGGTGACAGAGGGAGAGTCCATCCAAAAAGAAAAAGAAAAAATGAAAGAAGAAAGAAAAGAAAGAAGGAAGGAAGGAAAAAAGAAAGAAAAGGAAAGGAAAGGAAAGGGAAGGAAGGAAGGAAGGGAGGGAAGGAAGAAAATAGAAGCCATGTTTTGAAGACCTGTATTACAGGTACTTCATCAGTTCGTAAGGCATGAGTCCAAAACAGGTAGCAGTTGGGTTCTTGAAAGATCCTTGAATCATATGCAGCTTCTTGGGCAAGTGGGTTAGTACCCTGTCATGAGATAGATGGAAGGAAATAATCTAGCACAATATTTTCTCTATCTGTGGTGATAAGGGGACAGTGAAGTCTACCAAATGGGTGATATCTGTCAAGATGACATGGCACAGAGTATCAGCATTCTAGCCAGGCCTTGGAGACGTGGCACATCAGTGGAAAAGAGGTCTGGAATTTAGTTTTACTTTTATTTATTTATTTTGAGACAGTCTCCATCTGCTGCTCAGGCTGGAGTGCAGTGGCGCCATCTCAGCTCACTGCAACCTCCATCTCCTGAGTTCAAGAGATTTCCATGCCTCAGCCTTACAAGTAGTTGGGATGACAGCCATGTGCCACCATTCCTGGCTAATGTTTGTAATTTTAGTAGAGACAGAGTTTTGCCATGTTGGCCAGGCTGGTCTCAAACTCCTAACCTCAAGTGATCCGCCAGCCTTGGCCTCCCAAAGTGCTAGGATTACAGACATGAGCCACTGCACGCAGCCAGGGGTCTCAGATTTATGTGGAAGAAAAAGCAGACTATGGTGAATACATGGATAAAAACAATGGGAGGCAACAAGCCACACAATTACAGCTGATAGTGGGATATTTCTGAGTGACCAGACAAAGGAGCAGGCATAGAATGGGTGATTCTTCTTTAGCCCTTGTTTGCTACAGTTCATTTCCAAATCATGTACAATCTTTATAGTTCCTAAGGACAAAAATTCAAATACTATTTTAGATTTTTAAAAACAATTTGTGCCCACAGTCCCAGGTACTCCGGAGGCTGAGGTGAGAGGATCACTTGAGCCCAGGAATTGCAGGTTGCAGTGAGATGTGATCATACCACTGCACTCCAGCCTGGGCAACAGAGTGAGACTCGATCTCAAACAAAAAATTGTACACTCTGCCTAAAGGAATGGAAAAATTATGTAGTTAGACCAGGCCTGAGAGAGGAGAGGAAGAAAAATAAAAGCTGCTTAATTTGTCTGATTGCACAAATACTCCCCACTCTTATTCTAAATTTCACTAATGTGGTTACACTGTTTGTATAATGAATCACCATTAAGAAAACTAAAAAGAAAGGAAATTCATTAACTGAGCTGGAATAGGACCCCTGATAATTGGCTTCTCCCAGCAGAAGGAGGAGATACCGCTCCATTTTCTGCTGAGCCCCAGCGACAGCTTCATTTCAGAACTCCATGGCTGTGACAAGTGAGTGAGCTTAACAGTTTAGTGTCCCAGGAAAATGTACAGTGCACTTCAAATTTTCTTAAGAAAATACAAATATAAATGTACATATGTATGTTTTTTTCTTGAGACGGAGTCTCACTTCTAGTTCAGGATGGAATGCAGTAGTGAGGTCTCAGCTCACTGCGACCTCCACCTCCCAGGCTTAAGTGATCCTCTTACCTCAGCCTCCCAAGTAGCTAGGAACACAGGTACATACCACCACACCTGGCTAATATTTTTTTTTACTTTTTAGTAGAGATGGGGTTTCTCTGTGTTGCCCAGGCTGGTCTGTAACTCCTGAGCTCAAGTGATCCACCTGTCTCCACCTCCTAAAGTATTGGGATTACAGGTATGAGCCACCATGCCCGGCCCATATGTATGTACTTTCGTTTTAAAAGACAGGGTCTGTCTCTGTCGTCCAGGCTGGAGTGCAGTGGGGCGATCTTGGCTCACTACAACCTCAGCCGCCCAGGTTCAAGTGATTCTCCTACCTCAGTCTCCAGAGTAGCTGGGATTTCAAGCATCCGCTAACATGCCCACTACCACGCCCAGCTAATTTTTGTATTTTTAGTAGAGACGGAGTTTCACCATGTTGGCCAGGCTGGTCTTGAACTCCTGACCTCAGCTGCCTCAGCCTCCCAAAGTGCTGGGATTAAAGGTGTGAGCCACTGTGCCCAGCCTGGCCTGTATGTTCTTAAAAGATTATAAAGATATACATCAAAACGTTGACAATGGTTATTTCTGTTTTCTTCTTGTGTTTTATTTTCTAAACTTTTTACACTAAACACACCTTGCTACTGAAATGAATACATTTATGTACATGAAAAGGTTACAATATAGTATACAGAATGTAATTCCATTTTATTAAAATAAATAAGTATTTTAGGGCAGGCCTGGTGGCTCATGTCTGTAATCTTCACACTTTGGGGGGCCAAGGCAGGTGGATCATGAGGTCAGGAGTTCGAGACCAGCCTGGCCAATATGGCGAAACACTGTCTTTACTGAAAATGCAAGAATTAGCTGAGCTTGGTGGTGCTCACCTGTAGTCCCAACTACTCGGGAGGCTGAGGCAGAAGAATCATTTGAACCTGGGAGGCAGAGGTTGCAGTGAGCTAAGATCATGCCACTGCACTCCAGCCTGGGCAACAGAGCAAGACTCAAACAAAAACAAAACAAAACAAAAAACAAATAAGTATTTTATAGGTAGTAATGCATAGGAATAGTCTAGCAGGATGTGTATATATATGTATATATATCTAAATTGTATGCATATATATATACACACACACAATTATATATGAGTGCTTGTTTCTGGATAATGATTTTTTATTTTCTTACTTATTTGTATTTTTAAAACTTTCTACAATGAGCATGTAATTATCTGTACTATAAAAAAACACAAAATAGCTAAACTAAAACAACAAATAAAATTAAAGACTATTACAAATAAAACACTTTATTTTTTTTTTCAGAGCAGAGACAAGTAAACATTTATTTTTGTACCTTTCCTCCTATGTGTATTTCAAGTCTTTCTCACAAGGCCCCAGGAATCACCAGATTCAATTGTGTCCCTGGGCTTGTCTACTCCTGCAGGAGTCTTAGGGAGCCGTGTACAAATGCTAGAGTTACTCAATTACCAACATTAAACCCTAGGATGAGAGATGCAGCAAAGCGGAACTCCTTCCTCCATAGAATGTGCTGATTTCAGACAAGGCAGCAGCCAATGGAATTTTTCCTTGGAAATGGATTGTGATGACAGGTGCTTGCCATGAACATAAGCTAGTTTTTTTCTTTTCTTTTTTCTTTTGAGACAGAGTTTCGCCCATTGCCTAGGTTAGAGTGCAATGGTGCGACCTTGGCTCACCGCAACCTCTGCCTCCCAGGTTCAAGCGATTCTCCTGCCTCAGTCTCCCAAGTAGCTGGGATTATAGGCATAGGCCACCACGCCCCGCTAATTTTTGTATTTTCAGTAGAGACAGGGTTTCGCCATGTTGGTCAGGCTGGTCTCGAACTCCCGACCTTAGGTGATCCGCCCTCCTCAGTCTCCCCAAGTACTGGGATTATAGGCATGAGCTACTGCGCCTGGCCAGCTACTGTCTTTTCTTTGACCCTTCCTTTCCAGTTTTTAAAGATAAAGCAGGAAATAATCTTCTCTGAAGATACTTGATACAAATTCTCCAAATCCAAAAACACATGCTTCCACTTCATTGATAAAAATTTATTGCAGTTTGGTACCTGGTTCTAGTTCAGCTGGTGGATGAGCTGATTGATGCGTTCACCCCGGTAGCCACGTGTGCCCATCTCCTTAAGGAAGTCCACTCTATTTTTGGTAGTATGATGGGCCACTGAGAGTTGGAAAGGGAGCAAGAACCATGAGATCTCCTGGAAATGCTTCCCTGGGAAGGCAATTTCATGAATGAGGTCTTCCAAGCAAATGACACCAAACTCCACCAGATGCTCCTCAATCACAGTGCTGTCTGTCAGAGAGATGGTCTTATTCTTGACCCTGGCTTGTCCACGTTTCAAAATGAGTTCCCGGACAGACTTCGGATTTGGAAATCCCCAGGACATTTAGGTTCCACTATACGCAGCATTTTTACGTTCTGGGGAGTGACTTTTACAAAGACACCACTAAAAATTTTCTTTAGGCGAAGTCTTGCAATGGTTCTCTGAACCAGTAAACTCACACCATCAATCCTTTCAATGCATACAACAAAGGCCAAAGAATGTTTATCTGGCAATTCTAAGGCGTGAGGCTTCACTTCCAGTCGTCTGACATGCACCTTGTCATGAGTCTGCTGCCAGGAATCACGTAGGAATGATTCCAATCGCTTAAACCTGGGCCCTTTTCCTTTCCTCTGCTCCTTCTTTGCCAAAGGTGCCTGCTTTGCCTGAGTGGCTTTGAGGGCTTGATAAGCCTTCCTCTTTTTCAGGAGATTTTCTGGAACCAAAGGGATTTTTCTTTGCTCTTGCTCCGCCATCTTTCCGGTGTAGCAGCTACTCAACGTTTTATTTTTAAGAAGAAAGAACTGAGAAAATGATGTCTGGTTTTCAGGCCATAATACTGAGTCTTGGAGCCGAAGGTCGTAAGTGACAAAAGTTCAGCTCAGAACTTTGCTTTCTGCTTTTTCATTGTTACCTCTCCCACACCTGTTGTCCCCATACAGGCCTTTCAAAGAAATCTCTTTACTGCTCTCTCTCTTTCTTTTCCTTCCTTCCATCCTTTATTCCTTTCTTCCTTCCTTCCTTCTTCTCTCTCTCTCTCTCTCTCTTTCTTTCCTGAGTCTCGCTCTGTTGCCCAGGCTCAAATGCAGTGGCGCAATCTCAGCTCACTGCAACTTCTGCTCCTGGGTTCAAGTGATTCTCCCACCTCAGCCTCCCGAGTGGCTGGGACTACAGGCGCATGCCACCATGCCTGGCTAATTTTTGCATTTTTAGTAGACACGGGGTTTCACCATGTTGGCCAGGCTGGTCTTGAACTCCTGACCTCAGGTGATCTGCCTGCCTCAGCCTCCCAAAGAGCTGGGATTACAGGCATGAGCCACTGTGCCCAGTCGCTTTACTGTTCATTTAGTGAGACTTGGGGATGGAGCAAACAAAAACCGCATATATTCAGGCTGCCACCATTACCTGGATGACTACACTCCCCATGCGACAGATTAGTCCTGTCGCATTTTGTTCCCTCCCTGGTAGTTCAGCCTCTAGTCCTTCAGCTTCATCTCACAAGAGCTCTCCTGCTCTTGGTCCTTTTTTTGCCAAGGTTCTCATAACCACACAGGTGCTCTAGACATGGCCAGACCAGCCAGGGCATGATCGGGAGGTAATCCACAGGGACTGCGCTGGTACAAATGGGTTAGCAATATTCAGTAAATGTTCCCTCCATGCTGGGCACTGTGGAGATGGTCAGGGGCTTCCCCCAGCCAAACTTCTAACCCTTTTGGGAAAAGAAAACACACTCATGTGAAAAGTTAGATGCCAATAAGGGTTTTTCCAAGTAGGAAACACTTGTAAAATGAGCAGTGGAAAGAAACGGAACATAGAAAATGTGACAAAACCATTTCACAGGCATTACGTTTTAAAAAGCAGACTAATAAAATTATGGATAACTATAGGAAACAAGTCAAAGAGAGAACAGAAAAAAAGCCATACACCAACACATGATCGTCTTTAGGTGATGGGAATGTGGGTGATTTTTTTTTCTACTTTTCTACATTTTCCTTGTTTTTTTTTTAAATTATTCTTATATTTTTGATATAGAGTTTCACTCTGTCACCCAGGCTGGAGTGCAATGGCATAGTCTCAGCTCACTGCAACCTCCACCTCCCAAGTTCAAGTGATTCTCCTGCCTCAGCCTCCTGAGTAGCTGGGACTACAGGAGTGCACCACCACACCCGGCTAATTTTTGCATTTTTAGTAGAGACTGGGTTCCATCATATTGGCCACGCTGTTCTCAAACTCCTGAACGTGTGATCCGCCTGTCTCGGCCTCCCAAAGTGCTAGGATTACAGGCATGAGCCACCTCGCCCGGCCATCCATTATTTTCTACAACAGATTTTTATCGGCCTTGTTTCATTTTTAAAAGCACTATTTTTTTTTTTATTTCAAAAGCAGTACAGGATCATTGTGAATAAAACCCAACAATTCAGATTTAAAATTCTTATTGTATGATACAGAAAAGAGTTCCATTTAATTTATAATATATGTCTTCGTGTTTTGTTTGTTTTTGAGACTGGATCTTGCTCTGTTGTTGAGACTGGAGTGCAGTGGTGCAATCTCAGCTCACTGCAACCTCTGCCTCCCAGGCACAAGCGATTCTCCCACCTCAGCCTCCAGAGTAGCTGGGACTACCGGCGCGTGCCACCACGCCTGGCTAATTTTCGTATTTTTTGCAGAGTTGGGGTTTTTCTATGTTGCCCAGCCTTGTCTCAAACTCTTAGGCTCAAGTGATCCTCCCACCTCAGCCTCCCAAAGTGCTGGGATTACAGGTGTGAGCCAGTGCGCCAGGTGGAGTGATTCTTATAAGCGGCCATTGCCTTTGCTAGCGTCTTGGAAACTTTGTCTTTGGGACTGTTAGAAGATTTGGGATGTGAAGCTTCCACTCACTGTGGTCTTGTTTCCCTGCACCTAGGCTGTTGCTCTTTCCTGTCACTGCACCCTTCTAAGCAAAGCCAGGGCCACTTATGGCCTAGTTGGGTCTTGTGAGTCTAACGTCTGGTTGAACCAAAGAAGGACTCCCAGAGGGGGCACTGCAGGGGATAATACCAATATCTACCCCATGCTGGATGTGAGGCTTAAATGAGATAATATACACAGAGCTGCTGGCAGAGGATGTGACAAGTGTCAGCTTCCTGCTCTCCATTCCAGAAAAGAATACCTGGTTTTGGGCTCTTCTCGTTTTTTCCGTGGTGGAGAAAGGCCTGCTTCTGGCTTCCAGTCTGAACAGTCAAGCCTTTTTTCCTTCTTCTTTGCTTTTTCTCTTTCCTCTTCTTTTTCTCCTTTTGGGGGTCCAGGGGAGTCTGAAAAAAAAGGGTGGCATTGTCCCTCAACTAAGCTTTGTCTCAGCAGAACCCAGCATGATTTTAGTGGGGAGGGAGCAAAGGGCAGAGATGAGGACAGCTGCACACACACTCCCAATACACACCCAAACACATTTACACACAGATGCAAATACAACAGGAATGTGTGTACAAATACACATTCTCACACGGGGACATAAATACATTGGCAAACACACCTCGGCACATATTCAGACAAATGTGTGTAGGTAGACATGTATGAGACCACAAACACATAATAGGCGCATGTACACAAAAACTCACGAGTTGGCTGGGTGTGGTGGCTCACACTTGTAATCCCAGCACTTTGGAAGGCCAAGGTGGGCGGATCACCTGAGGTCAGGAGTTCAAGACCAGCCTGGCCAACATGGCAAAACCCTGTCTCTACTAAAAATACAAAACTTAGCCGGGTGTGGTGGCGGGTGCCTGTAATCCCAGCTACTCAGGAGGCTGAGGCGGGAGAATCACTTGAACCCAGGAGGAGGAGGTTGTAGGGAGGGAGCCAAGATCACGCCATTGCACTCCAGCCTGGGCAACAAGAGCAAGACTCCGTCTCAAAAACAAACAAACAAAACAAAACTCACAAGTCTACAAATCTTGCCATGTATAAACAAACACTGGCGCTCCCCCACTAGCTACCTCCTGGATCCAGAAGCCATCTGTCACTGATTAAGTCACTCAACAGACATACACTGAGTGCTGGCACTGAACCAGGCCCCGTCCTGTCCCAAGTGCTAGGAGAAAAAAAGGGCTCAAGTCAACCTTCTCCTCTCTCACCTAGTAGCCGCTTCCAGTTTTTGATGAGGACTTTGGCCAGGGACACCACCTCCTTGTCTGAGCAGTGCTTGCGGACCCCATTAACAGCCACTCCAATCCTGGTTGTCTGCAAAGTGAGAGGGTTAAGACCTGGTCTGGGGATGGATACACAGGAATGGCTGCCCTCATTGGCTGGTCCTGCCCCAGCTCTACCATCACCTTCCCTTCCAACCTGGACCCCCAGCGCCCTAGCCCTGACTCCTGGCTGAGGTCAGAACCCCAATACTGTAACTGAGGCCCTGCTCTGCATGAGGCCAAGTAAGCCTGGCATGGAGGATACCGGTGGCTTTGGCGAAAAGCTGCGGCTAGGGTTGGGGGCGGCACTTGGCTGACCGTCAGGATCCCTCCCATTCCCAACCCTCTAGTGTCTTTTTTTTTTTTTTTTTTTTTTTTTTTTGAGGTGGAGTGTCGCTGTGTTGCCTGGCTGGAGTGCCGCCGTCTAATCTCGGCTCACTGCAACTTCCACTTCCCAGGTTCAAGTGATTCTCCTACCTCAGCCAACCAAGTAGCTGGGATTACAGGCATGGGCCACCACGCCCCGCTAATTTTTGTATTTTCAGTAGAGACAGGGTTTCGCCATGTTGGTCAGGCTGGTCTCGAACTCCCGACCTTAGGTGATCCGCCCTCCTCAGTCTCCCCAAGTACTGGGATTATAGGCATGAGCTACTGCGCCTGGCCAGCTACTGTCTTTTCTTTGACCCTTCCTTTCCAGTTTTTAAAGATAAAGCAGGAAATAATCTTCTCTGAAGATACTTGATACAAATTCNTTTTGAGATGGAGTGTCACTGTGTTGCCTGGCTGGAGTGCAGCAGTGTAATCTCGGCTCACTGCAACTTCCACTTCCCAGGTTCAAGTGATTCTCCTACCTCAGCCAACCAAGTAGCTGGGATTACAGGTGTGTGTCACCATGCATGCCCGGCTAATTTTTGTATTTTTACTAAAAACAGGGTTTCGCCATGTTGGTCAGGCTGGTCTTGAACTCCTGACCTCAGGTGATCTGCCTGCCTCGGCCTCCCAAAGTGCTAGAATTACAGGCATGAGCCACCGTGCCCAACTTTGAGCTCCAGTTTCAACTTAGACAGCAGCCCCGGCTATGAGACCTTGTATCTGTCTGTGCTCGTTTTTCAGGGCCAGGAGCTTTGGGTAAATTTGGGGACTTAAATGGCCAAACAGGGATTTTTAAATGGAGAACTTTTCCCTCTCCCTGGATTATCGGCCTCTTGGATCCCACAGGTCCAGGGCCTTGGGAATTAGGGTATTCAAGAGAAGCAAACCAGTCTTGCTGCAAGGCCCAGAGGTCCCCCACACCTAGAAGATACCCTCTCTGCCCCTGAGATGCCCCCGTGTGTCTCCCTCAGTCCCTGCCTGGGAGGTCTGCACCTCAAGATCCCCTTCCCCCAGCCTCCCCTCAGAAATTCCTCCCAGGCCCCACCTTCCCCCACCGGGGCCTTTCCCTCCCCCATGAGCTCTCCCCCCAGGCACTGCCCCAAGGCTTCCTGCCCCCCCCCACCTGTAGTAGCTGGATGGACATCTGGCAGCTGTGCAGCTTCTTCAGAAGGTCCAGGGCCCCTTCCTGTGGGAGGCCACAAGGTGAGGACTGGGGCCCGGGTCTTGCCCAGGCTTCGCTGTTTATTGTGTGGTCTTGGTGCAGGGAGCAGGAGGATATAGACAGACACACGGTGGAGGGACAGGCAAGGGGCAGAAGGAGGGAGAGAGACATCCTGTCCTTGACTGTGCTCTAACTTCATCCTCCACCACCTGCTGGGTTCAAATCCTCTGAGCCAGGCTCCTGACTGCCAGCTTTTGGTTCTGCTGTGCCTCCCCCCAAGAATGCCCTCCCCCTCCCCCAACTCTCCTGCAAAATGAGTTCCTTCCTGGCTTATTGTGCTTGTAGCATCCTTCCCTCACCTCCCCACAGTGAGCTTTGCAGGGTGAGGACCGGGAGCTTTTTAAACAAAACAGCTCGGCCAGCATGGTGGCTCATGCTTGTAATCCCAGCACTTTGGGAGGCTGAGTTGGGTGGATCACTTGAGGCCAGGACTTTGAGACCAGCCTGGCCAACATGGTAAGGCCCCAGCTCTACTAAAATACAGAAATTAGCCAGGTGTGGTGGTGTGCGGCTGTGATCCCAGTTATTCAGGAGACTGAGGCAGAAAAACCACTTGAGCCAAGGAGACGGAGGTTACAGTGAGCCAAGAACGCACCACTGCACTCCAGCCTGGATGACAGAACGAGACTCCAACTTGAAAAAAAAAAACAAAACAAAAAAGCAGCTTTATTGAGGTGTAATTGACATACAATAACTGCACATTTTGCAAGGTACAATTTGATGAGTTTCAACATACATGTACACCCACGGAACCCTCATCACAATCAAGATAAGAGCACAACCACCAGCCCCAAAAGCTTCCTTCTGTCCCTTTCTAATCCATCCCTCCTTATCCCCAATCACGAACAACCACAATTCTGCCTTCTGTTACTGTAGTTGACCTTGTATGTTTAAGGATTTTACATAAAGAGTATGCAGGGCAAAAACCCTTTTTCATCTGGCTCATTTCAGCATAATTATTTTTGAGACTCATCCATGTTGTCTCATGGATCAGTAGTTCCTTTTCATTGCTTTGTGGGTTGTTTTTTTTTTTTTTTTTTTTGAGACAAGGTCTCACTCTGCTGTCCAGGCTGGAGCGCAGTGGCAAAATTGCAGCTCACTGCAGCTTCGACTTTCCAGGTTCAGGTGATCCTCCCACCTCAGCCTCCCGAATAGCTGGGACCACAGGTATGCATCACCGCACCTGAATAATTTTTTGTATTATTTTGTAGAGATGTTTTGCCATGTTGCCCAGGCTGGTCTCAAACTTCTGGCCTCAAGTGATCCTCCTGCCTCAGCCTCCCAAAGTGCTGGGATTACAGGCGTGAGCCACTGCACCCAGTCTATCACAATGTTTTAAATTCATTCACCAGTTGATGGGACTTACAGATTGGTTCCCGTCTGGGGCTGCTACAAGTAAAGCTTCTAGGTACATTCATCTCAAGTCTTTGTGTGAACAGATACTTTAACTTCTCCCGGGTAAGGAGAACTGTTTTAATCTCTGCGCTCTTAGGGCTCAGCAGAGTCTAGCACTCCCTGAGTGGATGAACTTGTGAAGGAGTAGAGCAGAAAGAAGGCAGGAGGGAGAAAAAGGAGGCTTAGATTTGAAAATTGGTGAGCTGCCAGGCCCTGGACACCCTCTGACCCATTTCAGCCTTCTCCTTTCCCCCAACCTCTTCCTAGAAGCCATCCCTGCCTGCTAGCCTGAGATCAGTTCCCTAGGGAGCACCAGCTGACGGTGTCCTGTATGTTCCTATCCTTGGCCCACACTTCATGGTTCCAGCTGCCAATCTCTACCCTGCCAGAACCTGGACCATGTCCCAAGAGCTGCCCTCTGTCAGTCCATAGCCTCCCTGAGAACTGGGGCTCACAGTATGTTATCAGAGGCATGACCTGCAGATGTGTGCGCAGATGACCTTGGGGTGAACAACTCCAAGTGTAACATTAGTTAAAGGCTTACTATGTACTGGGCACTCTTCTAAGTATTTTACCTGTATTATCTCATTTAACTCTCACAACGACCCTATCAGGTAGGTCATGTGTATTATTCCTTTTTTTTTTTTTTTTTT
>NW_016107402.1:1224247-1248570 GCF_001604975.1 Cebus imitator
TTTTTTGAGATGGAGTCTAGCTCTGTCACCCAGGCTGGAGTGGCGTGATCTCAGCTCACTGCAACCCCTGCCTCCTGGGTTCAAGTGAGTCTCCTGCCTCAGTCTCCTGAGTAGCTGGGATTACAGGCACCCACCACCACGCCCGGCTACTTTTTGTATTTTTAGTAGAAATGGGGTTTCGCCATGTTGGTCAGGCTGGTCTCGAACTCCTGACCTTGTTATCCACCCGCCTCAGCCTGCCAAAGTGCTGGAATCACAGGCGTGAGCCACCATGCACGGCCCATTACTCCCATTTTTACAGAATTATTATCCCGTGTTCGCAAAAGAACGATTCAAGAAACAAAGAGGTTAACTAATTTTTTCAGGGTCACATGCTTTATAAGGAGCCAAGCTGAGATACAACCTCAAGGCTTTTGGGCTTTAACCACTATACAAACTGCGTTGGCGTGGGCATAGATCTCTCTAGACATACACGATCATGGAATATCAACATGGGTAAGTTTGGTGGTGTGCTGGCCAACATTTAGCAACAAGTTCTCAAGGAAAAAAACTGATTTGCAGTGCTTGCCAGTTTCTGTGGTGTAAACACTCATCCCATGGCCAATTTCAAGCTACCGACATGCTGTCACTGAACTGAAGGAAGTTTTGGGAGGAGATGTGCAGTCCCATACCATTATACAGTATTTCCACCGTACAGAAAACAATAGAAGCAAATTACCTCTGACCATACATGATAGTACGATGTAGTCAAAAGTTAGGAAGTGATTATTTTGGAGGACTCATTACCTTTGGTTTTAATATAGCTTATTTAATTGTAAGCAGATAATGTAATTTTTAAAAAAGAATTGCTGTGTTTAAGCACCAGGTTGCAAAATTCCTGAAAATGCAGCCGTCAGTGTGAAGCCAGTTCCAGCTCTCCACTGGGTGCATGCCTCGTGTGTCGCATCTGTATAACTGGGTCACATTGGAGAAAAACAGCCATGAGCCTTGACAGTAGCTGGGTTCACAAAGCCTTGTGCAAACGTTGCTGGGTGTCTCTCTCTGCATACACATATGAGTTGTGTAGCCAGCAGTATCTCTGGTCTAGGTGTGGAACTGTCAATATGCAGCTCCAGGCACAGCTGTGTCTATTTGTCTTTGTGGGATGATGCCTGTGTTATAACATCTGAATGTATAAATGTGGCCGCTTGCTAAGTCTGTAGCATTGCATGTCTGGGTACAGCTGTGCTGCATGCACACGTGTGTGGCTGTCTTTGTGTATCATTCTGTAACTAGAATGGTCAGTGTGGGTCATATGGGTCACTAAGCTTGTCATGTTGGTGTCGATAGCCATGTCTCATATGCAGTTAGGTTCAGTTGCTTGTTTAACTATTGTGTTGTGGCTGCATGTGTATAGCTATGTGTATGTGTAGTCGTGACTGTAGGCACTTGGTTGTGTGTTTGAAGCTGCTTCTGTTAGTGCACGCTCAGAGGATGTGACAAAGCCCTAAGTGGCTGAGACTTCAGCCATTGGCAGTAAACCCTGGGCCTGAGCTGCAACGTGGAGGATCCGTCTTATTACAGGAAGTAGGTCCTCCTCTGCCTAACCACCGCTGGGTGTGTCTACTTTCACTCCCACAGCAGGCCCCACCTTTCTCGGCCAGACGCCCAGAGCTCTTGCCCACCCAGATGCTGCCAAGAGCCCAGGCGCAGACGTGGCTGTAAACTGGCTCCGAGCTGCAGGAACCCTGCGGCCAGACTTTCGTCTTTTCTGGGGACAGCTCTGGGCACTTCCACAGGAATCCATCTCCAGGAGACACCATTTCCTCTTCCCATTTCACAGAAGAGGAAACTCGCGGCCCAGAGAGGGAAAGTTGAGTGGCTTGTCTAGGGCCATAGAAGGAGTGAGGAGGCAGCCAGGGCAGGTCCCTTCCTCTTCAGCCAGAGCTATACCACAGCAGGCTGCCTCTCCTGGGGCCTCTAAGCGTCCCCACCCTACCCCTCTTACCCAGAGGCCCAGAATTTCTTTCCTGGCCCAAGCTTGGGGGTCAGTGAGGAGAGGGGCTGGGATAACCTGTCTACTTGAACTGGAATTTGGCTCAGAGTCCCTGACTGGGCTCTGCCAACCCCAGCTGAGAAAACACCCCCCATGGCTTGAAGCTCAGATGTACTGAGGATTTTGGAGGAGTCCGGAACGGGGAGCATGTGGAGGCTGGGAGTGTCAGATGAGAAGCTCCCAGCACTCTGTAGGTTTGTGTAGACCTTTCCATGTTGGACCTGGCTGTGTAGAAGCGGGTCTGGTTCGCCAGCTCTTACCAAGCAACAGTCTGAGTCCTAGTAAGGGCTTTACATCTCTGTCTCATCTCTCCAACCCTCACTGCTGCCAGCAAAAACAAGAATCCAGTGACACCCCTTTTCCAGAGGCAGATAATCTCATCTTTCTTACAGATAAAGAAACTAAGGCTCTGGCCTTTATTTATTTATTTTTATTATTATTTTTGAGATGAAGTCTCACTCTGTCACCAGGATGGAGTGCAGTGGTGTGATCTTGGCTCACTGCAACCTCTGCCTCTGGGGTTCAAGCAATTCTCCTGCCTCAGCCTCCCAAGTAGCTGGGACTACAGGCATGCGCCACCATGCCCAGCTAGTTTTTTGTATTTCAATAGAGACGGGGTTTCACCATGTTGGCCAAGATGGTCTCAATCTCCTGACCTTGTGATTCACTCGCCTCAGCCTCCCAAAGTGCTGGGATTACAAGCATGAAGCACCACGCCCAGCCAGCTCTGGCCTTCATATGGACACCCACTCATGACTACCTAGTGTCCATTCTAGGGCTCCCTGCCACTCCATGGTTCCAGCAACCCTTCCCTGGGCCTTGGCTACTCTTGCTGGCTCTAAAACTTCCTGCAGGGTTTCTTCCTTTCCCAGGTTCCTAGATTTCCTGGAAATGCAGGTCGCTGCAGCACAGGGCTAGGGATGGTAGGAGGAAGAGGACCCCGGGACAGGGTGGGAGGTGGGATGGGTATGCTACCAGGTTCCCTTTCTTCCCTCCGGCCCTCCAGAACCCAAATTTGCACTGGGCCCCCAGATTTGCACTGGCCAGGCGACCAGTCCGCCGCCAGCCGGAGGCAAAGATCACAGGGAAGATCAAACATTAACTTCCAGTTGGCTCTGTGCTCTGGCCGGGACCCTCCCTTACGGCTGTCAGCCCTGCTCCCCACCTCCCACCGAGCCGCTCCTCCCTCCGCCCTCGCCCTCTCTGCACAGGCCTCCAGCCCGGCCCCCTTCGCCCGCCCTGCGGGCCCCCGCACCTGTTCGGCCCCCGCCCGCCAGTCCGGGCGGCACCCAAGGCCAAGGAAAGGAAAAGTTGCCAAAAGAACCGCTCCTGAAGCCCCAAGCTGTTGGGTCGCAGGATCCACGGCTCTTTGCTTCTCTCCTGCAGACCCACTCCGGGGTGCAGGGATGCCGCTCAGCAACCCTCCTCAGCCCAAGTTTCTCGGCCCCTTCTAGGGCCACCAGGATTTACCCCCAGCCCCGCCCCTGCCCTTGCCGCCGCTCCCGGGGCTGTGCACACGCCAAGTCCCAGGACTCCCGAAGTCCTTTCCCACGTCCAGCTCTCTTCACCCGCTTTCCTGGGCCCTGCACTAGCTGCCCAGGGTGAACCCTACACGTCCAAAGGGACGTGCACAAGCGGCGCCTCCAGGACCCGCATGATCCCCTGGCGCCCTGGGCCACACACACGCCCAACTCGAGGTGCCCAGCAACGGTCCCCAAAGGGCCTGGGGCCCTGCACCAGCCGCGCCTCTCTCGGGTCCCCGAGTCCCATTTGCGCCCGCGGGGTGTCCCGCCAGCACGCCCCCACCCCGGACTCCCAGGCTCGCCCGCGCCTCCTGGGGGCGAGGGCAGTGGCCCAAACTCTGCAGCCTCACCGTTTTCTTCCTGGCCACCATCTTCTCCAGCTTTTTGGCGATCCTCAGCAGCTCCTCTTCCTGGCCCATGCTGGCCCTCGACGCCTGGCGGGGCGAGGGGCGCAGGGGCAGCAGTCGGGCCTCGGGGGCAGGAGGTGCGAAGGCGGAGGGCGCGCAACCCGCGCGGGCCCCAAACACCACACATACGCCCGGCGGGGGCGGGGCTCCCCCCCCTCCGCCCGCCTCCCAACTGTACGGGGGAGGGGTGGCGGGCACTAAATATAGACTTCAAGGACTCGCCCGGGCACTGATTGCCTGCGCCGGCTGGTCTGGCCTCAGGGGAGGGACGAGGCTGAGAGAAGGGGCCCTCCTCCTCCGGCCCTTCCAGGGGAGCCGGGGCCAAAAGGAGATTTGGGGAGGAGGTCTCTCTGGAGAGCTGGGAGGCTGTGTCCCCGGCCACAGGCAGGCAGCGGTCGTGGCGCGGAGGGCGCCCGGGGGTGTCCCGGGGGATCCGGGAAACGTTCTGGGCTCCCGCGTCTCTGCACCTTTGCAGCTCAAAACGGGAAGACCCAGATCCGCGCCTATGCCCAAGTGGAGGCAATTCGGTGCGCCGGAATCCCTTTGTGTGTGTGTTTATCAGTAAATCCAGCTCTGCTTTAACCTGCACTCACTCCATCGCGCACAGCCTGTGCATGCCACGTGTATCCAGGCTCCTGTTTGCATCTGTATACCTAAAACTGAGTTTGCTGGCTGTTTTGTTAGTAAGGCTTTGCATTTCTAACAAGCTCCTACGTGCTGGGGGTGCTGCTGGTCTCAGAGCTACACTCTGAGTAGTGACAGCTTGTGGGGAGATTCTTTTTATTTTTCTGAGACAGGATCTCCCTCTGTGCCTAGGGCTGGGGTGTAGTAGAGCAATAACGCCCACTGCCTCAACTTCCCCAGCTCAAGCAATCCTTTCTGCCTCAGACTCCTGAGTAGCTAGGACTACAAGCGTGAGCCATCCATCATGCCCAGCTAATTTTTAAATTTTTTCTGTAAAGACTGGGTCTATGTTGCCCAGGCTGGTCTGGAACTCCTGGTCTCAAGCAATCCTCCTGCTTCGGCCTCCCAAATTGCTGTGATTACAGCGAGATTCATTCTTAAGTGCATCAAATTTTGAGAAATACCTATCCAGGTGCAAGGCTGCCAGGTCAGGCCAGTGCCCCCTCAGCGGGTTTGCAAGGGTCATCTTGGTGGAGGGGTGGAAATACCATTGTGCCTAACTTCCCCAGCCATGCGACGATCTGCCTTCCCGTGGAATCATCTCCAAGTGTCTCCTATAGTCCCGGTTCTCTTGCTAAACAAATGAGTTTAATGGACAGAAATGATCTTCCTGTGACAGGGGTGGGGCTCAGGAACCTGGAGGGAAGGCATGAAAAGTGGGCCACAGTGTATGCAGGTTGGGGAGCTGGGATTGGGGTGTCGACTGAAATTTCTCAATTTTCCTGAGAGAACCCAATTCCAGCTTGGGTCATAGAGGCAGCTTGGTGTGGACACCTATCTTCCAATTGCTATGTAACTGGGATCAAGGTAGGATGGCATGGGTTTTTCATCCATTTAACAAATACGTATTGTGTCCAAGCAATGAACAAGACAGACCCTGTCCCAGCAAGCTGTCTATGGGCAAGAGAAAGCTTAACCAAAAACAGACATGGTCAATTAATGTATTTATCACAGCTGGGGTGAGGGGCAGGAAGCAGTGGAGGACAACTAAGGACACATTTGAGGGATCCGTACTATTTGGAGTGTCACCTTCTCTGAAGAAACAAAGTTTAAACTTTGGCTGAAGCGCATAGCAGGAGTTAAGGGGAGGAGGAATAGTGTTCATGAAAGAGAGGAAGAGGCATTCAACATACATTTGTGAAGCACCTAATATGTGCTAGGCAGTTCTTGTTCTGGACATCCAGAGAGGAACAAAATAGTCCTCCCTTCTTGGAGTTCCAAATGTGCAAAGCTTAGGGATGGGAGGGTGCCTGGCCTGCCTGACAATGTTGGAGGAGCTGAAAACTTGGCATGGCTGCAGCAGAGGTGAGGAGTGTGGGGAGAGGCAGTGGGTGGGACCTGAGCTTGCAGCGCTGCCATTCACGTTTGGGAGGTTAGACTCTAGTGGTTTGGGATGCTGGGAGGCCTTTTGGCCAACTCCTGGCCAAGTCCTTCTGGGTTGAGGAGACTCATCCTCAGCAGCCTGAGGGTACTTAGGATTGCCTTATAAAATGATGGCCAGGAGTGGTGGCTCATGCCTGTAATCCTAGCACTTTGGGAGGCCAAGGCAGGAGGACTGGTTGAGGCCAGGAGTTCAAGACTAGCCTGGGCAATAGAGAGAGAGATTTTGCCTCTATGAAACACTAAAAAAAGCCAGGCATAGTGGCATGCACCTATAGTCCCAGCTACTTGGAAGGCTGAGGCAGGAGGACTGCTTGAGCCCAGGAGTTCAAGGTTACAGTGAGCTCTGATTGTGTCACAGTACTCCAGTGTAGGAGACAGAGCCATCAAAAAAAAAAAAAAAAAAGGATTTTTCTCAAACTTCAAACTTCCACCCTGTCCTCACCCTGAACTGCGGGACATCAAAAGAAGCTAAGATTCCTATAACATCAGGGTATGAAGGAGCCTAAGGAAACATGGAGTCCAACTTCCTTATTGTACAGGTGGGAAGACTAAGGCCCAAAGAGGGTGATGATCCTCTCAGGGCTGGACCTGTTCATACGCATCCTATCCCCTCTGCCTACCTGTCTACCCTGTAGGTCACTAGAAGATTATTCCTGGACACAGCTTGGACAGCTCCCCACATTTCTCTGATCAGGAGCTTTGGGATGGTAGGAAATTGATGCCCTCAGAAAGGACACCACCAACCAGCAAGAAACCAAAGTTGGTGGAAAACACCGTTTCTTCATTCTCAATGGGACAACCTGAAGGCACGTTCTAGTCAATACCATTTCTCACAGGTCCTCAACAAAAGTCAGAGACAAAAGAGTCTTGCTCTGTTGCTCAGACTGGAGTGCAGTGGCGCCATCATGGCTCACTGCAGCCTTGAACTCCTGGGCTCAAACAATTCTCCCACCCAAGTAGCTGGACTACAGGTTCTCACCGCCACGCCCAGCTCTTTATTGCTTTTTGACTTTCTGTTTCACTTCTCTATTCCCTTATTATGCTTCCTGGGATCATTTCACAGATAAGCTACTTGCTCCCAAATCCTTGTCTCAGGGGCAATCAATACAGACAGTGGAAAAGGACCATCGGAGAACCAGAATTTCAGGTCTCCAGACTCCTAGTCCAGTGCTCTTTCCAGGGTTTCTCCACCTTGGCACTATTAACATTTTGGACTGAATAATAATGCATTGCTATGGAGGGCTGGCCTGTGCACTGTGGGACATTTAGTAGCATCCCTGACCTTTGTCCACTGCATGCCACTAGTACCCTCAAACAGTCAAAACCATTTTCTGCTTTACCAAAAGTTTCCCGGGGGGCAAAACACTGCACTCGCAAACCACTACTCCACATCAGGCCATCTCCCTTGCCAGGACCAGAAAAAGAATTTCAAGCGCCAAGATTCTGTTCCCCTCCCTGTTCTTCAGATTGAGGGAATGTGTTAACTTCTCTTCCTGGGTCCTCAAGGGGTGTGGTTTTAAAGGCAAGAACTTCCCAGTGACATGCCTGACCTGCCTTCTTTCACATCCCCATCCCGGAGCTTAAAGGTCTTTGTCTAACTTTCACACATGTGGGAAGATAGACTGCCCAGGTGGGCTTCTTTTGTTTAGAAAGGCCTTGAAAAGCTACGGGAGGACTGTGAGCCAAACAACCAATCAGATGTCAGAGTCAAAGATCAATCATTCCAGAGGAAGTCTGAAGGAACTCCTCTCACAGGACAAGAACTTGAATGGGGCAGGAGTAACTCCCAGATTAAAAGACCCCTTGCTCCTTACCTGTGCAGATTTCCCTCTCTGGGATCCCCTCCCATGACAGTGTGGGAGCTGGCTTTCTCTCTCTCTCTACTTCTCTTTTCTCTCTCCGCCTAATAAGTCACTTTTCTGCAAAAGCTCTTAGGGTCTGATATTTACTTGAACAATATCACCGCACCAGGGCCTCCTACCCATTCTTGGGTGGATGAGAGCCCAAGGACCTGAGCACGTCGGGCACATCAGGCACCTCGGGCACATCCCATCGGGGAGCTGAGCCTCCCCCACATCCTGCAACCCGGTCACAAGATCTCATAAATGAAACCACTGGAAATTGACCCCCCAATCTTTTATTAGAGATGAATGAAATAACAAGTCTGAGATGAATGAAACCAGATACTGGGGGCTAAAAAGACAACCCTGTTCCTGTGGGAACCACAGACCTGTCAGGTCTCCAGGGGAAACAGCACAGCCTCTCCAGCCGGGCAGCAGTGTGGGCCACTGGTGCTCTCTGGTCTCCCCACTGCTTAGCTTGGCCCATTCCTGCCAGGGCCCAGCACCCAGCAACCAGCAAGTTGAGATGTTAGCAGTTGATGATGGCTTAGGTGTATCTGCTTTCTCATTGGGGCTGAGAAATGACAGAACTTCTACTGCTGGGAAGCAGAAGCCTAAGTCTCTGCCCTCCCATTTCTATCACTCTCTCTTCTTTGCCTCTCCATTCCCTCACATTAGAAGGCTCCTGTGTTGACCAAGAGAAAGAGAACAGAAGTGGACATCCACCAACCCAGACCATTCCTTTCCTTCCTGCTAAATCATGAACACAGGCAAATGTGAGTATATCTGACTCTACTACTTGGCTGGGGAATATAGGAGAGTGCCTAGGGAAGGCTGTGCTGTCCCTCAAAATGAGTGACATTCAGAATATTTTTATTTAACAGCCAGTACAGCATGCAGGTTGAACAGCCAGATGGATGTGCTCTGTAGACAACTGCAATGGTCATACAGGTATAAACCAGCTGAGTCCAGAGCCATGCCCTGGAATATGACCCTGCCCATTCCCAAGCCCAACCCTTAAGACCAGCTTTCCACCAAAGGACCACCCCTGCAGGGCCCTTGTCTTACTTATGTGGCATCTGAAGTGCCTAACACAGGTCCAGACATAGAGCTGGAATTTAGAAAAGGAATATGAGACTAATAAATGACTGGCTGAGAAGACAGTCCCTACTTGGCAGAGTCCCTGATCTAGAAGTCAGTGATGGAAGGCTCTCCTCCCCTTGTGAAATCCCCAGACTGACGGGTGAAATAGAGTCTCAATCTGATAGGGGACGGAGGGTTCTGCAGCTGAAGCCAGCTCAGGAACTCTCAGATCCAGCCACAGGGCTCCTAGGCCCCTAGTGGGTAATGAGATAGGAAAGAATCGCCATCAGCCCTAACAGAGAAAGGCGATGTCCTTGGTAGGGGCATGGCCCGTGGCGGGAAGAAGCCAGCCACAGAGGCACAAGGGACAGAGAGAGTGAGAAGAGAACAAACACCTCAGCTCCCCAGTTTTGTGAGCTCAAGTCCCAACTCTGAACGTTGGGGCCCAGCATGGGGCATGCGGAGGCCAGCAAGGAGCTAGTCTTGCAAAAGTTGCATAGAACTTGCTGGGAGAGTCCCAGTCCTTGAGCTATCTCCTTCAGTGAAGCCAACCTGCAGAAAGAAGGATGAAACTAATATTTTCAAAGCACCTGTAACATACCAGGTGTTCACCTCACTCAGTTTCACATCTGTCCTATTGTGGGTAGATTATATTATTCCATTTTACAGACAAAGAAACTGAGGCTTGACAAAGTGGAGCCACTTGCCCAGTCTCCTCACTCTAAAGCCCAAGCTCTTACTATCATAAACACCACAATCACAGGCATCAATTAAATGCCATCTGATGGATACTTGGTTTTCAGGGCAATAGTGGAATCAGGCTGTGGACATAGATTTGTGTCTGGTGCCTAACTCTGGTGGACTGAAGATGATGATTCCCCAGACAGAACCAGCTTCTGCCCCTGCCATCCTGACTCCCATCCCAACCAATGCCATTCTGAGGAATTCCCGGAGGAACGAGGGACAGAAGACACTTCCTTCCCAAAGCAACTGGCTCTGATCTGTGCCCACTCCTAGGTTCAACTAATATATGCCATTCTTGGAGACTCTGTGATTCAGCAGGGAGAAGCTGGATTAAAAATGACAAGCTCTTGCCCTGTCCCTGTCATATCCCTCTATGCCTGAGACCTTCAAGTCCCTGTGGATTCCAGAAGACTTATGAACAAGGGGAGAGTTAGGCAAACAAGGGCTGGTACACAGCCACCCTAATCCTGCCTCTTCTGCAAGGAATTGATGCCTTTTCTGAGTGACTGGCCTGGCCGACACAACTTTCCTCATACTCCCCTGGGGAGAAGCCAGAGCTTGGGCCTCGTCACTGCTGCCATCCCGGCAGGGAAAGAGGAGAACCAGGACAGGGGCTAGTCAAACCGTGCTAGGTACCAGGACAGAGACTGGCCAAACTGTGGCTGCTTGGATCCATTTGTACCCCAATCACGGGAAGGTCTCCCACCCCAATATGCCTACTCTTAATTAACTCTGCCTCCCAGGTACTCTGCCACCACCCCTCAAACCATGGTCCCAGAGTTCCTACCGGCATGTTCCTTCTGGGCAGAGGCTGCCTGGCTGAGGAACCATCTTCCAGGCTCCGTGCTCCCCGCCGATAGGAGCGAGTGCTCTCGGAGCTGGAAGGCAGGGAAAGGCCAACGTGATCCTGGTGTCCCAAGAGTTCTTCAGAGTGGGGAGAAAGGGCTCAGGAACAGAGCCAGTCTTGGGGCTTAGGATGGAAGGGTAGAGTCCACAAGTCCCCCAGGCCAGGTCCATCACAGGCCCATGGAACTGACCTCCAGAGGGCTCTGGGGATATCCCCAGGTCTACCTCTCTCCAAATTCCAGACTGAATGGGTCTGCAAGGAAGGGAGAAGACTGGATCCTGGGTTGGAGGTGGGGACAGAGCGAAGAGCCCCCACTGAGAGACCCTAGAACAAGCCACACAGGTGGGGCTAACCCTCCTCTACTCTAGCGTCAGCAGGCAGGATCCTTGGCTCCTCCTCAGCTCTCCATGCAGGACTTGGGAGCAAGTTTGTGAAGGGGGAAGGGGTCCCAGGTCTGGCATTTCTGCATAAGTCATGGGCCCAGAGTGTGACCCAGTCTTTAGGCAGGTACTCTTTAGAGGTGTGGAAATCAGTGGATGCTCAGAGAAGTCAGGAGATTTGCCCTGTTTGCACAGCTGGACCCTCACCAACCTGAACCTGACGGGGAGATGCATCTCTGAAGGGGTGGTCCCGGATGTCAGGCTGGGTCTGGAGGTGCCTGGGGGCTCCTGGAGGCCATCTTCAGAGCTGGATGGGGCTTGGCTGGAATGCCCAGGGTCTGTGGGGCTCATGAGGCTGGAGGAGGAGGAGGAGGAGGCTGGACTGCCCAGACTCACAGGGGCCTCAGGGGCATCTGAACTCAAGCTGTGGACTTCAGAACGATCTGGAATCAGAAATGATGAAGCCTGTCTTTATCACTTGCTATGTGCCCAACCTCAAAGTAGTCTCTGGCCTCTAGAATGTCTCTTTTCTTTCTTCTTTTTTTGAGACAGAGTCTCGCTCTATCATTCAGACTCTCTGCCTCCCAGGTTCAAGCGATTCTCCTACCTCAGCCTCCCAAGTAGCTGGGATTACAGGTGTGCTACCACGCCTGGCTAGTTTTTACATTTTTAGTAGAGACGGGGTTTCACCATGTTGGCCAGGCTGGTCTCGAACTCCTGACCTCAAGTGATCTGCCCACCTCAGCCTCCCAAAGTGCTGGGATTACAGGCATGAGCCACCACACCTGGCTAATTTTTGTATTTTTAGTAGAGATGGGGTTTCATCATGTTTTCCAGGCTGGTCTCAAACTCCTTACCTCAGGTGATCCGCCTGCCTCGATCACAGGCATGAGCCACCGCACCTGGCCTAGGATCTCTTATGGTTCTCTGCCAGTAGTCCACTCCCCATCTAGCTGTCCAGTATTCTTCAACTAGAGCCTTCCTTCGCGGTGGCCAGGGCCATGCTAACTCACTTTTTTGCTTGTGCTCACACTCTGCCCTCAGTTTGGATTCTTCTGCTCATCTCTCAGGTTCACTCAGATGCTACCCCCACCAGGAAGCCTTCCTAAGCCAACCCCCAATCAACACATGCTCCCTCCCTCCCCTAACCTCCCAGAACAAGTCTGTTTCTTCATTTGACAAATAGTTGTTGAGAACAGCCAGGCTCTGCACTAGGTGCTGGACAAATTGTTTTCAACAAAACACTTTAAGTCCCTGTCCTTTGGGGATCTACATGCTATATCACATTGTGCCTTGTATTATAATGAACTGCATTCCAGTTTTTACCTTCCCTCCTAGACTGTGTCTTAGTAGCCCTCAAAGGACTCAGGATGAAGTAAATGCTCAATAAATTCTTCTCTCTCCTAAGTAAAGCATTGAGGAATTTGGAATAATATGGTCTGGGATTTGAATCCTACATCAGAGACTTATTAGCTGTGGGATCTTAAGCATGTGACTTAACACCTCTGTTCTTTTACCTGTAAGGGGAAGATGAGAACCCCTCCCTGGAGGTCATTGTGAGGATGCTACGGACTAATATATGCACTCAGCTCAGTGTCCCGGCATACACAGGCCCTCTGGGAATGGCATAGTGAGCATTTTTCTGGGTATCCAACTGTACCTCCACTGGCGCGTCTTGCACACCCTTGGACCATGGTCCGAGAAGAGTTTTTGATGGGCAAGGGCGGGGGACAGTCCTCACTCTCGCCCTGAAGGGTGGCTGCTCCCAGGCTGGCGATAGTCTCGTAGGTCTTGTTGCTGATGTCCAGCCTCCCACTGGCCCAGTGGGCCTGGGCAGGAGGTTTCAGCAAGCAGCGCTGCCGGAGCAAAAGAGTGAGGAGGAGGACAGCCTGGTTCCTCTGGTGTAGACCTGTCCTCCCGCCTCACCGCCCCCGCCAACACACACCAGGCAAAATCTGGCTCTTTCCTTATACCATCCAGAGGCCCGAGGGTCTGGGCTGGGACCCACCTTCTCGTCCTCATCCTCCTCACTCTCAGAGCCAGGCTCTGTGGAAATTCCCCAGGAGTAGTCCACATGCAGAGGGAAGGCAAGGGTCCCCGCCTGGGCCTGCTCCAGCTGCCAAAAACAAAGGCTTGGCAGTTCAGAAGGTTGGGGCTCAGCAGGGAGAGAGCAAGGGTCAGGAACTCAGCAGGGAGAGAGAAAGGGTCAGGGGCCCCTTGCCTCCCAAGACCTCACCAGCTCCTCACACTCCTTGTGCTGCTTCTTCCTGGCTATGTCCAGAGCTGTCTCTCCTGCTTCGTTTACTGTGAGGGGGGGAAGTCAGGGGTCATTGTCAACATTACAGCTTAGAGAAAACATTACAGCTTAGAGATGAAGATGTGCCTCTGGAATCAGAATGTCTGCGTTTATTATCACTATCATTCAGATCCAGCTAATATTTATTTGTCTATGTATTTCCAGAAATATTATTTTCTCTTTAGCAAGCCTGCTAGGTCAGTGGTATTATTCCCATTTTACAGATGAGGAAGCTGAAATTCAAGAGATGAATGACAAACCCCTAAGGTCACAGAGATGGTCAGAAGCAAGCCAGGATTAGAACCCGAGACTGTCGGAAGTCCACACAAGGGGTAGCTGGGAATAGGAATCTGATGGAAGAAGTATTCGAGCCCCACCTGTGCCAACCAAAGCTCTTCCCTTCAGCAGCAGCTTGATGCAGTCGGGCTGGTTGTAGAGCGCTGCGTAGTGCACAGCCGTGCTCCCGTCCGCAGCCCTGGCATCCAGGTGACCACTGGGGAGAGGAGGGTTCAGGAAGAAAGGAAGGGGAACAGATCAATGAGGGGATCAAAGTCAGGGGAAAAAGTGGGAGGGGAAAGGAGGGAAGAGAGTGGGAGAAGAATAGGGAAAGGAGAGGGAGTGTGAGGAGGCAGACAGACAGGCAGGGAGGCTCTCACCCGTTCTGGATGATGAAATCCACCAGAGGCAGGGAGGCCTGGTTGGCGACTTTGACAGCCAAGTGTAGAGCGAGCTCTTCAGGTGCCTGAATACACATCCAAACCTCTGAGTTTTCCCCCAGTTCACCTGCCTCCAAACCATTATTTCCCTCTTGAACTCTTGCTACCCCCTTATCCCCCCAAAGGAAGCTGCCAGAACCGCTGGGACCTGAGACTGCCAGAGCAGAGCCTCATGTTTGGGAGGAAGGTAAAGGACTACTCTCTCATTGTTTCCCTTCATGGCTCTTCCTCCTCTGCCTCCAAAACGGGTTTCCCAACTTCTTTCTCGGCTCTGGGCTACTCTCTCTGATTGCACTTCCACACCAGGACCTCAGTAACCTCACGTTTTCAACGATCACACATGTGTGCTCGGTGGACACCTGAGCACTGAATGCAGGTGAGCATGCCCAGGTTGCTGCTGAGCCACGTGGGGTCTGCAGAGGAAGGCAGCTGGAGCTTGGAGGTGTAGCCCCTCCCCTCCACTTCTGCCTCCCTCCTGCCCCAGCCCCAGGGCCTGATCTGCAGCCCCGCAGTTCCAAATTCTTACCTCACCTAAGTGCTGTGCTGCCCATTGGATAGCCCACCAAGATATCAGACAGTTCAAAGACATTCATTTTTAGTTTTTCTGAGACAGGGTCTCACTCCAGGCTAGAGTGTGGTGGCGCAATCACAGCTCCCTGTAGCCTTGACCTCCTGGGCTCACAGCTCCCTATAGCCTCGACCACCTCAGCCACCTGAGTGTGTGCCACCATACCCAGCTAATTGTTGTTGTAGAGATGTGGGTTTCCTTACTTTTTTTTTTTTTTTTTGAAGATGGGGTTTCACCATGTTGGTCAGGCTGGTCTTGAACTCCTGACCTCAGGTGATCTGCCCGCCTTGGCCTCCAAAGTGCTTGGATTACAGGCATGAGCCACCATGCCCGGCCGGGTTTCCTTACTTTGCCCAAGCTGATCCTGAACTCCTGGGCTCAAGGGATCCTCTCACTTTGGCCTCCCAAGTGTTGAGATTACAGGCTGGGTGCCACAGCACCCAGCTGACATCCAATTTTTGATGTCCAACCAGTCAGCAACTCCTGTCGACTGACTTTTTCAAATGTCTCTGATATCCTTTCTCCGTGCTCACGTGTTTGTTCTTGGAATAGCCAAAGCAATGTGGCCTTCCTGGCTCTCAACTAACCTGCCCTTACCTATTTTCAGGACTATTTAGGTAAAAGGAAAGGATACTAACATTTATTGCATACCCATTATACACTAAGCCCTTTATATACATTATTTAATTCTCACTTCATCCCTGTGGGCACTATTATTAACCCATTTTATAGATGAGGAAATGAGGCTCAGAGAAGTAGCCTGCGCTAGATCACACAACTAGGAAAAGAACAAAGCGAGGATTCCCACAAAGGCCTGCTTGGCTGAAGCTGCGCTCTTTCCCACTTACCCCTCTGATGGTGAGATTTGAGCAGAGGGGAGTAAGAGCTGGTCCCAGAGAAGAACTGGGGAATATGTGAGGCAGCTGGGTTATAAGTGGCCCTTTGGGGGGGGGGTTCTCACCTGTGCATCAGGCCCTGGCAGCGGTTGTCCAAAGTCCTGACCATTGGCAAAGGCCTCCAGTACCGACAGGAGATCCCTGTTACAAATGGCTGTCCAGAGTCTCTGAGGCTCAGGTGTGCACCGGCGCGCAAACCTATGCTCCACATACTTGGCCACGATGTAGTCCCTGCGGGTGCCCCTACCAAAGACAACCACAGGATTTCAGAGCAGGGACCGTGTCCGCCCAGCTCACCCCCGGGGCCCTCCCACAGGAGATACAGCTCTCTTTTTCCCCAGAACCATGTCCTGAAGACATCAGATCTGAGGCTTCCCTCTCCCCAGACTTTTTTTTTTTTTTTTTGAGACAGAGTCTCACTCTATCGCCCAGGCTGGAGTGCAGTGGCGCAATCTCGGCTCACTGCAACCTCCGCCTCCAGGGTTCAAGCAATCTCGTGCCTCAGCCTCTTGAGTAGCTGGAACTACAGGCATGCACCACCACGCCCGGCTAATTTTTGTACTTTTATTAGAGTCGAGGTTACATCACGCTGGCCGGGCTGGTCTGGAACTCCTGACCTCAAGTGATCCGCCCGCCTTGGCCTCCCAAAGTGTTGGGATTACAGGCGCGAGCTACTGCGCCCAGCCTCCCCAGACTTCTGATCCAAGACCTTTCCGAGCCCCTGGGAGCTGCGGAGGCAGAATCCCCTAGACAAGACGCTGCTGTCTCTGAGAATCCCCTTACATGTCACTCTCAGCTGAGGGTTTAGGGCCGCCGTGTGAGGGTAGCTGGGCCTCCATGACCTCATTGAAGCTCGTGTTTCCAATGTTCAAGGCCAGCTGGAGTCGTGGAAAAATAGGGGTTGGGCGGGGTAAGACCAGGTGGTTAGGCCCGCACCGGGTTGAGCTCCGAGGCCCCAGAGTCCTGCCCTTCGGCCGCCCTCCCCGTTCAGGCCCCGCCCCTGACCACCAGTTCCCTGGTTTGTCCAAGCCCACCTCGGCCAGGTCCCACCCACAACCTGCAAGCCCCGCCCCCGGATGAAACTGCACCCCTAACTCTGAGTCTGGCCCCTTCCAGGCCCCGCTCCGCCCTCACCAACAACTCGGAGGGGCCCAGCAGGTCCAAGGTGAGTGACTGCATGCGCGAGAAGCGCACGCCCGAGCACTGGATGCAGGTGAGCACGCCCAGGTTGGTGCTGAGCCACGTGGGGTCTGCAGAGGAAAGCAGCTGGAGCCTGAAGGTGCAGCCCCTCCCCGCGACTTCCGCCTCCCTCCTGCCCCGCCCCCGGGGCCCGACCTGCAGCCCCGCAGTCGCAGCACTGGCTGTTCCCAGGCCTGCTCTTCACCTCCGCGATGAGCAGCTTCGTGAGGTCCTGGGGCTCCCCGTCCTGCCCGGCAGCCCCCCAGGACCCCGGGCCACCGCTGGGCTCCCCGAGAAAGGCGCTGCTCAGGGCTTCGTCCTTGCTGTTCTGGAGCACTGACACCCACCTGCGGAGATTGAGCGGGGTGGGATGGGGATGTCAGGCGGAAAGATGTAGGGCGTCCAGCCCCCACCCACAAGGCTGGCCGAGGGGGCACTCACGCCTCACACTCGTGCTCGTCCTCCGCGTGGAAGTGGTACGTCCGGTTGTCTATCGGGAGAAAAGGGGGTCTCTGGCCCACAGAAATCCTGCTGGCCTTCCCGGAGCCCCCACCAAAGCCACTGGAGCTATGGAGATTTGTCCCTGCCAAGTCTGACTCTCCAGCTAGGAGTAGGGAGGGAGCAGAATGACAGTGGCTGGCAGCAGGGGCAGCTTCTCCGAAGTGGCCTCCGAAGTAGAATCCCAACAAAGCTCTTTCTGTGTGAAGCCCTTGTTCCAGGCTCAGATGAGGTGTCCCAGGGCACAGAACCCCAGAGAACACAGCTCAGAGGCAGGGCATCCTCTGAACCAACTGTCACTACCCCACTGGGCCCCTCCTGGTATTCTCCTGGGCGACCAGGCCTACTGTCTGGTCTCCCTGCTTCCCATTTCTCCTTTCCCCCAGCCTGTACCAGCTCCCAGCTGTTGTGCTCAAGGCTCTTGCTCTAATGATACCATTGCCCTGCTCCAAGATCTTCCCTGGCTCCCTATTGCCAGGAAATAAGGTCCAAACCTTTAGGAGGGATTCCCAGGCCTCAGCTCTCACTCCACTACATGAACCCTCCACTCTGACCAAACTGGCCAGACCCACTCTCCTGCTTCTATGCCTTTCATCATGTGAATCCTGTCACCTCAAAAGCCCCCATCCCACAAAATCTTCATTCTACATGTCCTTCAAGGCTAAACTCAGATACTCTCTCCTCCAAATGCCTTTCCTGATTCCCCACAGCAGCACAGGCCTTCCCGCTCTCTAATCTTCTACAGGGCTATATCTGCATCCATCTTCTGGACAGCCCCCTCATCTTACAGGCCTGGGTCCCCATCCCACACCCCTGCCAGAGAGATCTTCCTGAGGACAAGATCTAGGTCTTTCTCAGCCTGTGTCTGCCTCACACAAAGTCCGCACCAAAGGCTCTGAAGAACGAAAAGTGGAAAATGTAAAGAAATAATATCTTCTTCAAGTCTGGGTATTTGGGAAAAAAGATAAAAATTTTTAAAAAGAAATAATTTCAAAACCCAGATGACCCAAATCCACTTAAATATGTTCTATATAGTCACATTTATTATGGAGAGTGGGTACATTTTGATATTTAATGTCATGTAGGTGTCCTGGACCTAAGGATTCTTATGCCTGCAGTAGCAGCTCTTTGATACCATGTATGGAACTGGAGACAGACCCCGCACTGAAGCCCTGTGGGAGCTGACAGGTGTCTTAGAGAAGCCCTGGGCAGCTGTTGGGGAGAGGCACAGGGACCACTCACGGGTCACCAGGTCGAAGCACTTTTTCTCCTCGGGGTTTGGCCTCACTTGGCATGTCAGCAGGGTCAGCTTCACTGGGGGCCGGTTTATCTGTGGAGGATGTATGCGTTACCTCTGGCCCTCCAAACTCTTTAGGACTCCATTTCCCAATCTGTTAAATGGGCATAACACCCTGTTCCAGTTGTGTTTCTCCTCACCCAGCACCTCAAGCATGTGGCGTATAGACTATGACTAGACTGGGGCCTTCGGGTCCCATCCATCCTCCCACAAGTGTGTGCAGCTCCCTGGACCAAGGTTTGGGGGCCAGTCTTGGAGGAAGGGCTTGACATTGTTTGCTCAGAACAGCAGAAGAGGCTCCATCGCACCCTGAGACTCCTACCACCTCTAGGCCTCACCGTGCTGTGTGAGATGGTCAGGCAGCCATACTTGACTCCACACTTCCTTTTCTGCCAGACTCTTCGAATTCTAAGGCCCAGAGGGATAGAAGGACAGTGACCCAAGGCTCACACCTAGTTCCCTGGTGTCAGAGAACAAGAGACTTCCCCCCACCTGTATGATCTCTAGCCACATCCCTTTACCTCTTCCTTCTCCTCACCCTACACCCCCAACCCCTGACTCTCTGGGGCTCCCTTCTGATAAAGGAGACACAGTTCTGCTCTTAGGAAGATCCTCCTAGTCTGATGGAGAAGCACAGCCTCACTCCCTGGGAATCCTTATTCTAAGGGGATGATATGACTGGCCCTCTGAGAGCTTCCAGTCTGATGGTGGAGACACAGCTTTTTTTTTTTTTTTTTTTTTGAGACGGAATCTCGCTCTTTTGCCTAGGCTGAAGTGCAAAGTGCAGTGGCATGGTCATGGTCTCAGCTCACTGCAACCTCCGCCTCCCAAGTTCAAGAGGTTCTTCTATCTCAGCCTCCCAAGTAGCTGGGACCTGGGACTATAGGCGTGCACCACCCTGTAAAATTAGCCTGGCTAATTTTTGCATTTTTAGTAGAGACGGGGTTTTTTGGCCAGGCTAGTCTTGAACTTCTGACCTTGTGACCTGTCTGCCTTGGCCTCCCAAAGTGCTGGGATTACAGGTGTGAGCCATCGTGCCCAGCCAAGACACAGCTTTATACCATTAGGGAGCTCCTAGTCCGAGAGGCACAGGCTCTTGACCAGAACAAATAGATTATGGTTCAACTAAGCAAGATCAATATTAAGACCCCAAAAATAAAATTAACAAGTCCCTGATCCAAAATTACTTAAAACACTTCTCCTGTAACAGGTAAATATTCATTGGTTTCTTCTTCAAAGTTATTCTTCTCTGATTAAACTGATTAGTAGGTAGAAACATGAATGTATCCCACAAGGGCCTTTGCATTTCACAACAATTTTTTTTTTTTTTTTTTTTTTTTTTGAGACAGGGTCTTGCTGTCACCCAGGCCTCAAGTGATCCGCCTACCTTAGCCTCCCAAAGTGCTGGGATTACTGGTGTGAGACACTGCACCCAGCCCACAGACTGCTTTTTCTTTTTTTTTTTTTACACTAGGGAGCAAGGCAGTCAATACTTTCATTTCTAGGCATATTCAGTATATTGCAGAGGCTAAGAATGAAGGCATAGTAAATGTTCAATATGTATTAGCTGCTGCTATTCTTCTTTAAGAACAACCAGTGACCTTTCACATGCCCAGGTGTCCTGGACAACCCAGGATTTGAGGATTTGCATTGCAACCCTCACGGTCTACACAAATAACAACAGTCCCTTTGGGCAGCTTGCCCAGCCCTGTCATTTACTAGCAGTGTTGACATTGGGCGAATTACTTAAGCTCTGAATCACTTACCCATCACTTTTCTTGTATAGAAAGCCCACTTTCTCCGTCCCAAACTGCTTGTTGCCTTGGTGCTGGTGGATGCTGTAGCCACCTCCTGAGTTCTTTCGACTCAGGTGTTCCTGTCCCTCAGACATGCAAAGGAGAACTCAGGGTATCTCAGTGGGAAGAGCCCCATTGTGCAGAGGCTCACTCAGGGAGACTTCTCCAGGGGACCCTGTGGGTCTTCCTTCTCTCCCTCCCTCCATGGTGGGCCTTGGGGGAGGGCATTCCTTTTGGGATGGTTCAGGGGCTGACCTCTCTGCTGTTAAGCTGCAGCGTCCCTCGGAGAGAGTCCCGGAGCTGGGTCAGCTTCTGTAGCTCCTCCTCCTGGGCTTGGTGGAGCTATGGGACAGAGGATGTGACCCTATCACCAGCCAACAAATGTGCCAGGCACAGAGCCCAGACCCAGAGGAGTAGGGCAGTAGCCTCACTCTGTGGGCAGGAGCCAGCTCTTCCACACCCACAGATTTTCCTGGAAGGACCAGGGGCTTAACCACATTCCCAAGGATGAGACCCAACTTACTGCATGTACTGAGGCTGCCAGCTTTTCGATGAAGGGGGACAGGCTCTGGGCAGCCTTCCAGCCATCTTGGAAAAAGCTAAGAGATATCAGAGGCCAAACAAGGGTCCAGAGAAAGATGGAAATGAGAGATGAAGCCAGAAGTGTGGGAGAAGCTACTGTAAGGATCACAGGGCACCTCAGGGCACTGTAGCCTGACGGTCAAGAACAGACACTCCAGGGACAAGAGTCTCTCTTGACTAGGTTCAAATCCCACTTACTAGCTGTGTAATCTTGGAAAATAAGCCTTAGTTTTCTCATCTATAAAATGGGGATAGTAACAGTACCTGCTCCCAGAAGATTGAATGAATTGACGTTTGTGAAGTACTCATGCCTGACACCCAGTGAGCACTCATTGAGGAGGAGCTATGAAAGTTCTGCCAACAGGTGCAGGCATCCAAAGAGACTTGCAGGTCTGCCACATCCTGAAAGGGGCCTTGTTCTGTGACACTGGAAGAGTTAGTGGCAGGGATGTGGGGAGACACCTACTTGTGCTGGGCATGGAAGAACTTGATGAGACTCTGAAGGAAGTCAGGACCTTGCTTCATCTGGCTCTCTCCAGCTTTGAGCAGATACTAGGGGGAGGGCAGGGCAAGATGCGTGATGTAAGCTGAAGCAGAATCCTGGGAATGAGAGGCTGCAGTCCCCATCCCAGGCTAATCCTCCTGGCTGTGACTGGGCCTTGGTGACATCTCACAGGGCCATGTGTCAGGACCTTAGCTGAGCCTGTGACTGGTCCCCTGGAGAAGCAGACAGGAAGACACATCCTGTCCCCCACCCCCCATCTAGAGCATCCCTTACCTCACACATGTGCAGCTGGAAGATGCGCCGCTCTCTCTGCATGTCCTGGGCCACTTCCCCATGGATCCCTCCTGTTACCCTGGCCCGATCACGCTCCTTCTCCACCTTAGCCCTAAACCCCAAGGAAAGAGAAAACTGAACAACTCTCACCAGCCCCTATATCATCTACTGCCAGGGACGCATAAGCAAGGAGGCCACATGGTGCAGGAGGCCCTCCTGTGCCAGCTGTGTGGTGGGGGTGGGTACAACAGTGAACAAGACAGATTTAGGTAATCCACAGAGTGGTGGGGGAGAAAGACATGAATCAAATCACAGCCACGCAGAGAACTATGGCAGAGAAAATGGGGATCCAACCTTGTTGAGGCTGCTAAGGAAGTGATGTCTGAACTGGGATCTGAAGCCTGAGAACCTTAGAGGAAGCTACCGCTGGGCAGGACGGCTGGACCATGTGATGGCTCCAAGGCAGGAGCGATAGTGCCAAGATGGAGAGCGATGGTGCCAGCTGAGGTGAAGAGGGGCCAGACCATGCAGGCTGTAATTCACACCATGTTAAGATTTTTGGTCTTTACCCCAAGAACAATGGGAAGGATTCGAAGATTTTTATGGAGGGAGATGAAGGGCTCAGACAAGGGCCAAGTGAGATTTGGGGCAAACAGTTCTAATCTTCCCAGAAGGGATTTAAGTCACGGAGTGCCTTCATTCTTTTTTATTTGTATTAATTTTATAGATTTAGGGAGTACAAGTGCAGTTTTGTTTCGTGGATATACTGCGCAGTGGTGAAGCCTGGGCTTTTAGAGTACCCATCACCCAAATAGTGTACACCATACCCAATAGGTAATTTTTCATCCCTCACCTACCCTCCCACCTTTTGAAGCCTCCAGTGTCTACTGTTCTGCTCTGTCTGTCCACAAGGACCCATTGCTTAGCCCCCACTTATAAGGGAGAACATGCAATGTTTCACTTTCTGAGTTATTTCAAAGTGCTTTCATTCTTCTGAGCCCAGGGGCTTCCCACTTAAAAAGCTCAGAAAACCTTTGTTCTTTTCTTTTCTTTTCCTTTCCTTTCCCTTTCTTTCTTTCTTTTTTTTCTCAGAGTCTCACTCACTTTGTTGCCCAGCCTGGAGTGCAGTGTCACAATCTCGGCTCACTGCAACCTCCACTTCCCAGGTTCAAGTGATTCTTATGCCTCAGCCTCCCAAGTAGCTAGGATTACAGGTGCCCACCACCACACCCAGCTAATTTTTGTGTTTTTAGTAGAGATGGGGTTTCACCATGTTGACCAGGCTGGTCTTTGAACTCCTGACCTCAAGTGATCCATCTGCCTCAGCCTCCCAAAGTACTGAAATTATAGGCATGAGCCTATGATCTCTTCTTTTTAAGTGGAGACAGAAAGCACTTCCCATCCTTGTAGCTAAGAGTAACCGGGGCCTTCCCCATCAGTGGTTGGCTGTTTTCCCTCTTTGGGGATGGGTGGATCTCTGTGTAAATGATTTCCTGGAAATCCCACGCCCAGCAGACTACCCACTCACAGCCAGGAGAGTATTTCCACATCTCAGGCTGGGTGCATGTGACCTCGAATCCCATGGAAAGGAGAGGCCTTGCTTAATAGTTCTGTTCTCAAGTTGGGGCTAGCCCTGAGCAGAGAAGACAAAGGCAGAGTGGGACTAGCATGAGCTCTGCTGCTTACTAGCTGCATTTCTTCCCCTCTATAAGCCTACGTCTCCTCATCTGGAAAATGGAGATTCTTCTCTGTACCCAGATGAGGTGCAGCATGGAAAAGACTCAGCTCGTAGAAGACATATGGCAACTTATACTGTAGGCCCTTCAAGGCTTACATTTTCCCATCTGTAAATGGAGGAAGGAATGGTCTACGATCAGTTCTCAGGTCCCTTCTGTCTCTAAAGTTCTGGGCCCTCCTGGGTAGGTAATACTCAGGGATAGTGTGCATTTCCAGAATCCGTCCCTGGGGACATGTAGAGCAGTTTCTCAACCGTGGAACTGATGACATTTTTGGCCAGATGATTCTTCATTATGGGGGGCTGCCTGCTGGTTTGTATAATTAGCAGCCTCCCTACTTCCACCCATTAGCTGCCAGTACCACACCCACCATCCCCCCAACCAGCTGTGACAACCAGAAATGTCTCCAGACATTGCTCTAGAGCAGGCTCTGTAGGCTTTTTTTTTTTTTTTTAATTTTAAAGAGGGGGTTATTTTTTTTTTTTTTTTACCCTAAGCTTCCTGATACCCCAAGCAAGAGTTTGTGAAGGGTGGTAGAAGTAGGGTAGGAATTGATTCTGTGAACCAGGCCTGAGGGTCAGGACAGATGCCTTTTTTGTGTATCTGAAAAAAAGCAGCAGAGAGGGGAGGTAATGGCTGGGCCTGCAGCATCTCAGCAGCAGTGCCTGGCAGCTTGCTAAGGAATTGGGGGAGGGCTGGGCATGGCAGCTCATGCCTGTAATCCCAGCACTTTGTGAGGCCAATGTGGGAAGATTCTTCGAGCCCAGGAGTTCAAAACCAGCCCAGCATCATGGTGAAACCCTGTCTCTACAAAAAAGTTAAAAAGTATCCAGGCAGGGTGGTGCATGTCTGTAGTCCTAGCTACTCAGGAGGTTGAGGTAGCAGGATCCCTTGAGCCTAAGAGGTTAAGGCTGCAGTGAGCTGTGATTGTGCCGCTGCACTCCAGCCTGGGTGACAGAGGAAGACCCTGTCTCTCAAAAAAAGAAAAATTCAATTAAGGAAGAAGAGCATGTGCTTACAGAAGGTACTGAATTAGTCCTAACAATTAAAATAT
>NW_016107402.1:1249040-1272242 GCF_001604975.1 Cebus imitator
CAGGATGGTCTCGATCTCTTGACCTCGTGATCCACCCGCCTCGGCCTCCCAAAGTGCTGGGATTACAGGCTTGAGCCACCGCGCCCGGCCCTTTAAGATAAAATTTTAAACAATTATCCAGGCGTGGTGTTACACTCCTGTCAGAAGTTCTAGCAACATGGGAGGCTGAGGTAGGAGGATCGCTTGAGCCCAGGAGTTCAAGGCTGCAGTGTACCATGATTGCACCACTGCACCCCAGCCTGGGCAACAGAGTACACCCTGTCTCAAAAAAAAAAAAAAAAGAAAGAGAGAATATCTGTACATACAGTTGGCCCTCTACATTTATGTGTGTAGAGGCTGAGGATATAGGTGGCTGACTAAGGGGATTTGCCATCCTCAGATTTTGGTATCTGTGGGAGTCCTGGAACCAATCCCCCATGGATACCGAGGGATGACTGTACTGACATGGAAAGATATCTTCTCCAGAGTAAATGGACAAAAAGCAAACCACAATATAGAACAGTGGTTGGAAATGTAGGTTCTGGATTTGAATGGCAGCTCCTTCACTTATTTAACCTTTATAAATCTGAGCTTGTTTCCCCATTTGGAAAATTAGAGTAATACTGTAGTCCCTCCTTCTCCTCAGTTTTGCTTTCTGTGGTTTCAGTTATTAGTGGTTAAACCATGTCCAAAAATATTAAATGGAAAATTCCAGAAATAAACAATTCATAATTTTGTTTTTTGTTTTTTGTGTTTTTTCAAGACTGAGTTTTGCTCTTGTCCAGGCTGGAGTGCAGTGGCAAGATCTCGGCTCACTGCAACCTCCACCTCTCAGGTTCAAGTAATTCTACCCAGCTGGGATTACAGGCGCCCACCACCATACTCAGCTAATTTTTATATTTTTAGTAGAGCTGGGGTTTCACCATGTGTTCTAGGCTGGTCTCCAACTCCAAACCTCAGGTGATCTGCCTGCCTCGGCCTCCCAAAGTGCTGGGATTACAGGTGTGAGCCACCACACCTGGCCCACTTCATAAGTTTTAAATTATGTGTCATTGTGAAATCCTGCATCCTTCTGCTCCATCCTGCCTGGGACATGAACCATCCTTTTGTCCAGTGTATTTACATTGTCTATCCACCAGTCCCCAACATTTTGGCACCAGGGACTAGTTTCGTGGAAGACAATTTTTCCACAGATGGCAGGGTTGGGGAGGTGGTTTTGGGATGAAACTGTTCCACCTCAGATCCTCAGGCATTGGATTCTCATAAGGAGCATGTAACCTAGATCCTTGGCATGTGAAGCTCACAATAGGGTTCGTGCTCCCATGCACATCTAATGCCATGCTGATCTGACAGGAGGCGGAGCTCAGGCAGTAATGCTCACCCACCTGCCACCCTCACCTCCTGCTATTCAGTCCAGGTTCTTTACAGGCCTTGGACCAGTACCAGTCTGTGGTCCAGGGGTTGGGGACCCCTGGTCTATACCACCTGCCATTAGTCATTCAGTAGCCTTCTTGATTATCAGATTAGCTGTTTCACTATTGCAGTGCTTGTGTTCAAGTAACCCTTAATTTACTTCATAATGGCCCCAGGGTGCAAGAGTAGTGATGTTACTATATTCTATTTTATTACTGTTGTTGTTAATCTCTTACTGTGCTTAATTTTTAAATTAAACTTTATCATAGACATGTATATATAGGAAAAATCATAGATTATTTTTTAATGGCAAAAAGTGCCAGAATTACTTTTGCACCAACCTAATATAAGGTTCAGTATCATCTTCAGTTTCAGGCATCCACTGGGGGTCTTGGAACGTATCCCCCAAGGATAAGGGGAACCCCTGTAATCACACCTAGTCCTTGGATAATATAATGCATAGGAAACAGTACAGTTCCTGGCATATGGTAAGCTCTCAATGAATGGAAGGATTATGATGATTCTAGTGATGGCAATGACATTACAGTAATAAATGCTGGTGATCCCTTTTAGATGTTTTTTTAGTAAATGGTACTTTCTTCATTCTTTCTTATATTTTTTGAATGCTAGTAGAGATTAAAAGATAGTGCTACTTAACTCAGAGTGTAGACAAGCTGTAAAGTACACAGCTTTGTCAACGTACTTCAGCTCTGACAAAATGGCTTTGTCACTTATCACAGCTCTGTCCCTCAGCCTCCACTAAGATAATTCATAGAGATTTATCCTACAAAGTCTGACATAGTCATTCTGTGATGACCTAATAGCTGGGGAGTGCGTTCCTTCCCCTTCCCCTATAAAATAACAAGTCCCATTCCTTCCCTATCCTCAAAAGGTCACCACCATTTTTTAAACATTTCAAATGTTAGAAATGTTTTTCTTTCTTATGAGTGGAGTTGCAGCAGAAGGAATGAAATGAAATAGTGGGTGAAAGTACTTAAATGCTAGTTACTAAGACCGAGATAATTGCAGGAGGAGACTACAGGAACAGTCTAGTGTTATTCATGGGATGGGTACGGGGGATCCTGGTGCAGGCAGGTAAATATTTAAAACAAACCACACACCAACCAACCTTGACACTTTCAGCCACGCTTAGGTGCCACATCACCTGTGATGCCTTTTCTGACTACCCTTCCTTCCATTAAAAAAAATACTCTTTTTTTTTTTGCCTTTTTTTTTCTTTTTACTTCTGTGCTAATACTATCATTATGACATTACCACTTTGTATTTTAATTATTTTTTGAGCTGCCTCTCTTCTTACCTTTCCATGCCCCTTACGGGGCATCTACTAAGGCAGGGATTGTAGGCAGGGATTCCTCACTACTTACCAATAAACTGGGGATAACAACAGCAGCTTTCCCTGCCAGGGAGAATAAATCTGGTAATAGATGCAAAGAGCTTACTCCAGTACCTGGCACAAAGGAAACTGTAAATAAGTAGAAGCTGCTATTATTACTAATTATTATTATTCTTTTTTAGAGACAAGATCTAGCTCTGTCTCCCAAGCTGGTCTCAAATTCCTGGCCTCAAGCAATCCTCCTGCCTCAGCCTCCCAAGTAGCTGGGATTACAGGCATAAGCCATGACGTGTGGCTTATGATTATAAATATATATATATATATTATATATATTTACTATATGTGTATTATTGTTATTATTGTTAATTCTTAAAATAGAGACAAGGTCTCACTATGTTGCCCAGGCTGGTCCTGAACTCCTGAGCCCAAGTGATCCTCCTGCCTTGGCCTCCCAAAGTGCTAGGATTACAGGCTCCTAATTATAATTTTTAGGCTCAGGCACTCTGCTAGGCCCTTCACACGCTAAAATGATAGCCCCATGAGGCAGAATCATTATCCCATTTTATAGAAGAGGAGCCTGTGGCTGAGAGTCACACAGCTGTTAAGTGGTGGGGCCAGGAGTTGAACCCAGGTCTGGCTGATACCTGAGCCTTAGGGGCAGCCTTGGCAACCAACACTATGGCTCAGGTTTGTTCCTGCCTTCCTTTCCTGCCTCATTCCTGCCAGGTGACAGTCACATTCTTTCTTTTCTGAGAGATTACAGTCTCTCTCAGAACAGGGACCATTTTACAGATGGTGAAGCTGAGATCCAGAGAAGGAAAATGGCTTGCACAAGATCAAAAGCTGGCTGGGGAAATGCTAGGAGCAAACATGTGGGTTTCTGCCTGTCAATCTTCCTGTGTTATTCTGTCCTAGTTCTGGCTCAGAGGTGGTCAATAAATCCTTGCTGAACCGAAGTGCTGAGTGCTTTATACGCACTGTGCTTATTCATCGCCACATTGACCCTACAAGGTATTACTGTCCCTATGTTACAGATGAGGAAACAGACCTGTACATGGAACTGCCTAGATAAACTTGGCCTCTGTACAGGACCTGGGATGCCTTTCTCAGCAGCCCTACATGGAGAGGGAATCCTCTTCCTATATGAACAGCCAGGGGTGAGGCTCCCAGTGGTATTTGACAGATGCTATCAGGGCCCTGGGCCCTTCCAGCTGCTGCTCAGACTTGTTTGGTAAGAACTGGTGGATTTACATAGCAACTTATGGCTCATGCATATCTGGCTATACCTGGAGCCCATATGAAAAGGAGTGTACATAGTCACCCATGCCAAGACATGTAGCTCAAACTATGTGGCTCTGTGGTAGGAGCCAGGAGACCACATGGCAGAAACAGCACTGGACTCAGAAGCCCTGGGTTCTAGTCCAGGTCCTGTTGATAACTCACCAAATAACCTCAGCCAAGCCCCCTTTCCCATCGACTCAATGGAGTCTTGCCTGTAAATGGAATCCTACAGGAAGGCTCAATATCGGAACCTAGGAAAAGCAGACTGCTTTGGGAAGGTCAGCAGAGTAGAGCTTATTGTTTCCATTTGGTTGACAATCCCTGAAAGTCTAAGGGCCTAGTCGATGTAATTCAGGAAGAAGAGGGCCATTTGGCCCCACAGCAAATCATAAAGACAAGGTCAGCCTGGGCCCTCATTACCCGTCCCTGAGAGCAGATGGCCATGCTCCATCACAGGCAGGGATGGGGCCCCACAAGGATGGCCACACAGTGCCTACGCCCTTCATCACAGGATCTATGCCCACAGCTGGGGCTGAAGATGCTCGTGCAGGGACAAGATGTGACCTTCCTTCAGACTGGGAGAGGTGCCATGGCTCTGGGAGGTGAGGGAACAATAAAAAGTCCAGGATCTACTTCTTGAAATTGATCCTGCAGAAATAATTATGAGTAGGGGCAAATATTTAAATCCAAGGATGCTTCTCCAATGACAGGAATAGATTCAATACATGATGGCTTGTGCATGTTTTGGCACACCCGTTTGAGTGATGTTGTGGAAGAATACGTAATAGTGTACAAAGATGGTCACAATGTACTTTTTTTTTTTTTTGAGATGGAGTCTAGCTCTGTCACCCAGGCTGGTGTGCAGTGGCATGATCTTGGCTTACTGCAACCTCCGCCTCCCAGGTTCAAGCAATTCTCCTGTCTCAGCTTCCTGAGTAGCTGGGATTACAGGCGCGCGCCACCATGCCCAGCTAATGTTTTGTATTTTTAGTAGAGACGGGGTTTCACCATGTTGACCAGGATGGTCTTGATCTCTTGACCTCGTGATCCACCCTCCTCNTAGCTCTGTCACCCAGGCTGGTGTGCAGTGGCATGATCTTGGCTTACTGCAACCTCCGCCTCCCAGGTTCAAGCCATTCTCCTGCCTCAGCCTCCCGAGTAGCTGGGATTACAGGTATGCGCCACCACACCTGGCTAATGTTTGTATTTTTAGTAGAGATGGGGTTTCACCATGTAGGCCAGGATGGTCTCAATTTCTTGACCTTGTGATCTGCCCGCCTCAGCTTCCCAAAAGTACTGGGATTACAGACATGAGCCACAGCGCCCAGCCAGTCACAATGTATTTTTGAATGAAAAAAGCAGATTACAAAACAGTATATTGTTATGATCTCAGTTTTGTAAAAATATTTTTTTGGATATAGAAAAATAAATGGCAAAATGTTAATACTTCAGGCTTGAAAATTAAGGATTTTTCTCGTATTTTGGGGTAGTTTCTCCTCATCCCACCTTTTTAAAAAAATAAAATTATAATGTTACCTGCACCTTGTAAAAAAAAAAAAAATTCAAACAATGGAGAATATTATCCCCCTGCCATGACCCCAATCCTCTAAGAATGATTAATTTTTTTTCCTTTTTTACTTCTTATTTTCAAAATTATTCATAATAAACATGTACTGCTTTGGCAAAATGCAAGAGAAAACAAAATTTTACAAAAAAGCTCAATCAGTGCTCCACAGTATGGTCCTGGCTGGGCAGAGGGCAAGGGCTGGGATCTGGACAGACTCTTCAGAAGACAGAGCCCAAGGAGTCTCTGCCCAGGAGGAGTTGGCCACTGGATACCTGAGGCTCCCTCTTTCCCCATGATGTCCCAGTAGCTGGTGAGAGATCTGGAGTATCATGTGGTATGCACAAGACAAAGGAAGCCTGAGTGTGACATCAACTCCATTTCCTCCTCTAGAGATACCACCTGGCATTGAGGAACGAGGAGCAAAAGGCATAATCCCCAGTTCTGCCTCTGCTGAGCTGTGGGTCCTGGGGCAAGTGACTTAACCTTTCTGAGTCCTCCTGTGGTAACTGTGATGCTAATACCTCTCTCATATGACTGAGTGACTGTGAGGATTAAATAGGCAGCACGTGGAGGTATTGACTGGGTCAGTGCTAGCTCCTTTCCATCCCTGCCCACGTCTGGCACCTCTGAGCAGATGGGGCTCTGAGAGTGGCATCCTGAAGTTCCTTCACAATAGCTCCTTTGGTGGTCTCGTGGCCCAGTTCCCAGAATCCAATCAAGCCTGGGTATAAACCATCTCCTGTAGATGCCTCCACAGAGCCAGATGCCACCCACTTTTGGATGACATGTCTTGGCAGCATTTAGGTACTTCCCTACCCAGCTCCCTGATGCAGTGCAAGCGTTACTCTTCTGGGCAAACCACCCTGGCTGTGGCCACTTACATTTTGGCTTCATAATCCTTCCATGCCTTCTCCAGCTGCTTTTTGGAATCCTATGGGTTAAAAAAGAACAATATGCCCAAAGGGAAGCTGGAGCACTGGAATAAACAGTATACTCTGCTGTCTGTAGGGGGACCTGCGAGTGTGCTCCCCTAAGCTGCTCAGAGCCCTTCTCTAACCAGCCCCTGCCCCCACAGTCCTGCTGCAAACCTGCCCCCACCAGACAGGCTCAACTGACCCCATTACTCAGGGCTGAGGCCCTCCTCCCAGCAGAACTTCTCCTCCCCAGAGATGCCAAGAATCAGTCAGGTTCGGTGGGCCCTGGCTTGGGGTGTGGAGAGATCTTTGGGCTCTGCTCAGAAGAGAGATCAGTTATGAGCATGAGGATGGCAGGATGAAGGTAAGCTCCCCCCGCCTGACTTTCTCCCACTATTTTCTCCTGCCTTGTGCTAGACCATCCTCTTAGAGCAAGGGTAGAGGTCAAGAAACATGCCAGAGAGGTTGAGAAGTCTACTCAAGGCCCAACAGCAAGCTGGGGAGACCTGGCTACCCCCTGCCTAGCTTGCCTAAGCCTCATCCAGCCAGGCTGCTCACGCCCTTCTGAACACCCCTGAGACTCCAAGGTGAAAAAGCTGCCTGTCTGGTTTGTGTGGTTAGCAGGCTGGCGTGCAGGCTGGCAGCCTAGGGCAGGGAGGGAACCCTCTGGGGGAAGCACGGCTCCTCCCCTAGGCTGTCTGGGGCAGATTGCCCAGGGAGATTATTCTGTCACCTTCTTTGAGCTCCACTCTGCATGCAGCCACAGAGACAGCAGCTTGAGTATGGGATTCAGGATCCCTGGATTCCCACATGGGCTCTCTACTTCCTAGCAATGTAAACCATAAGCAGGTTACCTAACTCCCAGGGCCTTGAATTTCAACTGCAAAATGGGGATGAGCGTACCCACAGAGCCTACTTCATAGGATGGTTTTAAGATTTACATGAGAGGTTTCATACAAGGGGCCCAGCAGACAGCAGGTCAGGCATCCTAGGCTGACCCGAGCCAGGTCCTCCAGACCTCCCCAGGCCCAGCCCCTTCACTTAGCCTCCACCCTCAGTCCAGCCCCGTCTTCCCCGAGTCTCCTACCCACTCCTCTTTCACTCTGTCCCACCACCATGGCCAGCATGGAACTCACCTGTCGCCCATCCCTTAGCTGCCCCTTCATCAGACTGTCCAGGGGGAATGAGACAATGTTGTTCATGTTCTGAACCTGGAAAAAACAGAGATGCCCATTCCTGCCCCAGGTGACCGATATCCAACCCCTAGGGATTTGGGGTACAGTGAAGCATCACTTGGCAAAGAGAGCAGTGGGGAAGGGAAGCAGGGGAGAGGAAGAGATGTCATCAAAGAGATGGCAGCTGAGTGAGGGGTCCATCATGGCAGGAGTCCTGGGGAGGACTAGAGGAGCTGGCTCTGGGGTCAGCCTAGGATGGCTGACCTGCTGCCTGCCAGGCTTCCTGTGTGAAAGGGGACAGGAGGGGAGGCTGAGGCGTGTCACAGTCAGCCCCTCCCCTGATGACTCCAGCCTCATCACTGCACTGCTCCAGGAGCATCCCATGGTCAGTCTCTCCTCTGTTCCTTGCCAGGAGCAGCTTCCCTTCTCCTCTCTGACTCTCTCGAGTTGACCTGTAGTGCACATCTGTTGTTCTGGGCTGGCTAACGCTTCATGAGCCTCCCCTACTAAAGGTCATAGAACCCCCTTTCCTGTGGGGAACTCCTTCTCTGTGGTCAGATGGGATAAATGCAGGAGTCAGATCTGACCAGGGCACCCCAGCCTCAGGATAGAGGGACTCAATAGGGAACAGGCATGCAACCCAAGCCAGCCGATCAGAATCCTCTCTGGGATTTTTCTGCCTAAGTCATGGGAGAAAGACCATCTTTATTCTGGTAAGATGTGCATCTGGGCCTGCTGGGCTATCCTGCCCACTGAGCAGAGACAGAGAGAAACTATCTAAAGAGGAAAGGATGGCACGTAAGCCAGCTGCAGCCCTGGACTTCCCATTACAGGGGCTAATGAATTCCCTTTTTAAAATTTAACCTAGTTTGAGTTGGGTTTCTGTGATTTCGCAACCTAAAGAGGCCTGTCTAATATTTCAACCAACTTCCAAGGTACAGCTTGGGTCTCTTCTCCTCCAGGAAGCCTCTCATGGCCACTCCTCCCTCCTGGTCTATGCTGATCTCCCCTTTCCTGAACCATGGCAGCACTAGGCCTCTGACACCAGCCACTGTGTCCTTGAGTTTGTGCCATGCTGCTGGTATTTCTTGATGCTATTCCACACCCTAGTTCTTGTCTCCCCCGCAAGACTGTGGGTCTCTGACAGAGTCTGACCCTTTCCTGTGTCACCAACCCTTGGTATAATGCCCACCAGACAGCAGACTCCCCAGGAAACACTAGTTTGACTGAAACAGGGAGAAAAGAGGGAAAGACAAAGAAAGACATTAATCAATTCAATGGAACTCAAATACTACCTTTTTTTTTGAAATAGGGTCTTGCTTCATTGCCCAGGCTGGAGTGCAGTGGTGTGATCACACTCACTGCAGCCTCGACCTCCCCCAGGCTCAATTGATCTTCCTACCTCAGCCTCCCAAGCAGCTGGAACCACAGGCGCATGCCATCACACCTGGCTGATTTTCGGGGTTTTTTTTTTGAGATGGAATCTCACTTTGTCACCCAGGCTGGAGTGCAGTGGTATGATCTTGGTTCACTGCAACCTCTGCCTCCCAGGTTCAAGCAATTCTCCTGCCTCAGCCTCCTGAGTAGCTGGGATTACAGGCACCTGCTACCACACCCAGCTAATTTCTGTATTTTTTTAGTAGAAACAGAGTTTTACCACATTGGCCAGGCTGGTCTGGAACCTCTGACCTCAAATGATTCACCCGCTTTGGCCTCTCAAAGTGCTGGGATTACAGGTGTGAGTCACCACACCCAGCAATTTTCATATATTTTGTAGAGACAGGGTCTCATTACATTGCCCAGGTTGGTCTAGAGCTCCTGGGCTCAAGCGATCTACCCACCTCAGGCTCCCAAAGTGCTGGGATTAAGGTGTGAACCATCATGCCCAGCCTCAAATATTGTTAAAGGCTTCTGCATGCAGGACAGTGTACAAGGCACAGCTATGCCAAGAGCTATAATAATGACAGATTTTATTAGGTTGGTGCAAAAGTAATTGCTGTTTTTGCCATTAATATATTATATTAGCCCACATTTACTGAGTGCTTACCATAAAGTAGGCACTAACTTGCTTAATCCTCATTACCACTCTATGAGGTAGGTAGCAGTATTATCCCAGTTTCACAGATGAGAGACCTGGGGCTCTGGCAGACTGAGTGACTTGACCTAGTAAGCAGCAGAGTGAGGATTCCAAGCCTGAGTCTAGGTCCAAGGTCAGGTGCTTCACCACGGAGCACATTGCCTCTCAAGGATGATGTGGCCTCTGCCAACCAGGGAGGATGCTGGGGAGGACTGGAGCCACAAGAGCTGGTCCAGTGCCATGGAGCCTGGAGGGAGACAAGAGGCTTTCCTGGGAGGCAGTGCAGCCAGGCTTATGCTTAGACTCTGGAGCCAGACAACCTGGGTTCAAACCGAACCACAAGACCTCGGGCAAGCTGCTTAATTAACCTCGATGTCCTAGTTTCCTAGCCTATAAGGTGGAGACAACAGTGATACCAGCCCCACAGGGCTGTGCACCCGGATTGAATGAGTGAACATGTGAAGTACTGAGAACTGTGCCTGCACATAGAAGAGCTGCTATCACAGGGTGGCCTTGAGGTGAGGACTTGAAGGACCAGAGGGGAAGCAGTCACCAAAGAGGCCATCAGGAAGCAACCCGAGGCCACTGGGCCATAAGCAGGGGCTGAGAGGCTTGTGGAGGCAGGGACAGGTTCTGGGATTTGAGTACGAAGCAGATGTCACTGGAAAAGCAAAAGACAAAGAGGGAGTGAGGAGAGGAGGAGGTGGTGGCAGCGGTGGCAGCGACGGCAGCAGTAGCAGAATAAAGGTAGGAACCCCTGAGCCTGTCTCTCCTTTATCCCAAAGCTCCTCCAGGGAACCCTCCCTTGCATGGGGGTCTTTCCTGCTGTGAGATTCCCCTCTGCTCCCGTGTAAAGAGAAGGAGGAGAACAGAGAGAGAAGAGTTAGTTGGGTAAAAAGCCAGAGAAAAGGAGGATTATGCAAAAGGAGGGTCAGGGCTGGAAAGGGACCTCAGGTCATAGGTCAGAGGTCAAGTGCAAATTGGGAGAAGGGAGGAAACAGACCCTTTCCCGGTCAGGTTCTTAAGACCACTAGATTCACCCTGAGTCTGGCTGAGGGCTGGGCAAGGAAGAGACAGGGGCCTCACCAAGTTCTTGAAGAGAGCAGCCACCTCTCGGGTGAACACGGCCAAGTTCAGGAAGCCTGTGGACAGCTCATGGCTGTTCTGGGACAGGTGGCTGTTGCCTAAGGATTCCACGGCCTCTCGGTACTGCTCTTCATTCTCTACATGGCCTGTGGAGGTACGGATGGGAGCTTGGAGTTAGCTCCAGGCTGGAGCCGGGAGGGGCTTCCTGGCCAGGCGGGGCACCCAGCAGGCTCACTCACCAAGGCCGGAGCTATGGATTGCCCGCACAGCCTTCTTTATTCTCTGCAGGATGGCTTGGTCTCCTTCCAGGATCTGGAAGCAAATGTGGACAGAGGTTTAGGGATGTCAAGCTGGAAGAGAGTGCTTCCTTCAGGAACCTTGACTCTGTGACTTTCCCGCTTCCAGACAAATACATTGAGTTTTGCTGTCCTCTGGAACTTCTCCCTAGGGTCTTCCTGTTTACCCCTCCAAACACAAAAACCACACAGAAACCACACACCAGTCACACCACTCCAAGAAGGCCATGGACTCTTCTCCTGAATCCAATGCAACGTAAATGTAGTGATTCAAAGTGATGTGGCGTGATAGGGTGTGCCAGTCCCAGGTTTGAATCTTGCCTCTGGCACTAGCTAGTGTGTCAATTAGACAAATCTATTAACTTCTCTGAGCCTTGAGTGCCTTGTCTACAAAATGGGGATGATACTAGGGGACTTGTGGAGTTGCTGAGAAGATGATTTGATAACTATGTAATGCTGAGCAAAAGTCCAGAGGGGAGAACATGGACATCTCTATGTTCCCTTAAGATACAAAGCAGGGGACACTTGTTCACCAAACCTTTATAAACAGTTATATCAGGACAAAGAGGAAGAGGCCGGGATGCCATGGGTGAGCAGAGAGGGGTTGGTTGGAGGTATTCGGTTACCTGGATCTGGGGAGGTGGCAGAGGGTGGAGGGAGCACATTCTATCCCCACTGGGGAGAACTGGAGGGACAACACCAGATAACCCTCAAGCCCAGAGATTGCAGAACAAGCTTCAGCGTGTGGGAAAGGCCAGAGATGTGATGGAAAGAAGCAAGTCTCACATGCTCCAGGCGGGCTCAGCCTAGATGGGAAACTTCCTAGACACACTCTCTCTTTCATTGGGGTGTGGAAGTTGACAACCTCATGAAATCCTTGTGAAATGCACAGTTAACTTGGAAAGTACAGAATGTCAGAGTTGGAAGGGGCCCATAGATGACAAAACTGAAGCCAAGAGAGGAGAGGCCCTTACCCAGAGTCACATGGCGGGGTAGCAGCAGGGCTGGACTTCCCAGGGTGCAACAGAACAGTGCACCGTCCATGCACCACAGCCCCACCCTGACCCCAGCCCAGCTGTTCTTTCCAGTAACAAAAATGGTATCAGAGTCTGATTTCCAGAGTTACATGACAAGAGTTAGCAAACACATTCGAAATGGTACTGCCAAAGATTCAAAATGATTCCCACAAGGAGACATGCATGGGGCAGACGTCAGAGGCAATGTGGAGTATTCTCAGAGGCCTGTGACATGTGGGGAGCCTCTGGAGGAAGGGGGTCTAGTTTTGAAGCTCAGCTCTACTACTTGGGCTCTATGTGACCTTGAACATGTTGCATATATATATATATATATATATATTTTTTTTTTTAGACAAAGTTTTGCTCTTGTCACCGAGGCTGGAGTGCAGTGGTGCGATCTTGGCTCAATGCAACCTCTGCCTCCCAGGTTCAAGCGATTCTCCTGCCTCAGACTACTGAGTAGCTGGGATTACAGGCACCCGCCACCATGCCTGGCTAATTTTTTGTAATTTTAGTAGAGACAAGGTTTCATCGTGTTGGCCAGGTTGGTCTCGAACTCCTGACCTTAAGTGATCCACCTGCCTCGGCCTCCCAAAGTGCTGGGATTACAGGCATGAGCCACCGTGTCTGGTCACAAGTTGCCTATTCTTTCTGAGCTTCCTGATTAGCCATGTGCAAAATGGGGAAATTGGTGCCTACCTCTCAGGGTTGGTATGAGGGATAAATGTATGACAGGATACACATACAGGATTTAGCTTGGGGCTGGGCAGTGAGTATGTCCTCAGTGAACAGCACCTGTGGTCATTATCATCAGCTGCTGCTGATCCTAGAAAGGTCTGCCAAGTTCTGGGTTCTCTTCCTACAGGGACTAGAAACCTAACATTTTCCTCCTCGGGTGTGAGGTTGAGACCAGTGGAGGCCCATCCCAGGGCTGAAGAAAGAAAATAAAAGAATCAGGTAGATTAAGGAGAGGGCATCATATTTGAGTTTGTTAAAATATGAGGCTGGGCATGGTGCCTCATGCCTATAATCTTAGCGCTTTGGGAAGCTGAAGCAGGAGGATCACTTGAGACCAGGAGTTCAAGACCAGCCTAGGCAGTATAGTGAGACCTTGTCTCTACTGAAAAGAAAAAATAAACAAATAAATTAGCTGGGTGTGGTGGTGTGCACCTGTAATTCCAGCACTGCGGGAGGCCAAAGCAGGAGGATCACTTGAGCCCAGGAGTTCAAAACCAGCCTGGGCAATATGGCGAAACCCCATGGCCATATGGTGGCATTCGCCAATAGTCCCAGCTACTTGGGAGGCTGAGGTGGGACGATCACCTGAGCCTGGGGAGGTCAAAGCTGCAGTGAGCCCTGATTGCACCACTGCATTCCAGCATGGGTGACAGAGAGAGACATGTCTCAAAAAACAAAGCAACCAACCAACCAACCAACCAACCAAAACGTTTCTTACTAAAGAGACAAAGACAAGTGAGGGAGAACAATTCTTTCTAAACTGGTCAACAAAAAAAAAGAAAAAGAAAAGAGGACAGAACATGGCCATCTCCATAGTTCCCAAAAATCCAGATGGAGAAACAGAAACATGTGTTTACCAAATCCTTTGATCCCCATTTTGAAACCTGGAAAGCTAAAAGATGAGTAATGTAAGGAGCTATGATTTCACTCTAAAAGATAATTCAGGTTAAAGAGATTTCCAAAGAGATTTCCAAAATCTCGAGAGGACAGATCCACGTGCCTAGCACACAGAAGGTGCTCAATAAATGTTTACCTAAATGAATGATGGTTTGCAAAGTCCGGGGACATGGACCTGGGAGGAGTATGTTCATGCTCTAGATACATTTTGAGGAGTCTTCCCATCCCATAATACCCATTCTCTGAAAACTGCCCTCCTTCCCTCTGGAGGTGGGCCCCTGTAGCCTTGTTTGTTCTAGCCAGAGTTGACAGACACCTGATTCAAGCTAAACCAATCAGATTCTTTCTCCCACCTGACCCAAGCTGCACCAAGCAGATTCTCTCTCCAAGGACTTTGGAATTGCGCTCTGGAAAGCTAGTTAACTGGCTGAAATGCTAAAGCTGGGATGTCCTTCCTGCCACATGCAGAGAGAAAAGAACAGAGAGATGTGTAGAAAGAAGTGAACAAGCCCCATACTGCCACAGCAAGGCAGAAGAGAAAAGCGGTGCTGGTTTCTGGCAACTTTCCAGATGCTGCCTCTTCAGAGGCAACCTCCACATGTCATGTCTTTGGTGAAATTTCATGAAATACCACTGAACCCACCCAGCAAAGTTCCTTTAAGCAAGTTTGAGAATATTTCCTTTCCTTGTAGTGTGGAGAGATCACTGGGTGGTTCCCAGTGTCCATTCTCTCTTCTTCCTTCACAAGAAACCTGACTTTTCACATGGCCACTTGGCCACCCAGAATAAAGACTACATTTCCTACCTTGCAGCTAACTGTGGTCATGGGACTAAGACCTGGCCATGGAATATAATAGATAATTGTATTTGTTTACTTCCAAAAAGTATCTTACAAAGAAGGGGAATAACCCCCAAACTCATCAAGCTATATACCCTGACTGTGTACAGCTTTTTACATGTCAATCCTATCTCAATAAAGTGGCTTTAAAAAAAAAAATGAAAAGGGGCCGGGCGCGGTGGCTCAAGCCTGTAATCCCAGCACTGTGGGAGGCTGAGGCGGGTGGATCACGAGGTCAAGAGATCGAGACCATCCTGGTCAACATGGTGAAACCCCGTCTCTACTAAAACTACAAAAAATTAGCTGGGCATGGTGGCGCGTGCCTGTAATCCCAGCGACTCAGGAGGCTGGGGCAGGAGAATTGCCTGAACCCGGGAGGCGGAGGTTGCGGTGAGCCGAGATCGCGCCATTGCACTCCAGCCTGGGTAACAAGAGCGAAACTCCGTCTCAAAAAAAAAAAAAAAAAATGAAAAGGAAATGAGGGACTACACACCTGTTAGAATGGCCAGAATCCAAAACACTGACAACACCAAATACTGGCAAGGGAGGCTGGGCACAGTGGCTCAAGCCTGTAATTCCAACACTTTAGGAGACTGAGGTGGGTGGATCACTTGAGGTCAGGAGTTTGAGACCAGCCTGGCCAGCATGAAAACCCCATCTCTACTAAAAATACTAAAATTAGCCAGGTGTGGTGGCACATGCCGGTAGTCCCAACTACTCGGGAGGCTAAGGCAGGAGAATCACTTGAACCTGGGAGGCGGAGGTTGCAGTGAGCTGAGATAGGGCCACTGCACTCCAGCCTGGGTGACAGAGTGAGACTCCGTCTCAAAAACAAACAAAAACACACACACACACAAAACCAAAAACACAAATACTGGCAAGGATGTGGAGCAACAGGAACTCTCGTTGGTGGGAATGCAACATGGTACAGCCACTTTGGAAGACAATTTGGCAGTTTCTTACACAACTAAACATACTGTTGCCAAATGATTCAGTATGCATACTCCTTCATATTTTCTCAGTGAGTTGAAAACGTATACACACCTGCACACGGATGTGTATAGCAGCTATATTCATAATTACCAAAATTTGGAAGCAACCAAGATGTCCTTCAGTAGGTGAATGGATAAAGGGACTGTCATACATTCAGGGAGTGAACTGTTATTCAGCACTGAAAAGAAATGAGCTATCAAACCATGAAAAGATGCAGAGGAAAGTTAAATGCATATTACTAAGTGAAAGAAGACAACTTAAAATGGTTACATACTGCATGATTTCAACTATATGATATTCTGGAAAAGGCAAAACTACAGAGACAGTAAAAAGATCAATGGTGGCCAGGGATGGGGAGGGAGGAGGAACAGGAGAAGCACAGAGGGTCTTTAGGGCAGGGAAACATTTCTGTATGATGCTATAATAGTGGATATATGGAATTATACATTTGTCCAAGCCCACAGAAAAGAGTGAGCCCTAATATAAACTATGGACTTTTGGTGAGGACGTGTCAATGTATAGTCATTGACTGACACAAATGTGCCACTATGGTAAGAGCTGTTGACAGAGTAGGACGCTGTGTGTATAGGGAACTCTATGTACTCTTGCCCAATTTTGGTGTGAACCTAAAACTGCTCTAAAAAATAAAGTCATTTGTTTTTAAATTAAGAAAAAAAGGGGCTGTGGTGTGGTGGCTCATGCCTGTAATCCCAGACTTTGGGAGGCTGGGGCAGGAGGATCGCTTGAGCCTAGGAGTTCGAGGCCAACCTGGGCAACATAGTGAGACTCTGTCTCAACAACAAATAAAAAATTATCTGGGCATGGTGGCACGTGCCTGTAGTTCCAGCTGCTCAGGAGGCTGAGATGGGAGGACTGTTTGACCTTAGGAAGTCGAGGTTACAGTGAGCTGTGATCATGCCACTGCACTCAAGCCTGGGCACCAGAGCAAGACCCTGTCTCAAAACCAAAAAAATAATAATAATAATAAAAAGAAAAGACCATCCTGGCCAACATGGTGAAACCCCGTCTCTACTAAAAATACAAAAATTAGCTGGGCATGGTGGCGTGTGCCTGTAGTCCCAGCTACTCAGGAGGCTGAGGCAGGAGAATTGCTTGAGCCCGGGAGGCAGAGGTTGCAGTGAGCCAAGATTGTGCCACTGCACTCCAGCTTGGTGCCTGGCGACAGAGTGAGACTCTGTCTCAAAAAAAGAAAAAAGCAGAATGCAAGGGCACCCTCTGTCACCCCTTTCTTCTGGCTACAATGTGTTTGTGATGTCTACAGCTCAGGCAGCAATCCTGGACCAGGGGGTAGAAGCCATTTGTTACGCATGGCAGAGCAACAAGATACCAGCCTTGTCCCTAGTGATTAGGAAATTACCCTAGCAACCCTGGTCTACTTATCTGTGGACTTCTTTTATATGATTGAGCCACGGTTATACTGGGTATTCTGCCACTTGTGGCTGAAACTAGCTCTAACTGGCACAGGGAGGCAAGTCACCTGAATCACTCACAGACTGTTTTTCGATGCTCTTGTCAGTCATCTCTCAGGAAATGGCTTCTCAGCCAGATACCATTCCCATCCCTACTGCTCTTGGCAACCAAGTTCACATGACTATTTATTCATTCGACTAGTTATTGAATGCCTACCACACCCTGTATAAAAAAGACACAATCTCAGCTCTCAAGGACATCATCATGTAAGGGAAGAAAAAGCCATTCTAAACAGACACTTATCATACAACGTGATGAGGGCTGTGATGGAAAGTTTCTGGAAGTCCAGGGAAAATAGAGTCATGTCTGCTTTAAAGGAATGGGGAAGGCTTCTCTTAAGCTGTGCTGCTTACCTCTGGCCCCTGGACAGGCAGAAAAGAGACTGAAGAGACTGCACTGTGAGATAAAGCGGAGGGAGCACTTGCTATAAATGGTAGGACTGCCAGGAAGGGAGGCTTGCTGTAGGAAGAATGGGCAAGGGGAGGAACCTGGTTCTTCCATTCATTCATTCATTCATTTCAACAAGCATTTCTTGGTGACTGTTTCAGCCAGGCATGGTGCTAAATGGTGGGGACACATAAGACGTGGCCTCTTCCTTCAAGAGAACCACAGACTTAAGAACATACAAGTGTCCAAAGGGAGACTGAAAAGGGAAAAGTTCTAATTACTCCTTTCTCAAGAAAACATCTGAAAATCATTCACACTGGGGTATAAATGACTGATAATACCTATCTCATGGTGTAACAGGGCTCAAAGATTTAAGCTAAAGAAATACAGTTTTTTTTTTAACCCACCCATCTACAGATGGATAAAGAAATTTAGGGTCTTTCTTTTCTTTTCTTCTCTTTTCTTTTCTTTTCCTTCTTTCTTTCTTTCTTTCTTTCTTTCTTTCTTTCTTTCTTTCTCTCTCTCTCTTTCTTTCTCTTTCTTCTTTCTTATTTATTTATTTATTTATTTATTTTTTGAGATGGAGTTTCACTCTTGTTGCCCAGGCTGCAGTTCAGTGACACAATCTCGGCTCACTGCAACCTCCACCTCCCAGATGCAAGTAATTCTCCTGCCTCAGCCTCCTGAGGAGCTGGGATTACAGGCGTCCGCCACCACAACCGGCTAATTTTTAGTAGAGACGGGGTTTCACCATGTTGGCCAGATTAGTTTCGAACTCCTGACCTCAGGTGACCCACCCATCTTGGCCTCCCAAAGTGCTGGGATTACAGGCATGAGCCACCACACCTAGCCAGAAATTTAGTTTTAAGGAGAAAATTGATAGTAGCCTGGGGAAAGGAGGGTATCTGGGGAAAGGCAGAGAGGTTCCAGAGTGCTATGATGAGTTAGTAGCTAAGATTCTAGCCCCCGCTTCTCCAAAATTATGTCCCTCGGTGACACTAGCCCAGCTAGTTCTCTAAGCTTCCTCTCCTTTAAAATATATATTTTTTAAATATGAGAAAAAATTCATTCTCTGCTTAACTCACAGAATTACTCTGAGTCTTAATGAGATCACAAACATGGCAGCGTGTGGCAAAGCTTGAGGCAATTGGAAAATATGAGTATTGTTCTTACTGTGGTTTATTTTCTGCCTCTGTGAAATCAGCCTTCATTCCCCATGAGACTAGATAAAGGGAAAGCTGGATGTGATGGCTCTCTCCTGTAATCCCAGCACTTTGGGAGGCCAAGGTGAGAGGACTGCTTGAGCCCAGGAGTTTGAGACCAGCCTGGGCAACAAAGTGAGACCCTCATCTATACAAAAATATATATATATTTTTTGAGATGGAGTCTGGCTCTGTTTCCCAGGTTGGAGTGCAGTGTCATGATTTCAGCTCACTGCAACCTCCGCCTCCTGGGTTCAAGTGATTCTCCTGCCTCAGCCTCTCGAGTAGTGGGGACTACAGGCTAATTTTTGTATTTTTAGTAGAAATGGGGTTTCGCCATGTTGGCCAGGCTAGTCTCGAACTCCTGACCTCAAGTGATCCTCCTGCCTCAGCCTCCCAACGTGCTAGGATTACAGGCATGAGTCACAGTGCCTGACCATCTACAAAAAAATTTTTTTTAATTAGCCAAGTGCTGTGACACACACCTGTGGTCCCAGCTATTTGCAATGCTGAGGTGGTAGGATCCCTTGAGCCCAAAAGTTGAAGTTGCAGTGAGCTATAATCATGCCACTGCACTTCAGTCTGCGTGACAGAATGAGACCTCATCTGAAAAAAACAATAAAATCAGCCTCTGGGTTCAGGTGGACCCACTTAATCCCTGATAGTCATCGATTCTCAAGGTGGGCAGCAGCATCACCCAGGAACTTGCTAGAAAAGCAAATTCTCCAGGTGAACCAGAAAATCTGGAGGTGAAGTCCAGCAATCTGTGGTTTAACAAGCCCTCCAGGTTATTCTAACACATGCTGAAGTTTGGGAATTACCGTTCTAATTCTCTTCAGAGATGCAGTACATCATCACTGCTAAAAGTATGGCGCTGTCCACAAACTACCTGGATTTGAATTCCAGCTCCATCAGGTACCTGATGTGACCTCTCAGTCCCTCAATTTCCCATTTGTAAAATGAAGATGATAATATTTCCTCCCACATAAGGTTGTTGGGGAGAGTAAGTAAATTCTATAGGTAAAGTGCTTAGAATACCATCTACTATTTGATAACTAAAACTGTTACCTACTTCAAAATTAAATTGAATTTGGTTTAGGAATTTCTCAACTTTCACGAATTAAACATGTCTCCCCACACCCCCAACTCCATGTTGATCCTCATCAGCAAGCTGTGCGGAACCACAGGTGGAGAGGGACCACAGCAGACCTCTGCCGCCAGGCAGGGGGAGTGCAAGCAGCATGTCCCAACTGCCTACTCTGTGCAGCCTCATTACTTGTCACTGTCTTTGTCATTCTTTGAGGAAGGCATTGCCATTCCCATTTTAAAGACGAAGCTGTCAGGGGGAGGGACAAGTCCAAGTCACACAGTGATGAGCAGTGGCAGAACTGTAATTTTTTCTTTCTTTTTGTGACAGGGTCTCACTCTGTCGCCCAGGGTACAGTACAGACATATGATCTTGGCCCACTGCCACCTCTGCCTCCCAGGCTCAAGCAGTCCTCCTGCCTCAGCCTCCCGAGTAACTGGGATTACAGGTGCATGCCACCATGCCCAGCTAATTTTTGAATTTTTAGTAGAGACAGGGTTTCACCATGTTGGCCAGGCAGGTCTCGAACTTCCGACCTCAGGTGATCCACCCGAAAGGTCTCAGCCTCCCAAAATGCTGGGATTACAGGCGTAAGCCACCGCACCTGGCCCAGAGTTATAATTTAAACCCAGGACTGGCCAAATCCAGGGCCAATGTTCTTTCCCCATCTCCAGTGTGCCCCCAAAAGGTTGGGGGGCACAGCTTCTTTGATCCTGGGGCTGGATCTGCCTCCAAATCTAAATCCCCATTCCACCACCTCTACCATATTCCCTCACCATCCCCGCAGGCTTAGGAGAGGGAGAAGGCGGGGCACAGAGGGAGACCTGTCCAAGGAAAACAAGGTTGACAGCAATGGTGTAGGCCCTGAATACAAACACTCTACAGGATGTCCTACTGAAAAGAAAACGGATTTGTTCAGGCTGGCCTCAGAGAGGATTCCCAGGACCGAGAGGTAGAAGTTAGGGAGACAGAAACAGATTTCAACTCAAACAGGGGACATTCCTGAGGAAGAATAAGCTACCCCTAAAGGGAGTGAGCTCCCCGTCACTTGAAGTATTCAAATACTTCAGGTGCTAGAGAGTGATTTAGACACTAGATTTTAGATTAGAATGGACAGCTATTTAGATTTCATTCAAAGCTAAGAGTCAATGGATCCATGCAAATGCCTGGCAGGCACTGGGCAAAGATGGATGAAACGCGTCTGAGTGTAAGAGACACGTCTGAACTTGAAAAGCTCACTGGAGTCCTTTGGGCAGCCTACCCTGGCTGGCCCTAGACAAGGCCTAAATTCCAGCTGCTGGCACTGCCCTTTGTGTCCCCTACCCTGACCCAACCCACACACACGGGGACACACACACACACACACACACACACATATCCCATGCTCTGGCTCTCTGGTTTGTGTTCTCTCCAGGCAAAAGACCACAGATGGCAGCACTAGGCCATGCCCAGCTGCCCTGCCTAGAAGGGCCTTCTGCATGCGCCCTCCTGGGTCAGGATTCATCAATAGGACCCATTCTTCATTCCCATGGTTTCTCAGAGCCAGCTGTGGTTACCAAGGCAATTCAGCCAAGGGGGCAGAGCTGCTAGAGCTAAGGCCTTGGGAGATGCAGATTACATTTCACCATTAGACACTAATTCTTTTGGACCATTATAATATAGTGCATAGGCATCACTTCTGTGTCATCCCATGACCATTACAGCCACTATTATTATTTTATTTATTTATTTTTTAAGACAAAGTCTCTCTCTGTTGCCAGGCTGGAGTACAGTGTCATGACCTCGGCTCACCACAACCTCCACCTCCTAGGTTCAAGTGATTCTCCTGCCTCGGCCTCCAGAGTAGCTGGGATTACAGGCGTGTGCCACTGCACTCAGCTGATTATTTGTATTTTTAGTAGAGACTTGAACTTCCGACCTCAGGTAACCCACCCACCTCAGCCTCCCAAAGTGCTAGGATTACAGGTGTGAGCCATGGTGTCTGGCCCATTACAGCCATTATTAATCAATCACAGCATTTTCCCCACTGACTATAGGTTTGGTTCAGCATTCTGTTAAGATGGCTCTTCAGGTAGCCTCTACCAATTAAACTAGAGTTGGCACAGGAGATGAAACCATTTTCTGTCTTTGTTTGGACTGTGGTGTTGTTCCTTGAGAGACTAAATCACAGAACTTTAAAGATTATCTAACATTACCTCCTCATTTTATAGACTGCAAAATAAAGGCTCAGATGAGTTTCTTGCACCAGGTTTCACTGGAAATGCAAACAAACTAAGGAACAAATACAAACTAAAACTTGTATAGAGTTTTACAGTTTGTAAGAGAGTTTGACACCCACCATTTAAGACTCACAGCATCTTAATGGGGCAGTCATCGTTTTTGTTCCCATCTGGCTGATAAGTCAGCGAGGCACAGAGCAGTAAAGATCGTTGCTTGAGCTCACACAGCCAAAACATGGACCTGGGAACTAAACTGTTAAGACGCTAACTGAACTGTTAAGACGCTAATTCATTTCCAGCCAATGGCCCCAGACCCTGGAGGTCCATGGTGTTACCAGCAGGACCCTTTGAAGCCACACTTACATCATGAGCACTACTGACAAGTACAAAAATGTTTCACAAATTAGTTTGCCCACATTCCAAATATGTGCAGCTCTATGATCAATAAGACACAAAACTCTAAAAAAAAAAAAAAAAAAGGCACAAAACTCTTTAAAAGCATTCTTGAATTCATGGTGGCTTTTGTTCTTTCCCATATTTCTCAATCAATCAATACTAATAATCAATCAATACTAACAGTATAATGATTTTCCCACATCAGTGGGAAAATTATTTAACACTGAAAAGGAGTTTTCCTGTGAGTTGGCTGAATCCTGGCTCTTTGGTCTTTGACTCCAAACTCCAACACTGAAAAGGAGTTTTCCTGTGAGGTGGCTGAATCCTGGCTCTTTGGTCTTTGACTCCAATGTCCACAAAGATGATTAAATTATATGTACTACATATTAAGCATGATCCTTAAAATACAATATCTTAATGAGCCAACCAAGTTATACTTAAAATATTTAATAAAATGATAAAGTACAAAAAAAAAAAAAAACCCAGAGCTTCTCACTTCTAGATCCGATTACCAATTTACAGAAAATGCAGGTCAGGTGTAGTGACTCATGCCTGTAATCCCAGCACTTTGGGAGACCCAAGTGGGCAGATTGTTTGAGTTCAGGAGTTTGAGACCAGCCTGGGCAACATGGCGAAACCCTGTCTCTACAAAAAATACAAAACAATTTGCCAGGCGTGGTAGCACACATGGGAAGCAAAAATAGGGTATCACTTGAGCCCAGAAGGTCAAGTCTACAGTGAACTCTGACTGCACCACTGCACTCCAGCCTGGGCAACAGAGGGAGACCCTTGGTCT
>NW_016107402.1:1272492-1294406 GCF_001604975.1 Cebus imitator
GCTCACTGCAACTTCCACCTCCAGGGTTCAAGCAATTCTCCCACTTCAGCCTCCCAAGTAGCTGGGATTACAGGCATGTGCCACCACACCTGGCTAATTTTTGTACTTTTTTAGTAGAGACGGCGTTTCGCCATGTCAGCCAGGCTGAAACTCCTGACCTCAAGTGATCTATCTGCCTCAGCCTCCCAAAGTGCTGAGATTACAGGTGTGAGCCACTGTGGCTGGCCAAAGTTTTCTATAATCCAAATTGATAAAAGAAGGCAAAGCGTTCTTATATTCAGAAAAAATGGGAACTACTGCATTAAATTACTTGAAACTAGTCCTTGACACCTTGGTATATTGAACGGATCCCTTTTCTTTTTCTTTAAGGACAGGGTCTCGCTCTGTCACCCAAGCTAGGGTGCAGTGGCACAGTCATAGCTCATTGCAGCCTCAGCCTCCTGGCCTCAAGCAATCCTCCTGCATCAGCCTCCTGAGTAGCTGGGACCACAGATATGTGCCACCACATCTGGCACATAATTTTTAAATTTTTTGTAGAGACAGGGCTTCGCCATGTTGCCCAGGCTGTTTTTGAACTCCTAAGCTCAAGCCATCTGCCTCCTCAGTCTCCCAAAGTGCTGGGATTATAGGCATGAGCCATTATGCCTGGCCCTGGCTAATTTTTAACTTTTTGTAGAGTCAGGAGTCTTGCTATGTTGCCAAGGCTCGTCTTGAACTCCTAGCTTCAACGGATCCTCCTGCATCAGCCTCCTGAAGTGTTGGGATTACAGGTGTGAGCCACTGTGCCCAGCCTGATCCTTTTTCAATGAATGAATAGCACAACCTTTCAACAAGAGTGATGGCATGGGAATATGGGGTCTGGGAGAAACAGGCCTTAGGAAGGCCAGAGGGCCTGGAGCCCAGGGCCAAGGGCAAGGACTTGGGGGAGGGTTCTTGAGAGCAAGGGAAGAATGGGCTAAGGCGGCACCTGCTGACTCAATCTGCTAAAAGCATCCACTAAGCGCCGTGGCCTAATTGCAGGGGGCACGGAGCAGAAAAGGCAGGGTGTGGAGTGAGGAGACCAAGTTCTATTCCTGGCCCAACTCTGTATCAGCACTGTAACCCTGAGCAAGTCCCCAGCTTTTCTGGGCTACAGGATCCCCACCTGCAAAATGGAATGATAGTCACCACTGCTTCCGCCACTTCCCACTGAAAATTGAATCATATAAAAACGGGGCATGTCTGTAGCCTATGCAAATGTGAGCTATCCTATGTTCCTGTCATGCTTTTTCTCACCCACCAACCCAACCACCAGATCCAGGGAAAGGCAGGGAGCTCCATAGAGCCCTTCCTGGGTGGCTGGCAAGGAAGGGGAAAGGGTGGGCCTGAGAAGCATTTGCTAGCGTCCCACCTCTGTGGCAATTCCAGCTCAGCTCCACTCCCTCAAGGTCACCTAAGGGCCTCTTAACAGCCATCTACTCGGGAATCTCAATTCTGGAAATGTGCTCCTCTCCACTCTTTGGGGCAGAAGAAGGAACTGGTGTAAATTCTCTAACAGAGTCACTGGCACATAGTAGGAGCTTGTACCTTACTGTACACTAGGCCCTGTGCAGGAGCTGAGGATCAAGGGATGTTGGGCTCAGGCTTTGCCCTCAAGGTGCTCACAGCACAGTGGGGGAGACAGAATATAGGTGAGGGTGTGCTTGCTAAGGGCTGAGGAGGTCTTGGCAAACCCGGGGCAGGAAAGAAGCTAAAAGGAACACCCACTCCACTCCAGGATGAAGTGATGCTCCATCAGAGCCTTAAAAATAAGGAGACATTAATGAAGCAAAGCAGGAAAAGGGAAGATGCCTCTAAGAGAGCAGAGACACCTCCACGAAGTTCCCAGGGTAGGAGCACTCAGCACACTTGGGGAACAGCCAGGGCCAGTGAGGAAGCAGTAAGAGTGAGGCCACAGGCCAGGTGCGGCAGCTCACGCCTGTGATCCAGCACTTTGGGAGGCTGAGGCAGGCGGTTCACGTGGTCAAGAGATTGAGACCATCTTGGCCAACATGGTGAAACCCCATCTCTACTAAAAATTCAAAAATTAGCCGGGCATGGTGGCGCGCGCCTATAATCCCAGCTACTCAGGAGGCTAAGACAGGAGAATTGCTTGAACCCAGGAGGCAGAAGTTCCAGGGAGCCAAGATTGCGCCATTGCACTCCAGCCTGGGTGACAGAGCGAAACTCCACCTCAAAAACAAATATACAGAAAATTGACCAGGTGTGGTAGCATGCACCTTCAGTCCCATCTACTCTGGAGGCTGAGGCACAGGAATCACTTGAACCCAGGAGGCGGAGGTTGTGGTGAGCCAAGATCATGCCATGGCACTCCAGCCTGGAGACAGAGAAAGGCTCCGTCTCAAAAAAAAAAAAAAAAAAAAGAGTGAGGCCTCAGGGCTAAGCAGGGCCTGAGCTGACAGCTGGGAGACCAGGCTAAGAAAAACAAGAGCACAGCAGATGCTTCCTTACCAGTGCCAGGCTTTCTTCTCTGCACTTAACACACTTTGTATTATTTCATGTAATCCTTTCAAAAGCCCCAGGAGATTTTACAGATGAGGAAACTGAGGTCCAAGGAAGTTTTGGCCTTTGCCCAAGCTCACACAACAAGTGCTTGAACCTAAACTGAAACCGACAGGATAGGCATAGTGGTTCATGCCTGTAATCCCAACACTTTGGGAGGCCAAGGTGGGAGGATCACTTAAGTCCAGGAGTTAGAGGCCAGCCTAGGCAACATGGTGAGACCCCCATCTCTAGACACACACAAACACACACACACACACACACACATTAGCCAGGCATGGTGGCAAGTCCCTGTGGTCCCAGCTACTCAGGAGACTAAGGTGGGGCTGAGGTGGGAGGATCCCTTGAGCCAAGGAGACTGTAGTGAGCTGTGATTGCGCCACTACAGTCCAGCCTGGGCAACAGAGCAAGACCCTGTCTCAAAAATAATAATAACAACAATAATAAATAAATATACTCAAACTCAGGTAGTTGGGCTCCAGAGTCCATGCTTTTAGACAAACCTCTAGGTTTTATTCTATAAATGACGGGGTGCTCCTGAAGGGTTCTGAACAGGAAAGCAGTTACTTAGTAATTCTCAACATAGAAAGTTTAACTCCAGGGCTCGGCTGCAGATCCATGTTCAAGCGGGACAAAGAGAGTTCAGCCTTGTCCCCTAGGCATGACAGGGTGATGGGAACACAGCCCAGCCCTGGCCCAGAGCAGATCACTCAACAGGAAGGACTCCGATTCCAAGCTCCCAGCATGAGTCTATTATTAGCATGAATTCAACTACCTACCGCCCCACTCACTGACTGCTCACTTTGGACCAGGCACTTTGTGTTTGTTACCTGGCCTATTCCTCCCAACGACTCTGTGAGGTAGTTATTATCCTCCCGACCTTACAGATGAGGAAACTGAGGCTGGGGTAGGTTAGGCAGTTTGCTCAAGGTCATGTAGGAAGTTCTAAGAAGTTCAGAGCCCTCTGCCTCTAGAGCCCTCTCTTGCTATCACACTAAAGAAAACCATGAGAGGCCGGGAGCGGTGGCTCAAACCTGTAATCCCAGCACTTTGGGAGGCCGAGACGGGTGGATCACGAGGTCAAGAGATCGAGACCATCCTGGTCAACATGGTGAAACCCCGTCTCCACTAAAAATACAAAAACATTAGCTGGGCATGGTGGTGCGTGCCTGTAATCCCAGCTACTCAGGAGGCTGAGGCAGGAGAATTGCCTGAACCCAGGAGGCGGAGGTTGCAGTGAGCCGAGATTGCGCCATTGCACTCCAGCCTGGGTAACAAGAGTGAAACTCCGTCTCAAAAAAAAAAAAGAAAACAATGAGCTAAATCCTCTCTCTCTGAGCCCCAGTCATCTCTGTAAGGACTGCTGTGAAGAGGAATTGAGGTAATGTTTTTTCTAATGGCAGATGTTAGGCATCTTCAGAGGTGCCACGGAAACATTCTGAGAGAATGGCCTTCTACTGCATGTAGAACAAGGCCATGAGACCAAGAGCCCTGAACTGGGAAGTGCTGAACTTTAGGGCTGTCTCTGCCATTAAGCCCTGTGCTTCTGAGCAAGTTCCTTCCTCTTTCTATGCCTCAGTTTCCTCATCTGTCCAATTTTGAGCTAACAGACATGAGCTCTAAATTCCATTCCAGCTCAAAGTGCTGGGACTCAGTTGAGGTTAGTCATACCCTACAAGGCTGCTCCAACCTCAGCTGCCAGCAGAAGCAAGCAAAAGACTCCAAATGGTTTTCCTCTGGATCAGGCCCCACCCCCAGCATCTGAGAGTTCAGGCTGGCGCAGAAGAGGGTGCCAGAGGAAGGCAGTACTCCTCCCAGCTATCCCTCTGCCTTATCCATGCCAAGGTGGCTCTTGGTCCTGCTTGCCCCTGTGGTGACCACACTACAAGGCCTGGGAGCCAAGACCCAGGACCAGCCCCAGCCCCGGCCCTGTTCCGCAGTGTGACCTGGCCAGTCTCCTTCCTACCCTGAGCCTCTGACTCCTCTTCTGGAATGAAGGGTTTGGGTTGTGACAGGGAAGGCTCCCGTCTGCTCTGACATTTATTGTTTCAGGATCCTTTGGCTTCTTGCTGTTTTCCTTCCTGCACTGCTGGAGCCTGTGACTGGCCGTGTGCCCCTTGGTCAGGCCTCTGCAGACATCTTCCCAGCCTGGGCACCTGTCCAGCCTCGCCAGCTCAGCTTTACCGGCTGCCCCTTGTGGGGTGGTGGGAAGCAGGGAGGAAGGGGGGTTGCAGGAAAGGAGCCACGCCCTCAATGTATGCTGAGGCCTCTGCAAACCCCAAGTTTCCTGGCTGGGATTTTTCCCAGGAGATTGCTTGTCAGTGATGAGCTAAGAAAACAAGAACTTTGCTGAACTAACCGCTGAAGGTTCCTACCCAATCCCTGGCCCCAAGCCCTGAATTCCACCCAACCCTAGGGGAGAACCTGGCCTGCCCTCTTGGACAGAGCAGCAAATGGTCTCTCCCACCTTCTGGGTTCCCTTGTTGGCCAGGATGAATCCCTCCCTGCCCCCCACTCGGGCTTGCTATCCATCACTGACCCCTTAAAACCAGCCCTATTGAAGTCTTGGCAATTTCCTAAATCTGCCAAACTGTTTCCAGTCGCCAGAACTTTGCTCACGCTGCTCCCTCTGCTTGGAGGGTCCTTGCCCCATTCTGTCCAGTAAACACTTCATCTTTCCCTACTCAGCTTACAGGTCACCCCCTCCCCACAACAGAACTGATCCCGCCTGCCTTTATTCCATCCTGTGCCCACTACAGGCTTTCATTAGAGCATCCTGGCCCTTATTTGCCATACATGTTTGATCTCTATAGGGCTGAAAACTCCAGAAAAGCAAGGAATGGCTCATTTACCTTTGAATCTGCGGCACCCAACATTAGGCTCAGGATACGAGTGTCAATAAACACGTGTGGAATTATTAAATGTATGAATACATATTAGCAAGGCCCAATGGCAACAGAGAAAAGAGGGCAAGAATTAAGAACTCTGGCTTTCATGTTATACTGTCCTAAAGTCCAGATTCTGGTTCCAGTCCTCTTAGCTATGTGACCTGAGGCAAGTGACACAGCTTCTCTGACAGACGTTCCCCATCTGTCAAATGGCATAATAACAGCATCTATCTAATCGGATGGAACTCAGTCAGGCATTTAAGCACATAGCCCAGCATATGACACACAGAAGGGGCTCCATGGTAGCTATTCCTGCCCAGCAGACACCTTCTCTGTATCCAAATAACTGGACAGGCCCTGTGTTATGATGTGTTAATATCTGAAAAATGCATACAGTACTGCCCGATGTGTTTGTCATTCCTATTTTACCGCTTTTTAACACAACCCAGACAACATGGATGAACCTTGAAAACATTATACTAACTGAAAGAGATCAGACACAAAAGGCCACATCTAGTAGGATTTCATTCACATGAACCATTCAGCATAGGGAAAACCATAGAGATGGAAAGGTGCCAGGGGCCAGGGAGTAACTACTAATCAATACAGGCTTTCTTTTTGGGGTGATGGAAATGTTCTGGAATTACACGGTGGTGATCACTGTACAACATTGTGAATATACTTAAAGCCACTGAATTGTACATTTTAAAATGGTGAATTTTGTGTTCTGTGAATTTTACCTGAATGAAAATAAATCAACCTAAAAGCAACCTAAGGGATTGTAGGATGCAGCCAGGACTGAGAAGGGCTGGGTAGCCTCTCAGCAAATGTTTTGTTTTGTTTTTGTAGAGACAGGGTCTTGGTTTGTTGCCCAGGGTGGTCTCAAACTCCTGGCTTCAAGTGATCTTCCCACCTTGGCCTCCCACAGGGCTGGGATTACAGGTATGAGCCGCTGGCCTCAGCAAATGTCTGACAAAGAAATGAACAGGTGGGAGAGAGCAAAGGGCAGAGCTGAGGGAAGACCCTGTCTTGTCCAAAATCAGGCTCAGCTATTCATTCCCCAACACCTCCAAGGCACACAAGAGTTCCCTTTTTGCTCTGGAGCCAGGACTACACAGATAATCTCCGCACTCACTCGTGGTTAATTACCTCATCCCTATTGCAATTACTTTCTTATTTTCTCTGTATGTTTCCTGATCTCTTTAAACTACCCTATGTGCAGGTATACTTGTGTTCACAGTAAGAAGGAATTTTTAAAAATTACTAAGTACCTGTTATGTGCTAGGTATATGCTAGATTTTTTATGTGTTATCCCCTCAAACAACCCCATAAGATAGTTATCATCGTCCCTAATTCACAGATCAGGAAACCAAGATTCAGAAAGATTAAGTCATTTGCCCAAGATCACACACTCAACAGGAATGCAAACCCAAGTCTGTTTGATTTTAGTTACTAGACTCTTACCACAGACCTCAGCCACATCCCTGTATGCTATATAGGTTGTCAATCAACTTTTCACGGCAGAGTCCTGCTGCCACCCAGAAGGGGACCTTGTCTAGTTCTCTCCATGCCCTCAGGGCCTGCCTTTGTACACAGCAGGTGTTCCGTAAATATGGCTTAATAGATTACTAACCTGCGGTGGGCATTCAATAGCTCACAATAGTTTTCACCCTGACTGCTCATTGGTTACCCGGGAACTTCTGAACTGCATACTTGCCCAGGCCTCACCCTGAAAGATTCTGATTCAGTGGGTCTGGGTGTAGCTTGTGGCAGCTGAGAGTCTTAAAAGATCTTTCAAGGTCTAAAACCAGTCAAGTTAGAGAACCTTCAGCAGCTGTTCTCAGCTCAGCCTCCCATGCCCTCCAAAGCACCTCCTGTGAACTTGGTGAGATGGAATCACAGTGTTTCCAGAGCCCTACCCTAGAGACACAGAAGCCACTCACTGTGAGCCTCTGCGGGTCTCACTGCCTCATCTGCCCCGGGGCCAAGCTCTAGGCCTATCTTCTAGCAGCATCTGTCTGAGAATATGATCAAATTGCCTTCTGGGAAACCATGTTCCCACTGCTCTGACCTACAGTACAGTTTCTGCCCCAAAATCTGCCTGTGTCATCTGTCTCCTTGCACCTCAGTGGCCAGAAACAGCTGAACACTAGGCAAGGAAGTGAGCACAAAATTTGGGGAGAGAAGACTTTGAGAGATAGGCTCAAGGCTGACAACTCTGGGAAGATCCTCAGCTGCCTGTGCAGAGGCTGCTGGTCGAGAGGAGGCTGGCTCAGTGGAGTTGTGTCCCAAGTCCATCCTAGAAAACCCTGCTGATCCCAGGGCCCTAGCCACACCCTATGTCTCTGTTCCCCTTCTCAGAAGAACTTCTCATCTGCCCCCTCCTCAAATCAGTCCAGGCTGATGTAGAGGGGAAAATAACATTAAATCTGCTATTTTTTTTTAGTTTTGCTGTGTCTGTAGTGGCATGATCTCGGCTCACTGAAACCTCTGCCTCCCAGGTTCAAGCCATTGTCCTGACTCAGCCTCCCAAGTAGCTGGGATTACAGGTGCCCACCACTATGCCCAGCTAATTTTTGTATTTTTAGTAGAGATGGGGTTTTACCATGTTGGCCAGCCTGGTCTCAAACTCCTGACCTCAGGTGATCTACCCGCCACAGCATCTCAAAGTGCTGGGATTACCAGTGTGAGCCATAAATCTGCTCTTTTTTTTTTTTTGGACAGAGTCTTGCTCTGTTGCCAGGCTGGAGTGCAGTGGTGCAATCTCAGCTCACTGCAACCTCTGCCTCCCAGGTTCAAGTGATTCTCCTGCCTCAGCCTCCCGAGTAGCTGGGATTACAGGCATGCACCATCACACCCAGCTAATTTTTGTATTTTTAGTAGGTATGGGGTTTTACCATGTTCATCAGGATGGTCTCGATCTCTTGACCTGGTGATCTGCCTGCCTTAGCCTCCCAAAGTGCTGGGATTATAGGTGCCCAGCCCATAAATCTGCTCTTAAGATTACCAATGACCCCCATGTTGCCAAAGCCAAAGGCTGTGTCTCTGTTGTCTTGTTTTACCTCTGGGCATCTGGGCAGCATCTAACAAAGCCGAGCACCCCTCCCTCCTCAGAGCACTTCACTCCTTGCTTCTGAGGCAAGGCACTGTCTTGATTTCCTTCCTTCCCCACTGGCAGCCTGTTCTTGGCCTCCTTTGTCAATTCCTCTTCCTATTCCAATCTCTTGACACTGAGGGTCCCCAGAGCTTGGGCCTGGGTCTTCTTCATTCCTCTCTCCAGGCGATCTTGTCCATTCCCACAGTTCTATTTTTTTAATTATTATTTTTTGAGACAGAGTCTCACTCTTTCATCCAGACTAGAGTGCAGTGGTGCAATCTCGGCTCACCACAACTTCCGCCTCCCAGGATCAAGCAATTCTCCAACCTCAGCCTCCAAATAGCTGGGATTACAGGTGCGTGCCATCACGCCCGGCTAATTTTTTGTATTTTTAGTGAGACAGGGTTTCACCATGTTGGCCAGGCTGGTCTCAAACTCCTGACCTCAAGTGATCAATCCCCCTGCCTCAGCCTCCCAAAGTGCTGGGATTACCGGTGTGGTAGTAATCCCACTGCACCCGGCCTCCACAGCTTTAAATACCAGTTCAAGCAATGGGTGCAAATGTGGTTCAGGCAGCAGCTGCATGGGAATTTCCAGGGTGTTGGTTTAAATGCAGATTCCCATACTCTCCCCCATGCTGGCAAACCTGCTGTCAAGTACATCTGTCATCGTGTGCCAGTCTGGCACCTGACCTCCTTCCTATGTCTGGGGACTTCCTTGCTGCATAAGTCTTGGCAGAGCTTGCCTCCTATAAAAGCTGAAAACAAAAAATTCTTGCTTTTCCAGCCTCTCTTATACCTAAGCTCAACCAGTCAGAGACCCTCACTACAGACTTTGAATCAGGAGCACAGTGGAAGATCCATTCCAACGCTAGTGGCAACAGCAGTGATGGTGCCTAGTGTCCAGGGGACAGTGACACAGGCGATGGCATTTAGTATGTGGCAGCAGTGTCCTGCCAAACTGGCTCGGTGGCATGATTTTGGCTGAGATCCTACCTGCTGCCCGGCCCCAGTTTTCCAACTTCCCAGAAATTCTGTGAGCCACCGAACATTCCCTTTCAGTGAATCCCTTTTCTGCTTAAGTCAACTCAGGTTGGTTTCTCTTCCTTGCCTTAAAAAGTCTAAGATACCTCCACTGAATCATACTCTGGGAATGACACCAGGTGATTCTGACCCAGTTGCAAGTTTGAAACCCACTATGTCGATGCAGGCAGCTCCCAAATGTGTATCTCCATCCCGCTCCTTTGAATTCCAAACTCAAATACCCAGCTGCCTTCTTGACATCTCCACTTGCATGTCTCAAGACCTATAAAGATAAACAGAGGCCCAATTGGCTCACGCTTGTAATCCTAACATTTTCCGAGGCCAAGGCAAGAGGATCACGTAAGCCCAAGAGTTTGAGACCAGATCAGCCTAGGCAACACAGAAAGACCTCATGTTTACCAAAAGAAAAAACAAATTAGCTGCATGTGGTGGTATGTGCCTGTAGCCCCAGCTACTCAGGAGGCTGAGGCAAGGGTATTGCGTAAGCCCAGGAATTCAAGGCTGTGGTGAGCTATGATTGCACCACTGCATTTCAGCTTGAGCAAAAGAAGGAGACCCTGTCTCTAAAAACAAAAAATTTAAAAAAAAAATAGAATTCTTGATTTCCTCCCAAAACTGTTCCCCTGCCAGACTTCCCCTTCTTGGTATATGGCACACTTCCATCAAAAATTTAAGGCCGGGCACGGTGGCTCACACCTGTAATCCCAGCACTTTGAGAGGCTGAGGTGCGAGGATCATTTGAGGTCAGGAGTTTGAGACCAGCATGGCCAACATGGTGAAACCCCATCTCTATTAAAAATACAAAAATTAGCTGGGTGTGGTGCCACGCGCCTGTAGTCCCAGCTACTCAGGAAGCTAAGGCACGAGAATCACTTGAATCTGGGAAGTGGAGGCTGCAGTGAGCAAAGATGGTGCTTCTGCACTCCAGCCTGGGCAACAGAGCGAGACTCCAACTCAAACAAAGGAATTTGGGACCCATTCTTGAGCACTCCCCGCATGTACTCCATCAACAAATCTTGACTGCTTATAAAACACTTCTACAATCTGTGCACTTCTCTCCTCCTCCACCAACCATGACCCTATCCACGCCACCATCATCTCCTCCCTGAACAACTGTATGGCCTTCTTGGGTCCTCTCCTGGCCCCTCCAATCTAGTCTCCACACAGCAACTGATACGATCTTTCTAAAATATACACTGGGTTCTGTTGCTTGCCTGTGTACGAAATAAAACCTATGGCCGGGCATGGTGGCTCACACTTGTAATCCTAGCATTTTGGGAGGCTGAGGGGGGTGTTTCACAAGGTCAGGAGATCGAGACCATCCTGGTTAACATGGTGAAACCCCATCTCTACTAAAAATACAAAAAAATTAGCTGGGTGTGGTGGCATGTGCCTGTAGTCCCAGCTACTTGGGAAGCTGTGGCAGGAAAATCACTTGAACCTGGGAGGCGGCAGTTGCAAGGAGCCGAGGTCATGCCACTACACTCCAGCCTAGGCGACAGAGAGAGACTCCGTCTCAAAAAAAAAAAAAAAAGAAAGAAAAAGAACGAAAACTTAAACTTGCTAACTTGCTACAATGGCCATCAAGCTTGAATATGGCCTCGCCACTGCCACCCAAAATCAGCTGGTGCCACTCTCCCCTTTGCCCATCTTGATGCTTTTGCCCCTTGGGCCCCCTTTCAGGGTCACATATACTTCAGCTTCTTTACTGCCTCAGGGCCTTTGCCTAAGCTGTCCCCTCCATCTCAACCACCCCCATACCATTATTCTCTATGAATGCTCCTTTTTAGTTTTTTTTCCTTTGATTTATTTGTTATTCAACCAATATTTTCTGAAAACACACTATGGTTCTATGGTAAATATTAGGGACACAACAGTGAGATTAGTTTCTATTCTCATGGAAGTTCAAATTTACTGACAAATCAGATCTTAACAATATTATTATTATTATTATTATTATTATTTTTTTGAGACAGAGTCTCGCTCTGTTGCCCAGGCTGGAGTGCAGTGGTGCAATCTGGGCTCATTGCAACCTCCGCCTCCTGGGTTCAAGACATTCTTATGCCTCAGCCTCCTGCATAGCTGGGATTAAAGGCACATGCCACCACACCCAGCTAATTTTTGTATTTTTAGTAGAGGTGGGTGGGATTTCACCATGTTGGCCATGCTGGTCTTGAATTCCTGACCTCAGGTAATCCACCCACCTTGGCCTTCCAAAGTGCTGAGATTACAGGAGTAAGCCACTGGGCCTGGCCTAGATCTTAACAAAATAATTTTACAAATAAATGTAAATTTTATCTATAACGTGTGCTACAAAGGACAGCAATACAGTGCAGTTGGGGGCTGTGCCAGAGTAAAAGTGGAGAGGCCAGTTAGGAGGCCATTGCCATGTTCCAGGGGAGAGGACAGTGGCATGTTCTGGGGTAGGGATACGTAGAGGCAGGGAGGCTACGGGTACTTAGAAGGTAAAACTGATGGCCGGGCACGGTGGCTCACGCCTGTAATCCCAGCACTTTGGGAGGTCAAGGCGGGCGGATCACAAGGTCAGGAGATCAAGACCATCCTAGCCAACATGGTGAAACCCCATCTCTACTAAAATATATATATAAATTAGCTGGGTGTGGTGGTGTGTGCCTGTAATCCCAGCTACTTTGGAGGCTAAGGCACAAGAATCGCTTGAACTCAGGAGGTAGAGGTGGCAATGAGCCGAACCACTGCACGTCAGCCTGGCGACAAAGCAAGACTGACTCACAAAAACTAAAAGAAGGTGGCCGGGCATGGTGGCTCATGCCTGTAATCCCAACACTTTGGGAGGCTGAGGCAGGCAGATTACAAGGTCAGGAGTTCGAGGCCAGCCTGACCAATGTAGTCAAACCCTGTCTCTACTAAAAATACAAAAAAAATAGCCAAGTGTGGTAGTGGGCACCTGTAATCCCAGCTACTCAGGAGGCTGAAGCAGGAGAATCGCTTGAACTCGGAAGGCAGAGGTTGCAGTGAGCCAAGATTGCGCCACTGCACTCCAGTGACAGAGTCTCAAAAAAAACTGTCTCAAAAAAACAGAAGCTAAAACTGATGACCCTTGGTGCTGAGGGGCACATGTGGAGGTGAGGGGATACACCACTCACTGTGAAAGGAACACTGGAAGGGAACCTGGGGGAAAGTCATGAATGTGGTCAAGTGAGCAGTGGGACATGAGGATCTGGGCTACAGGTAAAAATGTGAGTCAGCTGGATATGGGTAGTAACTAAAGCCACATGTGTGGACAAGATTCCCTGAAGAGATGAGGACCCGGAACAAACCTTGAGGAAGGCCTTGACGAGGAGGATGAGTCTCTGTGCCACTTAGTACAATGAGCAATTTGTGAATTATTTGTTCCTTTTGTTTGTTTTATATTGTTTTGGAGACAAGTTTTTGCTCTATCACCTTAGCTAGAGTGCAGTGGCACCATCATAGCTTACTGCAGCCTCAACCTCCTGGACTCAAGTGATCCTCTCACCTCGACCTCCCAAAGTGCTGGCATTACAGGCATAGGCCACTGCACCCGGTGTGACTTATTTGTTTACCTGATTAGTGTCGGGCTTTGCCAGAAGACTGTAAGCTCCACAGGGCAGGGACTATATCTCTTTAACTGAGCAATGCATCTGCCCAATGTCTCATACAGGGCCTGGCATGGTGCAGTCCCCAGGCACTATGCTGGCAGGGCCAACCTCATCCATTCCTTGAACAACATGATTGGGTCCACTGGTCCCCACTGCCCAGAAAAAAGTCAGAATGCTTAATTGGAATTCAAGACCCTCCAAGTCTTGCTGCATCCCTTTAGCATTCTAATCTCATCTTTTAAATCTTTTAAACTCCTATACTGGCTGGGCACGGTGGCTCATGCCTGTAATCCCAGCACTTTGGGGGGCTGAGGTGGGCAGATCACCTGAGGTCAGGAGTTTGAGATGAGCTTGGTCAACATGGCAAAACCCTGTCTCTACTGAAAATACAAAAATTAGCCAGGCGTGGTGGCAAGCACCTGTAATCCCAGCTACTAGGGAGGCTGAGGCTGGAGAATCGCTTAAACCCGGGAGGTGGAGGTTGCAGTGAGCCGAGATTGTGCCATTGCAATCCCGTCTGGGTGACAAAAACAAAACTCCACCTCAAAAACAAAAAACAAAAAAAACTCCTATAACTGAGTTTTCTAAACGGGTTCTTCTACACCTGGGAGCACGCATAAATGATCTAAACCAGGGAGGTACAGAGCAGGATGTGCACAGCACCTCTCCCTAGAACCTGGACTGTGTCAAATAAAGAGGAATCGCCATGGACACTTCTGAAGGAACTTTCCAGGCCCTGTTCCTCTTCTCTGAGAAGTGCCCCCTCCCACACAGTAGGTCTCTATGGCCATGTTTACCCTGCCTGTCACTATCCCTCCATGACCTCTGCTGATGAAACCAGGGGTAGAGACCCAGCTACTGGAACCAATCCAGAAGCTGGGCTGGGCTGTCAACCTCTGCCAGGAACTTGAAAGTGGGACATGAGACTGGCTCAGTCTTGTGTCCGGTTACCTTTAGACACTGGCCCAGTGAGGTCACATGAGCATGGGAGCTGTGCTTTGGGACCTGTATGAAGATGAATGAGCAAAAGCACTGATCAGATGTACAGAGAGAAGCAGAGGCAGGTGAGAACAAGAATGATGAAGGAGCTGCCTTAGTTCCTGACAACTTCCCAGCCTCCAGTTCCAGGCCCTGGCGAGGTGTACTTTTACCTACTGCCCTTCAGTCCCATGAGGCACCTCTAGTTCTTTAAAGCAAATTTCCCTCAATCTCCTTGCCTGATGATCAAAAAACAAACAAATTTCCCTCCAACAGAAACAAGCTTGACAGAGTTTATATTTCTTGCAAACAATTTCTAAGATTACACAATTTTAGCACTAAAATACAGATACATTACAAAGCAAATTGTAAAATTTACAAGAATATTAAAAATTAAGAAGGAAATCCTTTCTAAAGCAAGATTCAGAAAAGCAAAAGTCACAAAGGAAAAGAAAAATGTGACTCCAAAACAATTTAAACTGTGCATTATAAGACATGATACCGATTTAGGTAAACATTCCCCCAGCCACTCCCCTTCCCCCACTGATAATATATTTTCCATGAGGACATACATTGGGAAGCATATACATTTCCACAGCAATTACCCCTGGGGAGAATATAGGAATTGAGAGAATTGTTCATAGGCCTTTTGTTATGTTTTAAATTTCTTAAAATTATGACCCTGTAATCCTACCATTTTTGGAGGCTGAGGTGGGCAGATTGCTTGAGCCCAGGAGTTCAAGACCAGCCAGGCAACATGGTGAAACCCCATTTCTATAAAAAATACAAAAATTAGCTGGGCACCTGTAATTGGAGCTACTCAGGAGGCTGAGATAGAAAAATCACCTGAACCCAGGTGGTTGAGGCTGTAGTGAGCCATGATTATGCCACTGAATTCCAGCTTAGGTGACAGAGTGAGACCCTATCGCAAAAAATAATAGGTCAGGCATGGTGGCTCACACCTGTAATCCCAGCACTTTGGGAGACAGAGGTGGGTGGATCACAAGGTCAGGAGTTCAAGACCAGCCTGGCCAAGATGGTAAAACTCGGACTCTACTAAAAATACAAAAATTAGCGAGGCATGGTGGCAGGCTTCTGTAATCCCAACTACTTGGGAGGCTGAGGCAGGAGAATCACTTGAACCCGGGAGGCAGAGGTTGAAGTGAGCAGAGATCACGCCACTGCACTCTAGCCTGGGCAACAGAGCAAGACTACATCTCAAAATAAATAAATAAATAAAATAATAAATTATGCCCCTTGTCCAATTAAAACTTTACACACACACACACACACACACACACACACACACACACAACAAGACTTTGAAGATCTCCTATTTGTAGCAGACTGCTTCATTTGAGACCTACTGGGGGATATGTATCCACTATCAGTTTGAGGCACACGATATAGTATGAATTCTTAGCTCTCATCAAAATGGCTTACTTGGTTCCTAACATGCCCTCTTCCCACCAGTCTCTGAATTCACCCCCATGTCCTCTCCGCTAAATGAGGTTCATCTATCCTTCCATCCAGAAGTGTCACCTCCTCCAGGAACTTCTCCCTGATTGCACCAGTCCTTACTGCTCTCTCCCTCTCCTGCTCCACTTGCCTCTTATGGCATTGACTGTACCTTTCTCTGGGGACTCAGGACAAACTCCTGGGGTTCTTAGTGATCTCCCTGTAATAGGCTGCTTCTCCCTAGTCAGTCAGCAAATCAAAGGAGCATCTTTATGAACTTAGCGTCCTTGATGTCCATAGAGATGGCACAGAGAACTGGACAGAGCTCAGGCAGAGCACAGCAGAGTTAGAGAGACCCACTATGTGACACAGGGCATTTGCCTTAACTGCCCTAGGCCCAGTTTCACCTGTTGCTGTGAAAATCAATGAGATGATGGGCATAAAGGGGCCCAAGACAGGAAGAGGCTGGTTGACGTAATGACTATCTTAATATATTCCCTCATATTTGCATAGTGTTTCATAATTGAACACAAAAAACTTTACCAGTAAGGTAAGCAGGGAGTGATTATGATATCCATTTTAAGGATAAAATAACGAGGTTCAGAGAAGTTACAAAGGGAGGACAGACAGACGGACTTTAAAAGGAAAGAGAATAGGACCAGGGGTAAAATATATGGGTAGAAATGCTAATTCTTGGCCAGGCGCAGTGGCTCATACCTGTAATCCCAGCACTTTGAGAGGCCAAGGTGGGCGGATCGGATCACGAGGTCAAGAGATTGAGACCATACTGGCCAACAGGGTGAAACCCCATCCCTACCAAAAATACAAAAATTAGCTGGGCATGATGGTACACGCCTGTATTCCCAGCTACTTAGGGGGCTGAGGCAGGAGAATCACTTGAACTGGGAGGCGAAGGCTGCAGCAAGCCAAGATCACACCACTGCACTCCAGCCAGCAACAGTGCAAGACATCATCTTAAAAAAAAAAAAGAAATGCTAATTCTTCCACTACCCAGTCCCAGGAGCTTAGACAAGTCTGTTGGCCTCTCTGCACATCAGTTTCTCCATCTTATCTGAGAGAGTTTCTAGCTGATCTCTGCGTTAAAGGGGTCCCTCAGCCCTGACATTCTAGTGACATTTAGTTCCCTGTGACCTGCCAGGGTCACTTCCCAGCAGGACTGTACAAAAGGGCTGCAATCCCCGAACAGGGTCCCTACTTACTCCCAGGAAACCAGCCAGAACTGGAAGATTTGACTTACGAATCAGTTGCATTTTGATTCAGTCAAATAGAGCTTCAAGCCTGGGGGTGGGTTAGTCATGCTCAGAACTGGGGGAAAAAATTGCAGCATCAAATTACATGTAAACACGATATAATCGCAAAATATAAATGCAAATGCAAAACCAAACAGGAAACCTCAGGGAAGTCTAATCCAAAGGTCAGACTAACTTTTTGGGCCCTGAAATACTGAAGAGAAAACCTGTGTTTGGGTGCCACAAGCCTTTCTGTTGTAACAGTGAACCTCTGCGTGCACCGAACCAAAAATCTGAAGGCAAAGGAGGATGGGTTTGGGGCATAGCTGAGCCCTGAACGGAGCTTGCTGCAGCCTCCAGATCCAGTCTAAAAGTCCCCTTCCCAACACACACAGTGCTTACACTTATACACCCAGACAAGGCCAGATGCATGGGCATAAATGGGCATTTCTGTCCATGGAGAAGATTCATACTGGGGCCCCTTCTCCTGCTCTTAAGATTCTAATGAACAACCTGGAGGATGAACCATGAAATCCCTACGAATGCGGATGGCACTGACTCTTCTGGGTCATGAAACGTGAGGCTATGAAGACAAACCCCAGGAAGCTCTCCAAAGGATGGGCCGGACAGCAGTGTTCCCTGTGAGCCTCCCAGTAAAATATAACCCACATCCACAGGTGGTGGACTCAAGCTACTGGTTCTACCCAAAAAGGAAGCCAAATCTGACCACTGCTTCTTATTTTAATAAAATATGTAACACTATTATGTGCAAAGTAGTAGGCTAAGTTCTATGAGACAAATGAGACAAGGCTAGGCTCTGTGAGACAGATGAAGACAGAAGAGACCCAATCACTGTCTAAAGAAGTCTGCCGATTAACCTGATGATAATAATTCCATTTATCAAGAGGCATGGGCCCGCGTGGTGCTCACGCCTATAATCCTAGCACTTTGAGAGGCCAAGGTGGATAGATTTCCTGAGCTCAGGAGTTCAAGAACAGCCTGACCAACATGGTGAAACCTCGTCTCTACTACAAATACAAATATTAGCCAGGTGTGGTGGTGCACTCCTGTAATTCCAGCTGCTTGGGAGGCTGAGGAATGAGAACTGCTTGAACCCAGGGGGCAGAGGTTGCAGTGAGCCAAGATTACACCACTGCACTCCAGCCTGGGAGACAGAGTGAGACTGCCCCCCAAAAAAGATGCATGCTTTATTTACATTGTCTCAGGTAACACCACAGCTCTGTGAAGTACACATTATTACCCCATTCCACAGATGACAGAACAGGTCACATGCCCACGTTCACCCACATGGCAAACTGCAGAGCCAGCGTTTGAACACAGGTCTGCCTTCCCCAAAGTCGATGCTCCTTCCACAGTCCTCTATCACCCTTACAAAGTGATACAAACAGACTCCGCCATGGAGGATCAGCCTGCCAAGAAAGAAGAGGAGGAGAGATTTCCCGACACTGGCCTAGGGTGTTATGAACTACTGAGCTTTGTATCTGCCGCACAGTGGGTGCCCAGTACACTTAGGGTGAAGGGTGGAAGGCTAGAGCCGTTGCTGAGGTCCAAACACCACCCAAATTCAGGGCATCCTTTGGAGGGGAACTGCAAAACCACAGTACTCTCTGTTGGACCAAGGCCACGGGGTGTCTGCCCTAGAATATTCCCCCCAGAGGAGCTGGGGAAAGCTGCAGCAGGTTCAAAGAAGAGAAATGGAAGGAACTCCAAAGAGCATGGGAATGGGGTGGGGCAGCCTGCAAGGCCGAAAGAAAAGGCCTGGGACGCTTTGCTGGGAAAGACAAAGAGGAGAGGGGAAGGGAGAGGAGACGATAAACTTGCCAACAGCCGGGCCAAGGTGAACCCCGGCTCCTGGCGCCTTCCCATCCGCATTCATTCCACAAACTCGGGCCAAATCTTCGAACCAGACGCAAGGGGGAGGGGGCCTCCCTGCAGCCTGGAGGAAGAAAGTTCAGGACTGAGGCGGGAAGCCTGCTTCTCGAAAGGGGAGTGACTGGGGGGAGAGCACACTTGTGGGGCTCCGAAGATGAAAACGCAGAGGCTGGAAGGCGCTAGGCAAACACGTATGTGACGAGGCAGTCAGGCGGGGTACTTGGGGTACCTCCCCGACCTGTAGAGTTTGTCATCGAAGTGACCTCGAGGACCCCCAAAACGGTCCCTCGGGCCTCCCCGCCGCCTCGACGGTGAGGACGCAGCTGTTGAAGATGCGCTCGGTCCTCCCAGAGCTAGGGAAGGAACAGGTTTCGGGGCTCAGTCTGAAGGGCCGTCGCAGTTCGGGTCACGCCTGTGGAGGTCAAGGCCAGGCCAGGCGCCTACCCCCGACCCCTCCCGCCTCGACCCCCTCACCTCCTCCCGCGCCAGAGCCGCCCCCCGGCACCGGGACATCTTGGCGGCGAAGGCATTGGCCCCAGCCGGGGAGCTGAGGTCCTCCGCGGTGACGGCCAGGAACTCGGCGACGCTGAACTGCTCCGGCATGGCGGGCGCGGGCGTGGGGCTCCCGGAGCGGGGCGCGGGGGGCGCTGCGCCGTTCTGCACTGAGCCGGCCTCACAGCCAGCCGGGGGCGCCTTCCCGGCCTCCGCACGCCCCGCCCCTCCGCACGCCCCGCCCCCGACCTTCAGCCGCTCTCAGATCCTCAGCTGAGACGGCCCCGCCCCCGGACCCTCGCCGACCTCCACGGCCACGGCCCCGGCCCCACACCGCCTCAGGCCCCGCCTCCGACTAGCCGTCCCGCCCCCGACCCTACGCCGGCCCCTTCGGCCCCGCCCCCAGCCCGTCATTGCCTCAGCCTCAGACCACGCCCCCTGGCTCGATGCCCCGCCCCCGGCCCCCGTCGAAGTTCCTCCGCCTTCCCCCATCCCTGCCCCTCCACGGCTGTGTCCCCTTTCATCCCTCTCTGGGTCTCCCAAATCCTCCTCCCTGGCACGGCCCAGTCTGCCCCATCTCCGCGCTCCCTCTGAGAGCCCCCGCCTCTTCTTCCCTCCTCTGCTGATTTGTTCCGAGTACCCCATGACCTTGCCCCTTCTGCCCTACCCCTCAACCCGCCTTCCCCTTTCCCCACAGCCCCCGCAAGTCTCTTTGCCTCGCTCCGCCCCAATCGCCCCGCCCCTCCCTTGCACCACACGCCCAGCTCTCAGCCTCAGCTCCGCAAGCATCCAAGGACTCCCTCCTGCTAACCCCCGCCGCCCCGGGAATGTGTGGTTCGGGACCGCTGGCTAGCTGTGTGACTCGGGGAAAATTACTTCTCTCCTCGGAACCTCAGTTTCCTCGCCTGTACAATGGGAAGTCTGATGCCTGCTTGGTTGTGATGTTGCGAAGAACCGAACACGTGCGTCTGCCAGTTCCCTCTTACCTGACCGTCGATCGCACCCATGCCTTTGCGCCTGCCTTTCACCCCTTAATCTGGCTCACCATCCTTTGGGGCGGATGAGGGATGGGGTTCAGGATAGAAATCCACTTAGGTTTAGTTTTGAGGCCTGAGGTCCTCAGGGAAATGTTCTCCAAGTAAAAAAAAAACAAGAAAGCACCGCAGCAAGGAACATTGGTTTTGGGAGTCAGAGGAACTTAGATTCCAATCTTGGTTACTTTGGATAAATTGCTTGCTCCTCTAAGCCTAAATTTCCTCCTCTTAAAATGGCCTCATGGTATTTTACCCCACACGGCGGCTATTGAGAGAATCTTTTTTCTTGCACAGAAAAGAAAAACTAAAATCCGGAAAGATATGTGCTAAAATGTCACTAGCCGAAGACATTATGAGTAATTTTCTTTTCTTTTGGTGAATCTATATATCCTAACTTTTATACAATGACTATATGCTACTGTGTAATATAATTAAAAGTTGACAGGCGCAGTGGCTCACGCCTGTAATCTTAGCACTTTGGGAAGCCAAGGAGAGTGGATCGTTCAGGAGCTCAAGGGCAGCCTGGGCAACATGCTGAAACCTTGTCTCTGCAAAATATACAAAAATTGGCCAGGCATTGTGGCTCTTGCCTGTAGTCCCAGCTACTTGGTGGGCTGAAGCAAGAAGACAGCTTGAACCTGGGAGGTCAAGGCTGCAGTGAGCTGAGATCGTGCCACTGTACTCCAGCCTAGGTGACAAAGTGAGACCCTGTCTCAAAAAAAAATAAAAGTTGAAAAAATGTGTACCATCTGATAGAATAGACAGCTACTCCAGGAATACTTTCGAAGTCAGCTAGGATCTTCTCCTTTTGAAACCCAACAGGTACTTTTATTTTTATTTATTTTTAGAGATGAGGTCTCACTCTGTCGCCCAGGCTGAAGTGCAGTGCAATGCTCACAGCTCAGGGCAGCCTCAAACTCCTGGGCGTGGGCACTTTTCCTGCTTGACTTCTAGGAGCATCTGACAATGTTAACCACTCCCTTCTCCTTGAAACACCCTTGCCCCTGAATCCTAGGACTATTTTCCTTGGTGGCCCTCTTCCCTCTGGCTGCTCCAAGAGCCCTTTCTGAGATGCACTTCCTCCGCAGGGATCTTAAATGCTGTCAGCGTTGGGAACTCTCTGCTAAATCCTCGGCACTTCTGACCCTATCAGCCTTCCTGGATTCCTTCATCTAAGCCCAACGGTAATGCTGATGTCTTCTGTACCAGTTTCCTGTTGCTGCTGTAACAAATCACTACAAACATGGTGGCTTTAAAAAACATGCATTTATTCCTTTACGTTTCTGGAAGTCACAAGTCTGAAATGACTTTCACTGGGCAGAAATCAAGGTATCAGTGGGGCCGTACTCCCTCTGGAGGCTCTAAAGGAGCATTTATTGTCTTGCTTTTGCAGCTTCGAGAGCCGTTTTCTTGCCTCAGCCTCAGACCACACCCCCTGGCTCGATGCCCCGTCCCCGGCCCCCGTCGAAGTTCCTCCGCCTTCCCCCATCCCTGCCCCTCCACGGCTGTGTCCCCTTTCATCCCTCTCTGGGTCTCCCAAATACTCCGCAGGGATCTTAAATGCTGGCAGCGTTTAAGGTGCTTGTGGCACCTTCCACCTTCAAGGGCAGCAGCAACTTCAAGCATCTTACTTGCTTTCTT
>NW_016107402.1:1295295-1301009 GCF_001604975.1 Cebus imitator
TTTTTTTTTTTTAATAGTAGCAATAGGCTTTCACCATGTTGGCCAGGCTGGTCTCAAACTCCTGACCTCAAGTGGTCTGCCTACCTCTACTTCCCAAAGTGCTCAGCCTCCCTCTTATAAAGACATCTGTGATTACATTTAGGGCCTATCCAGATAATCCAGGATCATCTCCCCTTCTGAAAATCCTTAATTTAATCACATCTACAAAATTTCTTTTGCTACATAAGTGCCATCTACTGGTTCCATGGATTAGGACCTGGATATCTTTGGGAGCCATTACTGAGCCAACCACATCTTCCAAGGCTGTATCTCCAGCCTGGACCTTTCTCTAGCTCAAGATCTATGACAGTTTCACTTCACTGCCTCACAGACACCTCAAACTCTACATTTCCAAAACTGAACTCATCATTTCGTATGCCCACCCCTTGCACCAGATTCTTTTCTGTCCCTGTCTTGATGGAAGGTATCACCATGCACCCTCCTTGGGGTCATCCTCTCCTCCCTTCTTCTACCAACCTCCACTCAAACAAGTCTTGTCACTAGTCTCACCAATGAGACCATCTTCTCCATCTGCAGGCCAACCCCAGTCCAGATCACCGCCACCTCTCACTTCCTCGCTGGTCTGTCTGCCCCTATGGTGCATATCTGTTCTGCTGCTCACTGCTTAGAACTCTTCAGTGCCTCCCATTGCTGTCTGAATAAAAGCTAACCTTCTTTTCATGGATATCTAGCCCTCCTTGGTCTTGCTGCGCCTGCCATTCACAGGCTGATCTCCCGCCTCCCCATCCCTGCTGTGATTGAGCACCTTCACTGTTCTCCATTTGGTCTGTAATGCTCTCCCGTCTCCTTTCAGCTGGCCAACTTAGATGTCAATTCCTCCAAGAAGCCTTCCTTACCGGGCGCAGTGGCTCACACCTACAATCTCAGCACTTGGGAGGCCGAAGTGGGAGGATCACAAGGTCAAGAGTTTGAGACCATCCTGGCCAACAGGGTGAAACCCCTTCACTACTAAAAATACAAAAATTAGCTGGGTGTGGTGGCATGTGCCTGTAGTCCCAGCTACTCAGGAGGCTGAGGGAGGAGAATCCCTTGAATCTGGGAGGTGGATGTTGCAGTGAGCTGAGATTGCACCATTGTACAATCTTCTGTTGCCTGGGCAACAGAAGAAGATTCCATCTCAAAAAAAAAGCCTTCCTTGATGTCCTTATTTTGGGCTCCTATGAGACCCAGTATCCCCACCACAGCAATTACCACTGTGGGCTGTAATCATCTGTTTTCTGGTCCGGGGCTCTGGCCCACCTATTTATTTATTGAGCATTTACTATGTACTAGTCAAAGGGCCAAGGGCTATACAAGCAATAGCTCACTAAATATACACTCAATACTCACAGCAACACGATGAGGTAGGTGACGTTACACTTCCCATCTCAGTAAAATTAAAGCTCAGAGAGGTTAATTTGTATAAAGTCAGAATGAACAAGTAATATAACAAGGATTCCAACCCAGGTCTGCATGACTCCAAAGCTTTTTTTGTTTTGTTTTATTGTTATTATTTTAAGACAGGGTCTCACTTTGTCACCTGGGCTGGAGTGCAGTGGCATGATCATGGCTCATTATAGCCTCAACCTCCTGGGCTCAAGGGGTTCTCCCATCTCAGCCTTCCAAATACCACAGATGTGTGCAACCATGCTGGGCTAATTTTTAATTTTTATATGGAGGTTGCAGGGAGGTTTCACTTTGCTGCCCAGGCTGGTCTCAAACTGCCAGGCTCAAGTGATCGCCCCGCCTCAGCCTCCCAAAGTGCTGGAATTATAGGTCTGAGCCACTGAGCCTCGCCATTCTCTCTCTCTTTTTCAAAAAATATATATTTTATTGCACTTTAGGTTCTGGGGTACATGTGCAAAACATGCAGGATTATTGCATAGGTACATACATGGCAATGTGGTTTGCTGCCTCCATCCCCCCGTCTCCTATATCTGGCATTTCTCCCCATGTTATACCTCCCCAGCCTCCCTACCCACCGCTGTCCCTCTTCTGTTCCCCCACAACAGACCCCAGTGTGTGATGCTCCCCTCCCTGTGTTCATGTGTTCTCATTGTTCAACATCCACCTCTGAGTGAGAACATGCAGTGTTTGATTTTCTGTTCTTGTGTCAGTTTGCTGAGAATGATGGTTTCCAGATTCATCCATTCCCTACAAAGGACACAAACTCATCGTTTTTTATGGCTGCATAGTATTCCATGGCATATATGTGCCACATTTTCCTTGTCCAGTCTATCATCAGTGGACATTTGGGATGGCCCCAGGTTTTTGCTATTGTAAACAGTGCTGCAATGAACATACTTGTGCATGTGTCTTTATAATAGAGTGATTTATAATCCTTTGGATTTATATCCTGTAATGGGATTGCTGAGTCAAATGGAATTTCTATTTCTAGGTCCTTGAGGAATCGCCACACTGTCTTCCACAATGGTTGAACTAACTTACACTCCCACCAACAGTATAAAAGTGTTCCTATTTCTCCACATCCTCTCCACATTTTTTAACGATCACCATTCTAACTGGCGTGAGATGGTATCTCAATGTTTTGATTTGCATTTCTCTAATGACCAGTGATGATGAGCATTTTTTCATATGTTTGTTGGCCTCATATATATCTTCTTTTGAGAAGTGTCTGTTCATGTCCTTCACCCACTTTCAAATGGGTTCGTTTGTTTGTTTCTTGTAAATCTGCTTTAGTTCTTTATAGATTCTGGATATTAGCCCTTTGTCAGATAGGTAGATTGCAAAAATTTTTTTCCCATTCTGTTGGTTGCCTGTTCACTCTAATGACTGTTTCTTTTGCTGTCCAGAAGCTCTGGAGTTTAATTAGATCTCATTTATCTATTTTGGCTTTTGTTGCCAATGCTTTTGCTGTTTTAGTCATGAAATCCTTGCCTGTGCCTATGTCCTGAATGGTTTTGTGTAGGTTTTCTTCTAGGGTTTTTATGGTGTTAGGCCTTATATTTAAGTCTTTAATCCATCTGGAGTTAATTTTAATGTAAGGTGTCAGGAAGGGGTCCAGTTTCTGCTTTCTGCACATGGCTAACCAGTTTTTCCAACACCATTTATTAAACAGGGAATCCTTTCCCCACTGCTTGTATTTGTCAGGTTTGTCAAAGATCAGATGGTTGTAGATGTGTGGCGTTGCCTCTGAGGCCTCTGTTCTGTTCCATTGATCTATATCTCTGTTTTGGTACCAGTACTATGCTCTTTTGATTACTGTAGCCTTGTAGTATAGTTTGAAGTCAGGTAGAGTGATGCCTCCAGCTTTGTTCTTCTTGCTTAGAATTGTCTTGGCTATGTGGGCTCTCTTTTGGTTCCATATGAAGTTTAAGGTGGTTTTTTCTAGTTCTGTGAAGAGGGTCATAGGTAGCTTGATGGGGATAGCATTGAATCTATAAACTACTGTGGGGAGTATGGCCATTTTCATTATATTGATTATTCCTAACCATGAGCATGGAATGTTTTTCCATCTGTTTGTGTCCTCTCTTATTTCCTTGAGCAGTGGTTTGTAATTCTTCTTGAAGAGGTCCTTTACATCCTTTGTTAGTTGTATTTCTAGGTATTTTATTCTCTTTGTAGCAATTGTGAGTGGCAGTTCGTTCTTGATTTGGCTCTCTTTAAGTCTGATATTGGTGTATAGGAATGCTTGTGATTTCTGCACATTGATTTTATATCCTGAGACTTTGCTGAAGTTGCTTATCAGTTTCAGGAGATTTGGGGCTGAGCTTATAGGGTCTTCTAAATATACAATCATGTTGTCTGCAAATAGAGACAAGTTGACTCCCTCTTTTCCTAATTGAATATCCTTTATTTCTTTTTCTTGCCTGATTGCTCTGAGAGTGGTGAGAGATGGCATCCTTGTCTAGTGCCAGATTTCAAAGGGAATGTTGCCATGTTTTGCCTATTTAGTATGATATTGGCTGTGGGTTTGTTGTAAATAGCTTTTATCATTTTGAGATACATTCCATCAATACCAGTTTATTGAGAGTTTTTAGCATAAAGTGCTGTTAAATTTTGTCGAAGGCCTTCTCTGCATCTATTAAGATAATCATGTGGTTTTTGTGTTAGGTTCTATTTATGTGATGGATTGCATTTACAAATTTGTGCATGTTAAACCAGCCTTTATCCCCAGGATGAAGCCTACTTGATCGTGATGGATAAGCTTTTTGATGTGCTGTTGCAATTAGTTTGCCAGTATTTTATTGAAGATTTTGAATCTATGTTCATCATGGATATTGGCCTGAAGTTTTCTTTTTTTGTTGAATCTCTGCCAGGTTTTGGTATCAGGATGATGTTGGTCTCATAAAATGATTTGGGAAGGATTCGCTTTTTTTGGATTCTTTGTAATAGTTTCAGAAAGAGTGGTACCAGTTCGTCTTTGTATGTCTGGTAGAATTCAGCTGTGAACCCATCTGGACCTGGGCTTTTTTTGGTTGGTAGGCTATTAATTGCTGCCTCAACTTCAGCCCTTGTTATGGGTCTATTCAGGGTTTTGACTTCTTCCTAGTTTAGGCTTAGGAGGGAGCAAATATCCAGGAATTCATCCGTTTCTTCCAGGTTTACCGGTTTGTGTGCATAGATTTGTTTGTAGTAATCTCTGATGGTAGTCTGTATTTCTGTGGAATCAGTGGTGATATCACCTCTATTGTTTTTTATTGCATCTATTTGATTCTTCTCTCTTTTCTTTTTTATTGATCTGGCTAGTGGTCTATTTTGTTGATCTTTTCAAAAAAACAGCTCCTGGATTTATTGATTTTTTGAAGGCTTTTTTGTGTCTCTATCTCCTTCAGTTCTGTTCTGATCTTAGTTATTCCTTGTCTTCTGCTAGCTTTTGAGTTTTTTTGATCTTGCTCCTCTGGCTCTTTTAATTTTGATGATAAGGTGTCAATTTTCGATCTTTCCTTGCTTCTCATGTGGGCATTTATTGCTGTAAATTTTCCTCTAGACACTGCTTTAAATGTGTCCCAGAGATTCTGGTACATTGTGTCTTCATTCTCATTGGTTTTGAAGAACATCTGTATTTCTGCCTTCATTTCATTGTTTATCCAGTCAACATTCAAGAGCCAGTTGTTCAGTTTCCATGAAGTTATGCAGTTCTGAGTTAGTTTCTTAATCCTGAGTTCTAATTTGATTGTGCTGTGGTCTGAGAGACTGTTTGTTATGATTTCCATTCTTTTGCATTTGCTGAGGAGTGATTTACTTCCAAATATGTGGTCAATTTTAGAGTAGGTGTAATGCAGTGCTGAGAGGAATGTATATTCTGTGGCTTTGGGGTGGAGAGTTCTGTAGATGTCTATTAGGTTTGCTTGGTCCAGATCTGAGTTCAAGTCCTGGATATCCTTGTTAGTTTTCTGTCTTGTTGATGTGCCTAATATTGACAGTGGAGTGCTAAAGTCTCCCACTATTATTGTGTGGGAGTCTAAGCCTCTTTGTAGGTCGTTAAGAACTTGCTTTATTGGGCCGGGCGCGGTGGCTCAAGCCTGTAATCCCAGCACTTTGGGAGGCCGAGGCGGGAGGATCACGAGGTCAAGCGATCCAGACCATCCTGGTCAACGTGGTGAAACCCCGTCTCTACTAAAAATACAAAAAATTAGCTGGGCATGGTGGTGCGTGCCTGTAATCCCAGGTACTCAGGAGGCTGAGGCAGGAGAATTGCCTGAACCCGGGAG
>NW_016107402.1:1301019-1315014 GCF_001604975.1 Cebus imitator
AAAAAAAAAAAAAAAAAAAAAAGAACTTGCTTTATGTATCTGGGTGCTCCTGTATTGGGTGGGTATATATTTAGGATCATTAGCTCTTCTTGTTGCATTAATCCTTTTACCATTATATAATGCCCTTCTTTGTCTCTTTCGATCTTTGTTGGTTTAAAGTCTATTTTATCAGAGACTAGGATTACAACTCCTGCTTATTTTTTGCTCTCCATTTGCTTGGTAAATCTTCCTCCATCCCTTTATTTTGAGCCTATGTGTGTCCTTGCATGTGAGATGGGTTTCCTGGATACAGCACACTGAGGGTTTTTGACTTTTTATCCAATCTGGCAGTCTGTCTCTTTGATTGGGTCATTTAGCCCATTTTCATTTAAGGTTAATATTGTTATGTGTGAATTTGATCCTGCCATTTTCATGTTAGCTGGTTGTTTTGCCCATTAGTTGATGCAGTTCCTTCATTGTGTCAATGCTGTTTACCATTTGGTGTGTTTTTGGAGTGGCTGGTACTGGTTGTTCTTTTCTATGTTTAGTGCTTCTTTCAGGAGCTCTTGTAAGGCAGGCCTGGTGATGATGAAATCTCTCAGCAATTGCTTGTTCATAAAGGATTTTATTTCTCATTTGCTTATGAAGCTTAGTTTGGCTGGATATGAAATTCTAGATTTAAAGTTCTTTTCTTTAAGGATGTTGAATATTGGCCTCCACTCTCTTCTGGCTTGTAGGGCTTCTGCTGAGAGATCCGCTGTGACTCTGATGGGCTTCCCTTTGTGGGTAACCCAACCTTTCTCTCTGGCTGTCCTTAGCATTTTTTCCTTCATTTCAACCAGGCGAATCTGGCGATTATATGCCTTTGGGTTGCTCTTCTTGAGGAATATCTTTGTGGTGTTCTCTGTATTTCCTGGACTTGAATATCAGCCTGCCTTGCTAAGTTGGGGAAGTTCTCCGGGATAATATCCTGAAGATTGTTTTCCAGCTTGGATTCATTCTCTCCATCACATTCAGGTGCACCTATCAAATGTAGATTAGGTCTTTTCACATCATCTCATGATTCTTGGAGGCTTTGTTCATTTCTTTTCACTCCTTTTTTCTCTAATCTTGCCTTCTCATTTATTTCATTGAGTTGGTCTTCAATTTCTGATATCCTTTCTTCCTGGTCGATTTGGCTATTGAAACTTATGTATGCTTTGTGAAGTTCTCATGTTGTGTTTTTCAGCTCCATTAAGTTATTTATATTCTTCTGTGAGCTGTTTATTCTCATTAGCATTTCATCAAACATTTTTTCAACGTTCTTAGTTTCTTTGCATTGGGTTAGCACATGTTCTTTTAGCTCGGAGAAGTTTGTTATTACTCACCTTCTGAAGCCTGTTTCTATCAATTCATCAGACTCATTCTCCATCCAGCTTTGTTCCTTTGCTGATGATGAGTTGTGTTCCCTTGGAGAGGAGAGGCGTTCTGATTTTGGGTGTTTTCATCCTTTTTGCACTGGTTTCTTCCCATCTTTGTGGATTTATCTACCTGTGGTCTTTGTAGTTGGTGACTTTTGGATGGGGTCTCTGAGTGGACGTCCTTTTTGTTGATGATGAAGTTATTTCTTTCTGTTTTTTAGTTTTCTTTCTAACAATCAGGCCTCTCTGCTGTAGGACTGCTGGAGGTCCACTCCAGACCCTGCTTTTCTGGGGATCAGCTGCAGTGGCTACAGAAGAGTAAGGGTTGCTGCCAGTTTCTTCTTCTGTTATCTTCGTCCCAGAAGGATACCCACCAGATGTCAGCCTGAGCTCTTCTTTATGAGGTGACTCCCTGGATATATGGGGGTAAGCGAGCTGCTTGAGGAGACAGTCTGTCCATTATAGGAGCTCAAGTTCTGAGCTGTGAGCTGTGTTGTTCTGTTCAGAGCTGCTGGGCAATTACATTTAAGTCTGCTGCAGAGGAACTCGTAACCACCTTTTTTCCCAGGTGCTCTGTCCTGGGAAGATGGGGCTTTATTTATAAGTTCCTGATGTGGCTGAGTGTGGTGGCTCATGCCTATAATCCAAGCACTTTGGAAGCCAAGGTGGGTGGATCACCTGAGGTCGGGAGTTCAAGACCAGCCTGACCAACATGGTGAAACCCCATCTTTATTTTTAAAAAAAGAAATAAAATTAAGAAATATGAAATAATTGTATTAAAAAAATAAGTTCCTGACATGCTGCTGCCTTTTTCAGAGCTGCTCTGCCCAGCAAAGAAGTAGCCTAGTCACAGTCTGCCAGCAGAGGCGTTGCTGAGCTGCTGTGGGCTCTGCCCAGCTGCTGTGTGAACTTCCTTGCAGTTTTGTTTATAGAGGTATAGTTAGAACTGCCTTGGTAATGGCGGTCTGCCTCAGTAATGGCAGATTGCCTCGGTAACGGTGGACACCCTTCCCTCAACAGAGCTGGACTGTCTTGGGTCCAGCTGCACTTGCTGCAAAACTCTCAATCCAGAGCATTTCAGATTGCTGGTCTTTGTGGGGGTGGGAGCTGCGAAGCCAGATCATCTGGCTCCCTGTTTCAGCCCCCTTTTTTTCAGTTGAATGGGCAGCTCTGTCTTCCAGGTGTTCCAGGTGCCAGTTGAAACGGCCGCCCAGATTTCTGTGAGTTTTTGTGTGGAGACTCACTGCACAGGCTGAAACAGCCGTGCTGGGAACTCATGGCACTTTAAAGCCTGGGAATCTCCTGGTCTGTGGACAGTAATAACTCGTTTCGAAATGCGGTGTTCACTCACCCTCTGCCATGTTCTTACTGGGAACTGCGCTCCAGAGCTGTTCCTATCTGGCCATCTTGGATCTGCCCCTCCCCCCTTTTACATAAAATAACTTTTTGTTTTTACTTAAGTATTATGTGAATAATTCAATTACAGTGAAGTTTTTTTCTGAACTTCCAAGTTTGGGGTAATCTTTAAGTTATCTCCAGGTGTTTGATACTATATCATGCCCAAGATTATGTTTCTATTGGATCAAAACAGAAGAAGAGAAAACTGTGAGCATTCCAAGTGTTTGACATACCTAATACAAATACTGTACTCTCAGTGCCATCATTTTCAAAATAGAACCTCTCAAGATAGCTTCTCCTCATTTCTGCATACAATCAATAAACATAGAGTCAGAAGCAACTGCTTGAACAGTTGTGTACTGGTATTGTTACCAGAAAGGGGTCCAGACCCCAAGAGAGAGTTCTTGGGTCTCACACAAAAAATAATTCAGGGTAAGTGCATAAAGTGAAAGTAAGCTTATTAGGAAAGTAAAGGAAGGCAGAATGGCTACTCCAAAGGCAAAGCGGCCCCCAGGGGCTGCTGGTTGCTCGTTTTTATTATTATTTCTTGATTATATGCTAAACAAGGGGTGGATTATTCATGAGCTTTCTGGGAAAGTGGTGGGCAATTCCTGGAACTGAGGATTCCTCTGTTTTTTAGACCATATAGTATAACTTCCTGATGTTGCCCATGCATTTGTAGACTGGCATGGCACTGGTGGGAGTGTGTCTTAGCATGCTACTGGATTATAATTAGCATATAGTGAGCAGGGAGGATGACCAGAGGTCAGTTTTGGAGGCATCTTGGTTTTGGTGGATTTTGGCCAGCTTTTTTACCGCAACCTGTTTTATCAGCAAGGTCTTTGTCACTTGTATCTCATCCTGTGACTTAGAATGCCTAACCTTCAGGGAATGTAGGCCAGTAGGTCTCAGCCTTATTTTACCCAGCCCCTATTCAAGATGGAGTCGCTCTGGTTTAAATACCTCTAATGGTATCATTAGATTCTTGTGCTTGATTTTGGTTCACTGGCAAACTGTCGCGTGTGAAGAGGAGACTCCAGCATGCTGCTGGGGTGAAACGGTGGGGAGAGTAAGAAATGAGCTCAGAAAGGCTTGCTTTCTGGAGCAAGTTTTTTTCCAGATAAAATCAAATCATCAAGGGGTCAGGCACAGTGGGTCATGCCTTTGGGATGCTGAAGTGTAAGGATCACTTGAGCCTAGGAGTTTGAAACCAACCTAGGCAACATAATGAAACTTTGCTTCTACAAAAAATTTAAAAATTAGTCAGGTGTGATAACACGTGTCCTGCTGCAGTCTGCTACTCGGGAGGCTGAGGTGGAAGGATTGCTTCAGCCCAGGAGTGTAAGGCTATAGACAGCTTTGGTCATGCCACTGGTTAGAGAAAGGGTCTTGTTCTGTCACCCAGGCTGGAGTGCAGTGGCATGATCACGGCTCACTGTAATCTTGACCAATCCTCCCGCCTCAGCCTTCAGAGTCTGTGCAACTACTGGTGTGTGCCACCATGCCTGGCCTTGCAATATTCTCTTAAACTCTGCCTGATTAGGATTTTGCTCCCACCAGCCACTGAACTGCTCTCATCAAGGCCACCAGCGACCCCTGCCTGCTGAACCCAGAGGCCAGCGCTCAGCCCTCACCCTGCGGCCCCTCCAGCAGCTGCCTAACATCTTCCCCATTTCTTCACGTGGCCCCGAGACAACACACTGCTTTTTCTTCCTCTCTCACTGGTGGCTCCTTCTTCAACTCCTTGGTGATTTCCACTCTTCTTTCCGATTTCTCAGCACTGAGACTCCTCTCCATTCTCCATGCCCACTCCTTTGGGGATTCCACCCAGTCCCATGGCTTTAAAATCCATCTAGATCCTGATGATTCCCAACTGGTAATTCAGCCTGGACCCTCTCCCTTGACCTTCAGATTACTATATCCAGCTGCCTCCTGACACATCTGCTTGGAAGTCTAACAGGCTGTCTTGAACTTAACCTATGCAAAGCTGAACTCCTGTCTTCCCTACCCAAACCACCTATGCACACACACATGCCTGCACACATGCACACACCTCTTCCCCATCTAAACTGCTGGCAACTCCCATTTTCTAGTGTTCAGGATAAACATTCTTGACTCTTCTCTTTCTCTCACACCCCACATCATGAAATCCATTGGCTTTACCCCTTAAAATATCCAGAACCCTACTCCTCATCCTTCTACTGGCAGTTGCCTGGTCCAAGCCATCATGACCTCTTGCCTGGATCACTGCCAGAGACTTCATTGTGCTCTCTGCCTCTACCTTTGCTCCTCTACAGCCTATTCTCTCTCTCTCTCTCTCTCTCTCTCTCTTTTTTTTTTTTTTTTTTTAAAAAAATATTCAAACACTGATTTGGTGCAGCTTGTAATTCTCCTTTATACCTGCTCAGGCTTTCTAATATTAGTTCTCTATTATTATTTTTTGAGACAGGGCATCACTCTGTTGCCTAAGTGGGAGTGCAGTGGCACAATCTTGACTCACTGCAACCTCACAATTCTCATGCCTCATCCTTTGGAGTAGCTGGAATTACAGGCATGTGCCACCATGCCCAGTTAATTTTTGTATTTTTAGTAGAGATGGGACTTCACCATGTTGGCCAGGCTGGTCTCGAACTCCTGACCTCAAGTGATCCGCCCATCTTGGCCTCCCAAAGTGCTGGGATTACAGGTGTGACCCACCATGCCCTGGCCCACAGCCTATTCTCAACTGAGCAGCAAGTGACTCTGATGCCAGATTATGTCATTGCACGCTGCAAAACCCTCTAATGCCTCTCACTCAGGCTAAAAGCCAAGCCCTTGCACAGCCTAAAGACCTTACCTAATCTGCCTTTCTCTGATCTCATCCCTTCTCACTCTCCTTCTCCTCCCCTGCTTCCGTCACATTGACTTCCTTGTGTTCCCTGAATGCACTTGGCACACTTGTGGATCTTTGCACTGGCTCCTTCTCGTGTCCGGCATGCTCTTCCCACAGATATGCACATGGCCAATGTTCTCGCTTCTTCCTCCCAAGTCTTAGCCCAAATGTCACCATCTTGGGAAGGCTTATCCTGACCATCCTATTTAAACTGCAATTGGCCAGGTGTAGTAGCTCATGCCTGTAATCCCAGCACTTTGGGAGGCCGAAGCAGGCAAATCACCTGAGCCCAGGAGTTCAAGATCAGCCTGGGCAACGTGGCAAAACTCCATCTCTACAAAAAATTGGCTGGGTGTGGTGGCACATGCCTGTAGTCCCAACTACTCAGGAGGCTGAGGCGGGAGGATCACCTGGGTCCAGGAAGTTGAGGCTACAGTGAATTGTGACTGCACCACTGCACTCCAGCCTGGGCAACAGAATGAGACCCTGTCTCAAAAAACAAAAAGACTATGATGATGATGATTATTATTTTTTGAGACAGAGTCTCAAACTGTCATCCTGGCTGGAGTGCAGTGGCATGATCTCAGCTCATTGCAACCTCCACTTCCCAGGCTGAAGCAATTCTCGTGCCTCAGCCTCCTGAGTAGCTGGGATTACAGACATGCATCACCATGCCCCGCTAATTTTTTTTGTATTTTTAGTAGGGACCAGGTTTTGCCATGTTGGTCAGGCTGGTCTCGAACTCCTAGCCTCAAATGATCTGCCTGCCTCAGCTTCCCAAAGTGCTGGGATTATAGGCATCAGCCACTGTGACCAGTCAGGACTGTGATTATGTTAGGTCTACCTAGATAATCCAAGCTAATCTCCTGTCTCAAGGCCAGCTGATCACCAATCTTGCCGCCTGCAATCTGAATTTCCCCTGGCCATGTCATATCACACATTCACGAGTTCTGGGGATTAGGACACTGGATATCTTTGGGGAGTGGGGCATTATTCTGCTGACTATGGTGGGTAAGAAAATACTGTCATTGGGCAATGACACACAGGGACTTTGAGCTGAGTCCACCTGTGCTCAAAAAGCTTGCGGGGATCCCCGCTGCCTCCAGGATGATGGCCAGACCTCTCAGCCTGGCAGGCAAAGCATGTCATGAATTGACCTGTATCCCCATTTTATGAATAGATACTTCCTGGCTTCCTTGCTTCTACTCTACCTTAAAGCCCCTTTCTTCCATTTATGATCTTGAAAGTCCTGTCATTCATCACGGTCAAGTTCAAATGTTGCCTATTCCATGAAACCTTTTCAGAACCCCCAGAATGACTCTCCCTCTACCATTGCTATTACGGAATTTGTCTGGATGGGAGTTGTTTGTGTATGTACCAGTTGGGGGTTGTTCCCCCTAAGTGTGGGCACCTGGACCACGGGGATCACTGCAGCGTAGGTCAGCAGTTCTCACACTTGAGGGTGCATTTGAATCACCTGGAGGACTTATTAAAATGCAGACTGTTGGGGCCAATATCCAGAATTTCAGATTCAGTTGACGTGGGACGGGACCTGGTCATCTGCATTTCTGACAGCTACCCAGGTGATCCTGACACTGCTGGGCTGGGGAGTACACTCTGAGGACCACAGACACAGAAGTTGAGATGTTGTCATCAGCTAGACCTGGCTTTAAATCTCAGCTCTGCCTCTTACTCTGTGATTTTGGAAATGTCCCTATCACTCTCCAAGCTGCTTTCTCCTCTATAAAAGGATTCATCAGGCCGGGCGCAGTGGCTCAAGCCTGTAATCCCAGCAATTTGGGAGGCTGAGGCGGGCCAATCACCTCAGGTCGGGAGTTCGAAACCATCTGACCAACACGGAGAAACCCCAACTCTACAAAAAAAAAAAAAAAACAAAAACAACAAATTAGCTGGGTGTGGTGGTGCATGACTATAATCCCTGCTACTCCTCAGGAGGCTGAGGCAGGAGAATCACTTGAACCCAGGAGGCAGAGGTTGCAGCGAGCTGAGATCGCGCCATTGTGCTCCAGCTTGAGCAATGAGAGCGAAACTCTGTCCCCCCTCCACCCCCCCAAAAAGGATTCATCTTCCCCTTCTCACTGGTGAGGGATGTGAAGAGTGACAGGCTTAAGACTGGTATGAGGAGTAACAGGCTTAGGACAATTCCATGTACCTTGCAGGTGCTTAATAAAAGGCATGAAGCTTTACCTCTAAAATTTTCCTCTAATAATGTGTTTTGCTCTCCTAGTAGGTGCTCAATAAAAACTTGTGAATTGTTTTTAGGGGAACCTACTGACTTGAACACTTGGGGAAAAAAATGCTGGCAGGCGGGCATTGTGGCTCACGCCTGTAATCCCAGCACTTTGGGAGGCCGAGGCGAGCGGATCACTTGAGGTCAGGAGTTCAAGAGAAGCCTGGTGAAACCCCATCTCTACTAAAAACATATATATATTATACAAAAATTAACGGGGCATGGTGATGTGCACCTATAGTCCTAGGTACTCAAGAGGCTGAGGCATGAGAATCACTTGAACCCAGGAGGTGGAGGTTGCAGTGAGCCAAGATCATGCCGCTGCACTCCAGTCTGGGCAACAGAGCAAGACTCTCTCAAAAAGAAAAAAAAATATATATATATATATATATATATATATATATATATTTATATATATATATATATATATATGTATATATTTATGTGTATATATATATGCTGGCAACATAAGAAGAGCTGGGTATATCTGAGTCAAAAGAATGTGAGTGACCTTCACACTGGTGAGCATTTTCCTTTTATGCCTGTGACCACACAGTACAATAATAATAACGTCAGAAGTGACAGCAAATCAACTATATTGCAAGTTCATGGTAATTTATCCACAAACGCTTCCGTAGTATCTCCAAGGAACCTGGTGGCTGGTACCCCTGCCAAGGTTACAGAACTCGAGAGAAGGCAGTGGTCCTGAAGGGGCTCAGACCATGGGAAAGATTTGCGTAAGTAGAGAAATAATGAGGCCAGGCATGGTGTCTCAGACCTGTAATCCCAACACTTTGGGAGGCTGAGGCAGGAGGATGGCTTGAGTCCAAGAGTTTGAGACCAGCCTGGGCAACATAGTGAGACCCCATCTCTAAAAAAAAGTACAAAAATTAGCTAGGCATGGTGGTGTGCATCTGTAGTCCCAGCTACTTGGGAAGCTGAAATAGGAGGATCACCTGGACCTGGGAGGCTGATGCTGCAGTGAGTTGTGATCGTGCCACTGCAGTCCAGTCTAAGCAACAGAGGGAGACCCTGTCTCTCTTACAGAGTCTTGCTCTGTCACCCAGGCTAGAGTGCAGTGATGCAATCTTGGCTCATTGCAACCTCTGCCTCCCTGTCTCAAAAAAAAAAAAAAGAAGAAGAAGAAGGAGAAGGAGAAGATAACAGGATCAGGCTTGTCCCAGGAAGAAGAAGGAGGAGGAAGAGGAGAAGTGGTGGAGGGGAAGGAGGAAGAGGAAGAAGAAGAAGAGAAGGTGGAGGAGGAAGAAGAAGGAGAAGGAGAAGGAGAAAAAGGAGAATAAGAAGAGGAGGAGGAAGAAGAGGAGCAGAAGAAGAAGAGGAAGAAGGAGGAGGAGGAGGAAGAAGAAGAAAAAGAGAAATAACAGGATCAGGCTTGTCTCAGAGACCTGAAACTACAGCCTAGTAGTGGTGGGGGTAGCCTCAGGGGACGTATTGCCTGGGAAAAGATTCCTTGTGGCTGGGACGCTGCCCAGAGGCTTCCCCAAGAACCTGTTTCCTTAGAACACCAAATACACACACTTGCAAATTTTGCTTTCTTTGCTGCTCCTGAAGCCAGGTGTCTCTTTACAGCTTATATTTGAGGGGCCATTAGTCAAACTGTTTGTGGGCAAAAGAACGTGTCTTTGTTTCCCCAGCATCTGGCAGTGTATACACACAGGAAATCTCAGAGGTCATAATGGAGCCCCAATAACGCCAGTTAGGAGGCTGGACCACATGGAGGTCACAGCATGTGCCTTGGAGCTTAGATGGCCACATTGCAGTCTGGTTGTGTTACCAGGGCCAGGACTAGGATGAGGAGGTGATGTACCTCACTTGTAAGTACCACCCTTAGTAGCTATGTGACCTCACACAAGCAAATTCACCTCTCTGAGCCTCACTGGTGATAATCATGCCTGTTCAGTCAGGTTTTTGAAAAGATAACATAGAATAAAACCTGGTCCCTAAAGAGTTCTCGATAAAAGGTAGCGTTTTTCGGCCGGGCGCGGTGGCTCAAGCCTGTAATCCCAGCACTTTGGGAGGCCAAGGCGGGTGGATCACGAGGTCAAGAGATCGAGACCATCCTGGTCAATATGGTGAAACCCCGTCTCTACTAAAACTACAAAAAATTAGCTGGGCATGGTGGCGCGTGCCTGTAGTCCCAGCTACTCAGGAGGCTGAGGCAGGAGAATTGCTTGAACCCAGNAAAAAAAAAAAGAATTGCATTGATTGCTAAGCAAGAATACACAGGAACCATCACCATATCACTTTAGAAAATTTTCATCACATCCCCATAAGACCCTGTGTCCATCAGCAGTCATTCCGCTTCTCCCCCCCCAACAGCCTTAAGCAACCATGAATCTCTATAAATTTGCCTATTCTGGATTTTTTATATAAGTGAGATCATATAGGCCAGGCATGGTGGCTCACACCTGTACTCCCAGTACTTTGGGAGGCCAAGCCAGGAGGATCACTTGAGCCCAGGAGTTTGAGATCAACCTGGGGAACATAGTTAGACCTTGTCTCTACAAAAAATCAAAAAATTAGCTGTAGATTGTTTTCTTTACTTTCTTTATGAAGTCCTTTGCAACAAAAAAGTTTTTAATTTTAATGAAGTCCAATTTATCTATTTTCTTCCTTTTGTTGCTTGTGCTTCTGGTGGTGTCATATTTAAGAAATTGTTACTCCGAAAGGCCAAGGCAGGAGGATCATTTGAGACCAGGAGTTCAAGATCAGCCTGAGCAACACAGGAAGACCCTGTCTCTATAAAAAAATTTAAAATTAACTGAGTATGGTGGCAGGCATGTGCCTGTAGTCCCAGCTACTCAGGAGGCTGAGGCAGGAGAATTGCTTGAACCCAGGAGGCGGAGGTTGCGGTGAGCCGAGATCGCGCCATTGCACTCCAGCCTGGGTAACAAGAGCGAAACTCCGTCTCCAACAACAACAACAAAAAAAAGGTAGCGTTTTTCTAATTTCTGCATTTGGCAGAGTGGCCACCAGAGGGCAGTGGTCCCCATGCTGGGAAAATAACCTGCCTGGGCAGAGGCCTAGCAAGGGCTGACCAGGAGAACCCTCAGAGTGGTCAGGGATCTCTATGATTGAGAGATCACACACTCCAGGAACAGGTGTGTGTCCACGATTGGGTCAACACCGCCACCAGCCAACAGATACACTGGGCATCCTGCTGATCACTCTTTGCTGTGGTCACTTGAGGACTGGCACAAGCCTTGGAACCAGTGAATTGGGATGTACTGGGACACACTCTAGTCTACATTTGTTAGTTTTTTGTTTTTTGTTTTTGTTTTTGTTTTGTTTTGTTTTTTGAGACTTGCTCTGTTGCCCAGACTGGACTGAAGTGGTGTGATCTCAGCTCGCTGCAACCTCTGCCTCCTGGGTTCAAGGAATTCTCCTGCCTCAGCCTCCTGAGAAGCTGGGACTACAGGTGAATGCCGCTATGCCTGGATAATTTTTTGTATTTTAATAGAGACGGGGTTTCACTGTGTTGCCCAGGCTGGTCTCGAACTCCTGAGCTCAGGCAATCCTCCCGCCTCGGCCTCCCAAAGTGTTAGGATTACAAGTGTGAGCACCCTATTCTATATATTTTAACCATGAGGCACCTGGCCTTTTCCCAAACAGCTCCTTCTGCCTGCTGTGCAGCCTTCTCCCCTGCTTTCCTTTGACAAACGTCTCCTTCAGGCCCTATCCCCCACTTGACCTCTCTCAGTCCATCCTTCCACAGATGGAGTCCATCCAACCTCCCAGAGCATTCCTTTCTTCTTTGATGGTGGCATTTATAACAGTTTATTATATTTATAATACATGAGGTTTGGCTAGAGGTTAAGAGCAGGGTTTCCTGGGGATGCACAGCCTGGGCTCCATCACACGCTGTGTGATTTTGTACACATTGCCCAACCTCTCTGAATCCCAATTTCCTCATCTGTAAACATGGGGCTAATAACAATACCCACTTTATAGGGTTCTTCCAGAAACTATTTAGCCGTAACTTTTAATGGCAAAAACCGCAATTACTTTTGCACCAACCTAATAAATGATTTTTGTTTTTGCTTTTTTGTTTGTTTGTTTGAGATGGGGTCTCACTCTGTTGCCCAGGCTGGAGTGCAGTGTCATGATTATGACTCACTGCACCCTAGACTTCCTGGACTTGGGTGATCTCCCACCTAAGCTCCCCAAAGGTCTGGGACTACAGGTACGCCACCACCACGCCCGATTAATTTTTTTTTTTTTTAAGATGGAGTTTTGCTCTTGTTGCCCAGGTTGCAGTGCAATGGTGTAATCTCAGCACACTGCAACCTCTGCTTCCCAGGTTCAAGTGATTCTCCTGCTTCAGCCTCCCAAGTAGCTGGGATTACAGGCATGTGCCACCACACCAATCTAATTTTTGTATTTTTAGTAGAGCTGGGGTTTCTCCATGTTGGTCAGGCTTGTCTCAAACTCCTGACCTCAAGTGATCTGCCCACATTGGCATCCCAAAGTGCTGGGATTACAGGTGTGAGCCATTGCACCCAGCCTTTAATTTTTGCCTTTTTTGTAGAGATGGGGTATCACTTATGTTGCCTAGGCTGGCCTCAAACTCCTGGGCTTAAGTGATCCACCCGCCTCTCAAAGTGCTGGGATTCTAGGCGTGAGCCACCTCGCTTGGCCAGAAGCTAAATGATGTTATGCACACAAGGCCCTAATTTGTTTAATAAATGAATGAGCAAGTGAGTGAATCCACTGGGCTGTGAGTTTCTCGGGAATAGGGATTGTTTTCTTTATTTTTTACATTTTTCAATGTCCCACCCCTGATCTACTGAATCAGAAACTCTAGAGATAGAGCCCAGCAAACCATACTCTAACAAGTTCTCTGATTCTGATGAGCGCTAAAGTTTGAGATCTACCAGCCAGCATATAGAGGCTCAAAGCTGTTTGTTTAAATGAATGTTCACCTCCATAAACTATTATATGGTTTGAATTAGAATTGGCTGTAAGCTCCATAAAGTTGGGGCCATCGTTTCCCTAGCACCAGGCAGAGGCAGGCACATAGTAGGTGCTCAGAAAAGGTTTGTGGGCCGGGCTTGGTGGCTCACAACTGTAATCTCAACACTTTAGGAGGCAGAGACAAGCAGATCACTTGAAGTCAGGAGTTTGAGACCAGTCTGGCCAACATGGCGAAACCCCATCTCTACTAAACATACAAAAATTAGTCGGGCATGGTGGTGTGCACCTGTAATCATAGCTACTCGGGAAGCTAAGGCATGGGAATTGCTTGAACCCTGGAGGTGAAGGTTGCAGTGAGCCAAGATCACGCCACTGCACTCCAGCCTGGGCAACAGAGCCAGATTCCGTCTTAAAAAAAAAAAAAAGGGAAAAAGTTTTGTGAAACAAATGGTAAAGAGCCCTTTTCTTTTGGTTCTTATGGTGCTCGGTATCTTAGATTTTCCAAAGTTCTGTTTTATTACCTGTTCTCTCTCCCAGAATCTGTGGAAGGATCTACAAGCAAACTTAATAGCTTAAAATACATAACCAAAAAGTATTGCCACACTGTTGAGCCCTTCAAAACTCTCAGACCCCCCAGAGAGGTCTGGTTTTCTACCCCTGCTGCAACCCAGAGAGCTTCAGGCACCTCAGGAGTCCTGCTGCAGATGCACATCTGCCAGGCCTTGGCCACCCAGGGAAAGAGAAAGTAAACCCTTAAGGCAGGTAAACGCCCTTGACAAAGAGGGAGCAGTAGTTATGACCCCACCTTGGAACAGGCTAGATGCCCAATAAATGTCTGATAAATAAATGACCCTTGTTCGGGACAGCATTGTAGTTAATTGCATAAGTTCTAAACAGACTGACAAGGGCTTTTTTATTCCTTGTTTTATTGCTTTGTCCAGGATCACTAATACAATGTTGATTTGTAGGAGTGATACTGATGTCCTTCTCTCATTTCTTTTTTTTGGGGGGTGGGGGGTGGGGGGTGTATTATTCTGCCACCCAGGTTGGAGTGCAGTGGCTCGATCTCGGCTCACTGCAACCTCCACCTTCTGGGCTCAAGCAATTCTCCTGCCTCAGCCTCCCAAGTAGCTGGGACTACAGGCACACGCTGCCACACC
>NW_016107402.1:1316474-1324547 GCF_001604975.1 Cebus imitator
GTGATCCGCCCACTTTGGCCTCCAAAGTGCTTGGATCACAGGCGTGAGCTACCATGCCCAGCCTGTATAAGTTTTAAAATCGGGACATTCACTAGCTTCATTTTTCTTACTGAGATTATCTTGGCTATTCCAAGTCCCTCGAATTTCCTTATGAATCTTAAGATCAGCTTGTCAATTTCTGCAAAGAAGCCAGCTAGAATTTTGATGGTGACTGCATCGAATCTGGAAGTCAATTTGGGGAATATTGCATTTTAACAATATTGTGTCTTCTAATCCATGAATATAAAATGTCTTTCCATTTACTTAGGTATTCTTTAATTTTGTTCAATTAAAATACAAAGTATTATTTAGTACTTTGTAGTTTTCAGAGTATAAGTTTTGCATTCTTTTGTTAAATCTATCCCTAAGTATTTTGTTATTTTTGGTGTTATTGTAAAAGACTGTGTTTTCTTAATTTTATTTTTTGGATTGTTCATTGCTATCGTATAGAAATACTACTGATTTTTTGTATACTGATCTTGTATCCTACAACCTTATTAAACTCATTCTGTTTTTTAATGGATTTCTTAGGATTTTCTATGTTATCTGCAACTAGAGATGATTTTATTTCTTCCTATCAATCTGGTTGCCCCCACACTATTTTCTTGCCTCATTGTCTTGGCTGGAACCTCCAGTACAATGTTGAATAGAAATGGAGGGAGTGGATATCCTTGTCTTGTTTCTGTTCTTGGGGTCAGGGTTGGGGGAGAAGCATTCCCATTCAGTATCTCACCATTATGTATGACAGTAATTGTGGGTTTTTCAAAGATGCTCTTTATCAGGTTGAGAAAGTTCTTTTCTAGTCCTAGTTTTTTTATTTTTTATTTTTTTTATAAGATGGGGTTTCACCATGATGGCCAGGCTGGTCTTGAACTCCCGACCTCAGGTGATCCACCCACCTCAGCCTCCCAAAGTGCTAGGATTACAGGCATGAGCCACTACGCCCAGCCTCTTGATTTTTTTTAAATCATGAAGAGGTATTAATTTTTTTCAAGTTTTTTCTGCACCTGTTAAGATGATCATGTGGTTTTTGTCCTTTATTTTACAGATATGTGTATTACACTAATTGATTTTTGGATGTTAAACCAATCTTGCGTTCCTAAGTCCAATAGAGTGTAATTCTTTTTATTTATATATTGCTAGATTTGGTTTGCCTGCGTTTTGTTGAAATTTTTTGCATCTCTATTTGTAAGAGCCCTCATGCCCATTTATAATTAATCTCATTCCTACTCCTAACCTCAGGCAATCACAGTCACGAATATACTTGCTTTCTTTTTGAGGCAGGATCTCAGTCTGTCACCCAGATTGGAGCGCAGTGGTGCCATCTCAGCTCATTGCAACCTCTGCTTCCTGGGTTCAAGCGATTCTCCTCCCTCAGCAGCCCAAGTTTCTGGGACCACAGGCATGCACCACCATACCTGGCTAGTTTTGTTTGTTTTCTGTAGACTAGTTCTCACTATGCTGCCCAAGCTGGTTTTGAACTCCTGAGCTCAGGTAATCCACCCGCCTTGGCCTCTCAAAGTGCTGAGATTACAGGCGTGAGCCACTGTTCCTGGCCCTTTGTAGGTTTTCCTATTCTGCACATCTCATATACATGGAATCATATGTGACCTTTTGTGATTGGCTTCTTTCCGTTAGCACCATGTTTTTGAGGATCATATTGTAGCATGAATCAGTACTTCATTCCTCTATATAGTTGAATAGTATTCCATTGTATGAATCTAATACATTTTGTCTATCTGTTCACCAGTTGATGGATATTTAGGTATTTCCAGTTTGGGGCTATGATGAATGAATAATGTTGCTAGAAACATTTGTGTCGAAGTCTTGTCTTTGCGTAGATATAGTTTTCATTTCTCTTGAAGTAGAAATGATCCTACTTGAAATAGGAATAATTCTATACCTAGGAGTAAAATTACTGGGTCTTCTGGTAGTTTCATGTTTATCTTGTTGAGGAGCTGCCAAACTGTTTTCCAAAGTAGCTGCAAATTTTACAATCCCAACAAAGTATGAGGGTTACTTGGGAACTTCTGAGTGTTTCCTCATCTATAAAGTGGTAATAAGACTGATTTCCTGAAGTTGTGGTGAGCATTAAATGAGATTATATAAATGAGTGTATAAAGGCCAGGAAGCTTTCCAAAATGACCAACCCCCTCCCAGATATACATACAATTCCTATAATGTATACCAATCACAATTGTTACATTATTTATAATAATAATTATTATTTTGAGACAAAGTCTCACTCTGTTGCCCAAGTGATTCTAGTGCCTCAGCCTCCTGAGTAGCTAGGATTATAGGCGCATGCCATCATGCCAGGCTACTTTTTGTATTTTTAGTAGAGACGGGGCTTCACCGTATTGGCCAGGCTGCTCTCAAACTCCTGACCTCAGGTGATCCACCACCTCAGGTGATCCATATTTGTATGTTTTGTGTTTTGTGAGCATCTTTAAAATGGGGACTAGGTCTTATTCATATTTATCTTCTCAGTGCCTAACATGTAACAGATATTCAATAAGCCATAACAATATCCATGGGCAAAGTACTAATGCTTACACATTAATGTCAAGAAAACTACAAAAAAGGCTCTTAAACTGGGCCTTGTAGAAAAGTAGGTGCCCATTCAGCTGAAATGGAGCCAGGCATCCTAGGTGGAAGGAACAGCGTGTGGACAGGCCCAGAAGAGGGAAGACTGATTTCCGGAGCTGACAAGGAAGCCCAGTATGGCAATGGGTGGTGGGAAGGGGTGGCCAGGGAGGCCACCAGTGAGGTAGAGGAAGTCAATCGGAAGACTGTAAATGGCCATTTATACCAAGCAAAAGGGTTAGAACTTCATCCAGAGGGCAGAGAGGAGCCATGGGTGGGCATTAAGCAGGATGGTAATGCGATTAGAACTACATTCTAGAAAGATCTCTCTGGGGTAGCAGAAGGCATGTGTTCTCAAACTTCAGCTGCATTAGAATCACCTGGAGGGGTGCTCAAGGAGACTCAGAATTCTGAGTCCCACCCCATAAGTTTCTTATTCAGCAGGTCTGAGGCAAAGTCTCTTTTTTTTTTTGAGACAGTCTCACTCTGTTGCCCAGGCTGGAGTGCAGTGGTGTGATCTCACTACATCCTCTGCCTCCTGTGTTCAAGCGATTCTCCTGCCTCAGCCTCCTGAAAAGCTTGGATTACAGGCGCCCACCACCACGACCGGCTAATTTTTTTATATTTTTAGTAGAAATGGGGTTTCACCATGTTGGCCAGGTTAGTCTTGAACTCCCGACCTCAAGTGATCCACCGCACCCAGCCTGAGGCATGGTCTTGAATATATAGGTTTCACATTTCCAGGTGATACTGCTGTGGTGGTCTGAGGACTACAGTTGGACCCACTGATGTAGAGGGTGGGACGAAGAATATGGGCAGCAAGACCATTCTGGAAGCTGTGGAAATAGCCCAGATGGGAGGAGACAGAGCCAGGTCTGATCACATTTTAGATCTGGGTGCTGTGAATTTTTCAGCACCTTAATAGTTAGATTGCAGCCATGGTGGTAAGAGGCTGTTTCTTGGAGGGACATCCACCGGGCAATCATGTATCCCTGGAAATGCTCAGGACAGGCCCTGACACTCCGCCTGGGGGAACCAATCCACAGCCAGTAATGAGCTTCAGAAAGCACAACAAAGACAAGATGCCCAGAGTTGCAGTTTAATGTTTAATGCCCAGTTATCTCAATACAAGGAGGCTTACATGGTGCTCATCAAGACAGGGCCAGGGTGAAACCAGGCCTGAGGGAAATGACCTGCATGAGTCCCAGCACAGGACCACATTTTCTCGGGTCCAGCTCACCCTCAAAAAGTGCCACAGGCAAGGTTCTTCAGGTCACCCAGGAGCCAGCAGGCTGGTCGGGCTTGTGGCCACCACAGTCACTAAGGGTCCTTGTGGGAAAATAGGGTTCTGGGACCTCAAGATACAATGACAAGAACCAGAAAGCTGCTTCCAAACAACCCCAAAAGGCTTTCACTTCACATATGCTAGGCCAGACAACACCTGGATGCTGGTTCACCCAAACCCTTTCCCTAAAACGAAACACTGTGTAGAACGGAGGCTGAGAACACGTGGGGAGGCAGAAGTCAGAACCATCCTGAAGGGTTTTTCAAGCTTGACCAACCCCTCTTCTTCCCTGCAGGCACACCAGCTGGTCCCATTATAATGGAAAAGGGTCACCCTCTGGTCTATTCTAGCACCTTTAATGGGAAGGGAGTTAGGAACATGTCCCTGGCTTCAAGAAGTCTCGGAATCTCCAACTCTACTGAATGATTTCCTGGAACCCCAAGCTTTAGATGTCCCTGGGGACATGGGTGATTTTTTGAGGGCTGCAGAGTTTCCTGGAAGAAACTGTTTACCTCAGAAAGAAACGGGCTTTTCTCCTACCCTAGTTTTAAAGTCTACCTGGTGCCTAAAGAAAATAAAGAAAAGCTCAGGCTGGGTGCAGTGGCTCACGCCTGTCATCCCAGCATATTGGGAGGCCGAGGTGGGTGGATCACTTGAGGTCAGGAGTTCAAGACCAGCCTGGCTAACATGGCAAAACCCTGTTTCGGCAAAAAATACAAATTTAGCTAGGCATGGTGGTACATGCCTATAGTCCCAGCTACTCGGGAGGCTGAGGCAGAATAAATCACTTGAACCTGGGAGGCGGAGGTTGCAGTGAGCCAAGGTCAGGCCACTGCACTCCAGCCTGTGCAACAGAAAGAGACTCCCATCGCAAAAAAAAAAAAAAAAAAAAAAAGAATTGCATTGATTGCTAAGCAAGAATACACAGGAACCATCACCATATCACTTTAGAAAATTTTCATCACATCCCCATAAGACCCTGTGTCCATCAGCAGTCATTCCGCTTCTCCCCCCCCAACAGCCTTAAGCAACCATGAATCTCTATAAATTTGCCTATTCTGGATTTTTTATATAAGTGAGATCATATAGGCCAGGCATGGTGGCTCACACCTGTACTCCCAGTACTTTGGGAGGCCAAGCCAGGAGGATCACTTGAGCCCAGGAGTTTGAGATCAACCTGGGGAACATAGTTAGACCTTGTCTCTACAAAAAATCAAAAAATTAGCTGTAGATTGTTTTCTTTACTTTCTTTATGAAGTCCTTTGCAACAAAAAAGTTTTTAATTTTAATGAAGTCCAATTTATCTATTTTCTTCCTTTTGTTGCTTGTGCTTCTGGTGGTGTCATATTTAAGAAATTGTTACTCCGAAAGGCCAAGGCAGGAGGATCATTTGAGACCAGGAGTTCAAGATCAGCCTGAGCAACACAGGAAGACCCTGTCTCTATAAAAAAATTTAAAATTAACTGAGTATGGTGGCAGGCATGTGCCTGTAGTCCCAGCTACACAGGAGGCTGAGGCAGGAGGATTGCTTGAGCCCAGGAGGTCGAGGCTGTGGTGAGCTGTGTTCACACCACTGTACTCTAGCCTGGGCGATAGGTGAGACCCTGTCTCAAAAAAAAGAAAGAAAGAAAGAAATTGTTGCCTAATATAAGGTCACAAAGATTTATGCCTATGCTTTCTTCTAAAAGTTTTATAGTTTTGGCTCATATATTTAGAGCCGATGTGTATACNAGACCGGAGAATTGCATAAACCCAGGAAGTGGAGGTTGCAGTGAGCCAGGATCACGCCACTGCACTCCAGCTGGGCAACAGAGCAAGATTCCGACTCCAAAAAAAAAAAAAAAGAAGATGGGCTTCTGATAAGACTCTTGTATTTAAGGGAGACCAAACGTATTTCTGTAAAGTGTACAAAATTAGCCCTGCTTATAGAGTTGGGGCAGCTGTGACCTGCTGACTTCTCCTGGAAGCGGGCTAACTTGAGGTCCCAGGAAACTGAAGAAACGATGAAGCACAATTATCTTCAACTGGGCATTAGATCACACTGGGCCGTACCCTCAGATAATTCCCCCTCTCAAACTTCAGACATCAGTCAGCTCAGGAGCCATCCAACAAAACCAACTTCATATTTTAAACCAGCTTAATGCTATAAACTCTTTTTTTAAAAGTGCTGTCCAGCTGAGCCTCTAAGAAAACCTGGCTCCCTGAGGGGTGGGTGGTGGGCCTCTCAGACCAACCTGTGCCTCTCTCCAGAAGGCACGGCCTTGGTTCAGCCCAGAGCATCCACATCCCAAGGTGGGTCGGGGACAAGAGCAGCTGGGCTGCAGGGACGATGTGAGATGATTAAGCCTCTGGGGAAACAGGCTGAAGCCAAAAGACCCCCTCAGGACCCCAAGCCTGACGAAGTAACATGAGTCCCTCTCCCCATTAGCTGCCACAACCTGGTCTGCCATGACAACCTCTCTCTGTCACCCCTTCAGCATACCAGGGAAAAAAGGGGTGAACAAGTCACCAAGCGCCAGTCACCTCTGTCCTTGGGGGTCTAAGTGAGCTCTAAGGGGTGGAGACGTCCTTAAACAATCATCCCCTTCAATAAACATGGTAGAAAAAGTCCTCCCGGGGAAGCAGAGAATGATGCCAGCGCTACATGGGGGCCGACAGGATGCTTTTGGCAGTATCTTGTTTTAATCTAACCCTTCTTTATGGTGGGGCTGCCTCTGCCTACCAAGTCCTTGGTGTGAAACGGCTCCTGGACCAGGGCAAGGCAGAAACTCTGAGGAAAGGTGCCCGCCACAGCCATGACAGCTGCCCGCATGTTCCTGTCTGTTTTTCTCAGGACCTTGTCTCTGCTGGACTATTTTTACACCCCAAGGGGAGGGAGAGGTAAGAACTTCCTCAGGAAAGGAGTCTCCTGAGCCGGCAGCTCCTGTTTCCACAGGAGCCTCAGTGTTACCTGCCCTGGGATGGCTCCCTGGAACCATCTCTGGGACAGAGGGGACCAGGAAGCCAAAGCCGGTGCCTCAGCTGGAGATGTGAGGCTGAGAGCAGGGGGCAGGGTGAAAGGGCCCGCAGGGGCTGTTTACTAGAATTATGAGGCCTAAGTGCAATTAGCATCCTGGCAGACCGTACAGCCACTCAAAGACCCAGTCCCCACCACCGTGGGGAAAGCAGGGACTTGACCTGGGCCCCTCCCTTGGAAACCCAGACCTGCCCCAGAACACGGACAGCCATGGGCCCAATGGGCCTGTCTGCAGAGGTCACACTAAAACCTAGAATAATCTCCCTGCTAAAATTCAGGGGGGACAAACAAACACAACTCCACCTGAAATAAATACAAAGGCATTAGGTGCTTCTTGGTTTGTCGAGGTAATTACTCCTCAAAAGGAGGTAGCAGGGCCTTTTCCTGGACTTGGCCACCTCACCTGCAGCCTTCTCGTGAGAAGTCAGAGGTCAGAAGACTGGATGGGCGTCCCCAGGCCCAGCTTCCACTAGGAAAGTGAGGACCCACTCTCTTATCCACACCGCACCCGCATCATCCACACCTCCCCACACAGCTTCTGCTGGCCAGGGCGGGGAAGGAGAGGAGACCCTATGGCCTGAGGGCAGCACCTAGTGTCCAATGTCCCTGTGCAGGCAGAGGACCTGTCAGCCTGTCTGTGAGGAGGTAGAGTCAGGGGCAGGCTGCTGGAGGCAGGCAGGGCCACTCAATTAATCAACAGGTCCCCGAGGTCGTAGGAGTCAAAGAGGTCACTGATGCCCTCACCCGCCTCCAGGCCCCACAGGTAGTCATCCTGGTCCAAGGACGGTGAGAAGCTGATCAGAGGGGAGCTGCACGCCAGGGTTGGGGACAGGAATTGGTCCTCGGTCTGCTGCAGGAGTGGGTGTGGCAGCTCCAGCATGCTGTCAGTAGCCTCCAAGGGCACCAGGGATGGAGGCGGTGGGACCTGCTGGGGGACCGGTGCTGGCACTGGAGACAAACAGACAAAGGTTATGCCTGGCTCTGGTGTCCAACCCTCAGCACACAAGGACAGACTTCCGGTTTTCTGGATGACTGTACCCTTGTCCTCTTTCCTCAGCCTGGGGGGACCGTCCTGCTCTCAAAATCTGCCTTCCAGCTTCTACACTCCACCCTACCCCTTTTCACATTTTTTTTTTTTTTTTTTTTT
>NW_016107402.1:1324686-1327833 GCF_001604975.1 Cebus imitator
AGCCTCCCAAGTAGCTGAGACTACAGGTGCGCATCACTATGCCCAGCTAATTTGTATATTTTTAATAGAGATGGGTTTTCACCACATTGGCCAGGCTGGTCTTGAACTCCTGACCTCAAGTGATCTGCCCACCTCGACCTCCCAAAGTGCTGGGATTACAGATGTGAACCACCGCACTTGCCCTTCCCCGTTTCACTTTTAAGCCCCTTGAAATAATTTCTTTTTTCCTGTGTCATCTATTTCTCTCATTCTACCAGAACATTCCCATCCACACGTGGATATGCTGGAATAACTCATATCTTTAAAAAGCATCCTCCCCAAGGGACAGTCTCTTTAAGAAAGGATGCAGGGAAAACTGGATGTCCAATGGAAAAGAATGAAGTTGGATTCTTATCTAATATCACATAAAAAATTAATTTAAAATGGATCAAAGATCTCAATCTAAAACCTAAAACTATAAATCTCAGAAGAAAACAGAGCAAAAACTTCATGACATTAGATTTGGCCATGATTTCTTGGATATGACAACAAAGGCACAAGCAACAAAAGAAAAAATAGACATTGGACTTCCATGAAAGTTAAAAAATATATATGCATTAAAAACCACTATCAGAGGCCAGGCATGGTATGGTGGCTCACGCCTGTAATCCCAGCACTTTGGGAGGCTAAGGCGGGCAGATCACGAGGTCAGGAAATCAAGACCATCCTGGCGAACACGGTGAAACCTCATCTGTACTAAAAATAGAAACAAATTACCCGGGCATGGTGGCACACACCTGTAGTCCCAGCTACTTGGGAGGCTGAAGCAGGAGAATCACTTGAACCCAGGAGGCAGAGGTTGCAGTGAGCCGAGATCGCGCCACTGCACTCCAGCCTGGGTGACAGAGTGAGAGTCCATCTCAATAAATAAATAGATAAATAAATAAAAATAGTGATGATGGTAATTTTTTGTTATGTTGACTTTACTCCCTACCACACACGAGTATACCTGATCTCATCATCCTCTCCAATTACTGGCCCATTTTTCTGCTCCTTTTCCCAGTAAACTTTCTTCAGAGGAGCCTGAGCTTGTCTCTACTTCCTTATTACTATTCTGTCTTCAACTCACCCCAGTCTGGGGTTTCTCCCCTCCATGCCCCTGAACCAATGACCTCCACATGCTGCTAAATCCAATGGTCATTTCTCTGGCCTCATCTTATTTGACCTTTCAGCAGCCATTCTCCAACACTCCATGCTCTTTTCTTTCTTTTTTCTTTTGTTTTTTTGAAACAGGGTCTTGCCCAGGCTACAGTGCAGAGTGCAATAGGGTGAACACGGCTCACTGCAGCCTCAACCTCCTGGGCTCAAACAATCCTCCCACCTCAGCCTCCTGAGTAGCTGGGACCACTGGTGCATGCCACCATGCCCAGCTAATTTTTAACTTTTTCGTAGAGACGGGGTCTCGCTCTATTGCCCAGGCTGGTCTTGAACTCCTGGGCTCAAGTAATCCTCCCGCCATGGCCTCCCAAAGTGCTGGGATTACAGGCATGAGCCATAGCGCTCAGCCTGCTCATTTCCATTTAGAGGTAAGACGGTGATTTCCCATACAGGGATGGGATGTGCAATAGGGCACTGGAAATTGCCTGTCAAATACATCTTGATGCTCAGAATCTCCCACCATTGGAGTCACTTCTTAAGCCCCAGACAAGTATTATTCTGAAGATACAACTGTGCCCAGGTGCTAGGCTGCCTGGTGAGACTGGCGGTGCACCCATGGGCATGCTACTTCATGTTTTATTTACTTATTTTGAGGTGAAGTCTTGCTCTGTCATCCAAGCTGGAGTGCAGTGGCGAGATCTCAGCTCACTGCAACCTCTGCCTCCTGGATTCAGGCAATTCTCCAGCCTCAGCCTCCTGAGTATCTGGGATTACAGGCGGATGGCACCACACCAGCTAATTTTTGTATTTTTAGTGGAGACAAGATTTTACCATGTTGGCCAGCCTGGTCTCAAACTCCTGACCTCAAGTAATCCACCTTGGCCTCCCAAAGTGCTGGGATTACAGGCGTGAGCCACCGCACCCGGCCGACTTCATGTTTTAGAGCATCCATTTCCTCCCCTCTGCAAGGGGCATGATAACTCTACCTACCTCAAAGCGTTGCTCAGAGGGATTGCATGGTAAGTGCACATGAACTACTGGTTTGCCCTGGCGCGCTGGCTCACGCCTGTAATCCTAGCACTTTGGGAGAGTGAGGCAGGCAGATACCTGAGGTCAGGAGTTGGAGGCCAAACTGGCCAACATGGTGAAACTCCGTCTCTACTAAAAATACAAACATTTGTGAGGCGTAGTGGCAGGCACCTGTAATCCCAGCTACTCAGGAGGCTGAGACAGGAGAATCGCTTGAAATCAGGAGGTGAAGGCTGTAGTGAGCCAAGATTGAGCCATTGCACTCCAGCCTGGGCGACAAGAGCAAGGCTCTGTCTCAAAATAAAAATAAATAATTTTTTTTTAAAAGCACTGGTTTGTCAGGTCTGCATGTTGTCCCTGCTCCTATTAAAAACTGCTCCCATTTACCAAGGCTAATGGGGGAGGTGGTGGCACTGCCCTTGAGGCGAGGCATTGTTCAGCCTCCTTGGACACTCAAATGGCCCTGAGGTAGTCCATGCTGCTATCCCTATTTACAGATGAGAAAACTGGGGCTCAAATAAATCAGTTAAACGTATTTGAATTAAAAAAAAATCTGGCTGGGCGCAGTGGCTCACACCTGTAATCCCAGCACTTTGGAAGGCCGAGGCGGGCAGATCACAAGGTCAAGAGATCAAGACCATCGTGGCCAACACAGAGAAACTCCGTCTCTACCAAAATACAAAAATTAGCTGGGTGTGGTGGCATGTGCCTGCAGTCCCAGCTACTTGGGAGGCTGAGGCAGGAGAACTGCTTGAACCCAGAAGGTGGAGGTTGCAGTGAGCCGAGATTGTGCCAGTGCACTCCAGCCTGGCGCCTGGCGACAGAGTGAGACTCTGTCTCAAAAATAGATAAAGCCGGGCGCGGTGGTTCAAGCCTGTAATCCCAGCACTGTGGGAGGCCGAGGCGGGTGGATCACGAGGTCAAGAGATCGAGACCATCCTGGTCAACATGGTGAAATCCTGTCTCTACTAAAAATACAAA
>NW_016107402.1:1329318-1356078 GCF_001604975.1 Cebus imitator
GGGGTTTCACCATGTTGACCAGGATGGTCTCGATCTCTTGACCTCGTGATCCACCCGCCTCGGCCTCCCAAAGTGCTGGGATTACAGGCTTGAGCCACCACGCCCGGCCTTCATGAGGAAATTTCAAGTGTCCCTATTTAAGAGATGTGGGAACTGAGGCTTGGAGGGGTTAAAGTGATTTGCCCACAGTCACGATGTCACTAAGAGGTGAGATACAGGCTCCCCATTTCAAATCCTGTGCTATCAGCTACATTTAGGTTTATCTCAGATTGTTCAGAGCCTGGAGAGATGTCAGAGGCGATACCATTCAAACCCCTTCCATTACAGATGAGGGAAACTGAGGCTGAGGAGAACAGTTCCTCTGGTAATGAGGAACCAGGGCCAGGACTCAGGTCCCACGACTGCAGTAGCTTCTTCTCTTGCATGGCCTCTGGCACTCAGACCTCAAAATGACACTACTTTAGGACACAGCATGGAACATATATGTGTGTGTGTGTGTGTGTGTGTGTGTGTGTGTGTGTGTGCGCGCGCGCGCGCGCACACCTTCAGGAAAACTTCCTCCTCTTCCCGTCAGCAGGGATAACACTATGAGGCCATGTGACAAGTGTTGGGGTGACAGCCATGAAGCCATGACATGAGAGCTGGCTTTTGAGCTGGCCTCACCACTGACGGCTCAGTAAGCCTCTACTCCTCTCTGGGCCTCAGTATCTTGATTTGTAAAACTCAGGTAAAAACTTCACATCTAGCCGGCGCAGTGGCTCATGCCTATAATCCCAGCACTTTGGGAAGCTGAGGTGGGTGGATCACCTGAGGTCAGGAGTTCAAGACCAGCTTGGCCAACATGGTGAAACCCCGTCTCTACTAAAAATACAAAAATTAGCCAGGCACGGTGGCATGCGCCTGTACTCCCAGCTCTCAGGAGGCTGAGGCAAGAGAATCTCTTGAACCTGGGAAGCGGAGGTTACAGTGAGCCGGGATTACGCTACTGTACTCCGGCCTGGGTGACAGAGAGAGACTCCATCTCAAAAGAAAAAAACAACTTCGCACCCTTGTTTATGCTCTGGGATCTGCCACCTCCACCCAAGGTCTCAGAGGACAACCGAAGTGAAGGTGGTTCTAGCTTCGGAGGGCTGTGCGCATGCTGACAGCTGAGTGAGGAGGCGCAGCAGGAGGAGGATGAACCAGAGGGTGGGGCATAGGTCTGGGATGGAAGATAGGCACTGGGGAGGCGCCCTGAGGGACAGATGGCTGGCACAAGGAGAAGCTCTGGTCTGGTCCCTGATGAGGCCTAACAGACACAGAGAGATCACTAGAAAAGAGTTGGGAGGCTGGAATCTCGTCCTAGCAATGCCATCAACTTGCTGTGTGACCCTAGGGAAGCCACTTGCCCTCTCTGGGCCTCTGTTCATTCATGTGTAAAAAGAGGGTCGAGTTATATGGGGACAGCAAACTTCTATAAAGAGCTGGAGCCTGTAATCCCAGCACTCTGGGAGGCTGAGGCACGTGGATCACCTGAGATCAGGAGTTTGAGACCAGGCTGGCCTACATGGCGAAATCCTGTCTCTACTAAAAATGCGAAAAAAAAAAAAAAAAAAAAATTGGCCAGGCATGGCGGCTCACGCCTGTAATCCCAGCACTTTGGGAAGCCGAGGTGGGCGGATCACGAGGTTGAGATCGAGACCATCCTGGCCAACATGGTGGAACCCCATCTCTACTAAAAATACAAAAATTAGCCAGGCATGATGGTGCATGCCTGTAATCCCAGCTACTTGGGAAGCTGAGGCACAAGAATCATTTGAACCTAGGAGGTAGAAGTTGCAGTGGGCCGAGATTGCGCTACTGCACTCCAGCCTGGCGACAGAGCGAGGCTTCATCTCAAAAAAAAAAAAAATTAGCTGGGCATGGTAGTGGGCACCTGTAATCCCAGCTCCTTGGGAGGCTGAGGCAGGCGAATTGCTTGAACTCGGGAGGCAGAGGTTGTAGTGAGCTAAGATCGATGCCATTGCACTCCAGCCTGGGTAACGGAGTAAGACTGTCTCAAAAAAAAAAAAAAAAAAAAAAAGAGCTGGAGAGTATTTTAGGCTTTGCGGGACACTTGCAGTCTCTGTCACACAGTTGCCTTCTTTTACTTTCTCCCACAACTCTTTAAAAATGTAAAACCATTCTTAGCTCATAGGTCATTAAAAGGAGGTCAAATCTGACCTGCAGGCTACAGTTTATTGACCTCTGAGTTAGAGAAATGGATACAACCAGTGTATTGCAGAACCACTCCAGCAAGCCTCTTCCATCAGCCCAGCTCCATCTGTACCTTTGTCTAACCACTAGGGTTCTTAAAAGAACCTTAAAAGAATTTTGCTTTTAATTCTTTTAATTCTACTTAAAAGAATTCTGCTGCTAAGAAGACAAAAAGTGGAACACTGACCCACACAGTCTTGAAGAATCCTGTCAGTCTAACCAGATGCGTGATCCCAAGGAAAGGTAAAAACTGTTCCGGAGGAGGGGACTTTACAGGCTTCCATTTGTACTCCTTTTGGACTCCCACCCTCTTTGGGAAGCTCTCAGGACTCTGCTCCCTGGCAACTTCCCTGTACTACCTTCCATCAGGAGTAGCCAGCTGTTAGCCATACTGTCGACCTCCCAGCCAGAAGTCCCTTCTTTGATTTGTTCTGTGCCTTGTGGAGAGAACACTGCGCTGGGAGTGCATAGACCAAGGTTCAAGACACAGCTCTGCTGCCTCCCAGCTGGGAGACCTTGGGTAAGTCACAGCACCTCTATGCCTTATTGTTTTTTAAAGGGCAAATTTTATTTTATTTTTATTAGAGATGGAGCCTCATTATGTTGTCCAGGCTAGTCTTGAACTCCTAGGCTCAAGTGATCCTCCCACCTCAGCTTCCCGGAGTGCTGGGATTATAGGTGGGAACCACTGTGCCTGGCCTATTTTTTTAAATTTTATTCTTATTTTTATTTTTGAGACAGGGTCTCCCCCTGTCGCCCAGGCTGGAGTGCAGTCACATGATCATAGCTCACTGCAGCCTTAACCTCCATGGCTCAAGTGATCCTCCCACCTCAGCTCCCTGAGTAGCTGGACTACAGGCACATGCCACCACACCTGGCTAATATGATTTTTTTTTACAGAGACAGGGTCTTCCCTATGTTGCCCAGGCTGCTCCTGAACTCCTGGCCTCAAATGATTCTCCTGCCCCGGCCTCCCAAAGTGCTAGGATTATAGGTGTGAGCTACCACACCTGACCATATTAACTTATTAATTCTCACAACAACCTAAGAGTTAGACAGTATTAATTACTATGCCCAATTCACAGATGAGAAAAATTGAGGCCAAGAGAGGTTAAGTAACTTGTCCAAGGTCCCATAGCTGGTAAGTGGATGGGCTGGGATTCAAATACAGGCCTTCCTAGTGAGGCTTTATAAAGCATTAAGTACAATGCACACACGTGGGGGAGAATGACTGCTGGATAAAACAGGAGGTTTTCAACAAATATTGATGCAGAAGAGAAAACTAAGGCTGGTCGCTCCCCCCACCTCCTGTCCCTCTGGACAAGGGTCCTACCTGAGGATGCTGTGGGCTCCATGATACTAGGGTCGGTGCTACTGCTGGGCTGGGCAGAGTCAGGGCTGGGGCTGAGGGTAGAGGTAGAAGGGAGGGGCTCCTCAGAAGGACTGTCCGGCTCCTGCACCTCCTCTGGGCACAGGTAGACTTCGATGGGCCCTTGGGTGCTCTTGAGATATATCTGCAGGTTGTCCTGGAGGAAGAAGAGAAGCCAGGTCATGGCTCTGGGAAACTGGACACTTACCTCTGGGTCAGTGTGTATGGACGGACACAGGTGGCTGCTGCTGCCCATGGGAGCAAGCTCAGCCCCTGGGCTGGCACTGAGACCAGCTCCATCTGGCCTAGGGTAGACTTTGCTGTTTCTGCTGTCTGGCCCCAAAGCCCACTTCTTTTAGGGGGAACGCCTTGATTTTCCTGTGGGAAATCACTCTTCTCCCACTCTTAGGTCATGTAGTTTTGGGGAAGGGGGGCAGCACCTTTCCCCAGCCTCAGTGGGTGAGCTTGTGACACAGCCAGGAAATTTAGTGTGACATGATCAGTTCAGGGTGGCACATGGCTCAGCTCCTCAGGTGGATCCAACCAGCACTAGGCCCAAGACTTTTGCTGGACTTGTGGGAAATGGAAGCCTCCTTCCCACTGGGGCTGCTGAGCTGGTATCCCAGCACTTTGGAGGCTGAGGCAGGTGGATCACCTGAGGTCAGGAGTTCAAGACCAGCCTGGCCAACATGGTGAAACCCTATATCCACTAAATACAAAAAGTAGCTGGGCATGAAGGCTGGGTGCAGTGGCTCACTCCTGTAATCCCAGCACTTCGGGAGGCCAAGGTGGGTGGATCGCCTGAAGTCACGAGTTCAAGACCAGCCTGACCAACATGGTGAAACCTCGTCTCTACTAAAAATACAAAAATTAGCCAGGCATGGTAGCAGGCGCCTGTAATCCCAGCTACTCGGGAGGCTGAGTCAGGAGAGTTGCTTGAACCCGGGAGGCGGAGGTTGCAGTGAGCCGATATCGTGCCATTGCACTCTGGGCAACAGAGCGAGACTCCATCTCAAGGAGACTATCTCTGCCATTACAAAGAAAGAGCCCACCTGGGAATGGAGTCAGCACAGAGAAAAGCAGAGAGATGAAAGGCATGAGACAGACCTGAAGTCATAGTTTGAGCATCTACATCCAGCCTTGCCTCCCATCTCTGAATCTCCCCCAGAACGTGTCACTTAGTTCCCACCACCCCTACCCACACCTCCAGCTTAAGCCAGTTGGACTTGACTTTCTGTTACTTGTAACCAAGAGTCCTGATATTTGGCCTTCCCACCCTGACTCTTCCCTACCACATAACCGCAACTTAAGCCGCAACTGATGACATGCATGCCATCCTGGCACACGTCCGAGTCTCCATGCCTGTGCCCACACAGAACCGCACCTAGCAAAAACCCCATTCATAGTTCGGGCGCGGTGGCTCACGCCTGTAATCCCAGCACTTTGGGAGGCCGAAGTGGGTGGATCGTGAGGTCAGGAATTCAAGACCAGCCTGACCAACACAGTGAAACCCTGGCTCAACTAAAAATACGAAAATTTGCTGGGCGTGATGGTGTGGACCTGTAATCCCAGCTACTCAGGAGGCTGAGACAGGAGAATCACTTAAGCCTGGGAGGTGGAGGCAGAGGTTGCAGTGAGCCAAGATCATGCCATTGTACTCCAACCTGGGCAACGGAGTGAGACTCCATCTTGAAAACAAACAAAACCCTATTCATTCATTTTTTTTTTTTTTTTTTTTGAGACAGAGTCTTGCTCTGTCACCAGGCACCAGGCTGGAGTGCAGTGGCGCCATCTCAGCTAACTGCAACCTCTGCCTCCCGGGTTCAAGCAATTCTCCTGCCTCAGCCTCCCAAGAAGCTGGGACTACAGGCACATGCCACCACACCTAGCTAATTTTTGTATTTTTAGTAGAGACAGGGTTTCACCATGTTGGCCAGGATGGTCTCGATCTCTTGACCTCATGATCCGCCCACCTTGGCTTCCCAAAGTGCTGAGATTACAGGCGTGAGCCACCCCGCCCAGCCCAAAGCCCTATTCATTCTTTAAGATCTAGTTTAACTTTCTCCACCCAGGATGCCTCCTCTACCCTTTCTCTATGTTCTCAAAGAACATCTTCGGTCTATAAATGACCACGTCTTTTTCACACTAAGTCCTGAACTTCCCCAGGGGAGGAATGGGAAATTAATCATCTCCACAGCTCCAGTTCTTCCTTTAAGCAAATTATTTCTTGAGCCCTTATCATATGCCAGGCTCTGGGCAGGGGATACAAGGTGAGCAGAACTTTCTCTTGTGAAGCTTACACTCTAATAGATGAAGCAGAATGCAATCGTGTTATCATGCCAAATATACCTCAGCAAATGGAGACTAAAGGCAGTGTAAAAGCACAGGTGGTTATGAAGTCTGCAAGTAATCAGAGAAGGCTTCCTTGAGAAAGTGACATTTGAATTGAGACCTGTAGGATGAATAGCAATAAACTAGGCATAAAGAGAAGAGCATTTCAGTTGAGGAAAGAGCATGTATGAAGGTCTTGCACGACTAGGTGCAGTGGTTCACACCTGTAATTCCAGCACTTTGGGAGGCCAAGATGGGCAAATCACTTCTGTGCTGGAGTTTGAGACCAGCCAGGACAACATGGCAAAACCTCATCTCTACAAAAAATACAAAAAAAAAAAAAAAAATTAGCCAGGCATGGTAGCAGGCGCCTGTAATCNAAAAAAGGCCGGGTGCGGTGGCTCACGCCTGCAATCCCAACACTCTGGGAGGCCAAGGTGAGTGGATCATGAGATCGGGAGTTCAAGACCAGCCTGACCAACATGGTGAAACCTGTCTCTACTTAAAATTCAAAAATTAGCCAGGTGTGGTGGTACACGCCTGTAATCCCAGCTCTCAGGAGGCTGAGGCAGGAGAATCGCTTGAACCCGGGAGGCAGAGGTTGCAGTGAGCTGAGGTCATGCCATTGCACTCCAGTCTGGGCAAAAGAATGAGACTCTATCTCAAAAAATAAATAAAATGTAGAAGATCTCACACTAGGAATGAGCTTAGTGCAATGGGGAAACTGCAGACAGATCAGTGTGGCCAAAACAAAGATAGATGAGACAGCAGGGAGAAGGAGGTTGGCAAGGTCAGCTGGGGTCAGAGCACTGAGGCCTCATAGGGAGTGTCAGGAATTTTGGTCTTCAACCTGGGAAAGCATGGTCAGCATGAAAGGATTTTCATGAGTACTGACATCGTCATGTGTAGGCATGAGTGTGCATGTACGCAGGAACTCAGGGCTGGTGGGATGCAGAAAGAAGCTAGGAACAGAGATTTTCTCAGGCCACTAACTCAGTCTCCATTGCCCTTTCCAGCTTCTGCCATTTCTGCCCAAGCTTGAAGGCCACCAATATTGCCGTGGACACCAGAATGGGCCTGGGGGGCATGGGGCTAGGCAGTGCCAGGGACAGAGTCTGCAGAGCTGCTGGAACCTGCCCCGGCAGGACCCCTGACCCTGCTCTCCATCAAATGTCCCCCGTCTCACCTCATTCCTGTCGGGCACTTCCAGTCTCGTCTGCGGCGGAGCCTTGACGGCAATCACTGTCTGTTCCTTAAAGTTGCTGACAGCACGGATATCCTGGTAAGTCACATAGGCCAGCGTAGGGCAGGAGGGTCAAGAAAAGTGACTGTCTGGTCAAAATTCAAACCCCAAGCCTGCCAGGAAACACCTTCATCCACTTCTCCTAAGCCTCTGAACATTACTTTCTCACTCCTTGTACAGCCTAGAAATAACTACAATCGGTAACCTATCAATATCATAAGCACCTTGGATCCCTTTAGAAAGCAAATGGGGATATAAATCATAAAAAAAAAAAAGTGTTGCCTTATATCAGCTTTTTATGTAAAGGCTTGATCTCTCAAACTAGATCATTAGCTCTGAGAAGGGAGGAAGACATGTTTTGTTTCTTTATATTTCCCACAATGCCTAGCATCCTTCCAAAAATACAAGGTCAGATCCAAAACCAATTAGATAGGAAACGATTTTGGAAAATGTATGAAAGACCCGGAGGTCCATGCTCTTTGACCTCATCATTTCAATTCTAGGAATCTGACCTAAGAAAACAAGTAAAATATGGGGAAACATTCTGTAAATATTCTGCTGAGCGCAGTGCCTCACACCTGTAATCCCAGCACTTTGGGAGGCTAAGCAGGTGGATCACTTGAGGTCAGGAGTTCAAGACCAGCCTGGTCAATGTGGTGAAACCCCATCTCCACTAAAAATATAAAAAGTACCTGGGCATGAAGGCCAAGTGTAGTGGCTCATGCCTGTAATCCCAGAGCTTCAGGAGGCTGAGGCAGGTGGATTACCTGAGGATATGAGTTCAAGACCAACCTGACCAACATAGTGAAACTCCATCTCTACTTAAAATACAAAAATTAGCCAGGCGTGGTTGCAGGTTCCTGTAATCTCAGCTACTTGGGAGGCTGAGGCAGGAGAATCACTTGAACCCAGGAGGTAGAAGATGCAGTAAGCCGAGATTATGCCACTGCATTCCACCCTGGGCAACAGAGTACAAACTCCATCCAAAAAAAAAAAAAAAAAAAAAAAAAAAAAAAAAAGGCCAGGCGCAGTGGCTCACGCCTGTAATCCCAGCACTTTGGGAGGCCAAGGTGAGCAGATCACCTAAGGTCAGGAGCTCAGGCCCAGCCTAACCAACATGGAGAAATCCCGTCTCTACTAAAAATACAAAATTAGCTGGGCATGGTGGCGAATGCCTGTAATCTCAGCTACTTGGGAGGCTGAAGCAGGAGAATTGCTTGAACCAGGGACGCAGAGGTTGCAGTCAGCCAAGATCACACCATGGCACTCCAGCCTGGACAGCAACAGTGAAACTCCATCTCAAAAAAAAAAAAAAAAAAAGCAAAACAAAAAAAACTATGTTTAGCAGGCACACAACTACATTACAACTATATTTAAATAACACACATTCTGTGTGCAGTTAAGGAACAATGGCTATGTTAAGGTGGCAGCTCATCATTTCTTTTCTTCATTTTCCAGATTTTAAAAAATGTACTTGGCTTATTTCAATAAAGAAAACATACCTCTAATAAACTTGAGGCCAGGCACAGTGACTCATGCCTGTAATCTCAGCACTTTGGGAAGCTGAGGTGGGAGGACTGATTGAAGCCAAGAGTTAGAGACCAGCCTCGGCAACAAAGCAAGACCCTGTCTATACAAAAAATAAAAGCTTAGCCAGGCATGGTGGCACACACCTGCAGTTCTAGCTATTCGGGAGGCTGTGGTGGGAGGATCACTTGAACCCAGAAGTGTGAGGCTGTAGTGAGCTATGATCATGCCATTGTACTACAGCTTGGATGACAGAGTGAGCCCTTGCCTCTAAATAAATAAATAAATAATTTTAAAAATAGACTTGACAGGAAAAACCACCCAGGAAGAAACAGATGCCAGACCCTTAGGGTGAGTTAATCCCTATATGTGAGTACTGAATCAACTCAGGATAGATATAAACATGCAACAGGCTCCTGCTCCCTGACACCTTCCCCACAACCAAGGAGGATATCTCTTGTTGGCCTTGTCCTCAGTCAGGTGCTTGAAGCTCAGAGAGCAGCTCTGGATGAGCTGGTCCAGGACCTGCTCCCTGTTCATCAGCTCCTTCAGCTCCTGCCCCAGCTGTTGCTGCTTCCCAGGCCGGGTGGGGTCTTCAAACATTCCCCTGCCTCTGCAAACAGAGCAGCCCCCCATGTCAATCTCAGTTCACATCCAGAGACCCCAACCCCAGGGCTGCTGTGCAGAGATGCATGGGTGGTGTGGGTGAAAATCCAGAACAAGGCCATTCAAATAGTCTATGAGGGTGCTCCCCTGGGCTGTACAAATCAGTGGTCATGCCTGACTCTTAGGGAGCTACCAGGGATTGGAACTAGGGGCTTGGGGGTTGGGCTTGGGAGAAGAAACAAGTCAAGGCCTAAACCCCACCTTGCGGGGGGGGCTCTCGACTCTGTTCATCCCTATGTCCCAACCTGCTCCACATAGTAGGGAACTGTAGTAGCCTCAGTCCTGATTCCCCCGCCTGGGTTTTCTTAGGGTTTATACCAGGGGCTGTAGGTTAGCTCTTTAAACCCTGCAGAAGTGGAGAAAGGAGGCTGGAGTACTCCTAGCTCAGATCTGGAAGGAGTCTGGGATGCCCCTACTCAGCTCCCCGGGGACTGCTCTAAGCTAGAAGTGGATATTGGGATATCTGACTCAAGAGGAAGAATCTGGAGTCCCCTTTGGCCTTTACAGAAGTCATTCTCCATTCTGTCCCACATCACATTCTCCTATTACTTCAGCAGGTACACGGGGCTCTTCCCCACCATACATTGTATGGTCCCCACCATACATTGGCTCTACCTCCAGCAATAAGCCTCTTGGATGTTGCTCCTGGTTCACCTCAGCCCTTGTGCCCATTGGATGTTGCTCTCAGCCCTACCCCTGCCGCTCACACCCACTGGCTATTGCCTCTGGCTCCGCCCACAGCCCAAGTACTCATTGGAGGGTACCATTGGACGGGCACTCACACCCACTGGATGTTGTTCTTGGCCTTCTTGCGGATGAGCTGGATGCCCTCTAGCACATTGGTGATGTCATAGATGCGCCGCTTCTGCACGTCCAGCACCTCAGCGGCCCAGTTCAGGTCCAGGACCCCATCCTCGGACTCGCTCAGAAGGTAAATGAACTTCTTGGTGAGCAGCCCCAGCGAGGTGTCATATCGAGTCTTCTCCCCGGGGGATTTGGGGGCTGAGGAAGAAAGGGACCCAGTCACAGCTCAGGGAGTGCCATCCCAGGACCCTCATCCATTGACCTAGGCTCATAAAGTACCATCTTTCACCACCCACTTTCCAGTTTACAAAGCATTGTGAGGCAGGGCACTCATCACCACCACTGTCCAGACAGAGAGCCTAATACCTAAGAGAGGTGACTTGCTTAAGGTCTCAAAGCCAGTGGGTATGTTGGAAGCCAAGTGTCCTGACTCTTGGTTCAAGGCACGTTTCCACCACAGCTTAGGGACGCCATACCACCACCCACAACTACTGTCACTGTTCTAAGTGCTTTCCACATACTAACACATTTAAGCCTTACAACACCATATAAGGTTGCTGTACAATCATCCCCATTTTATTGATGAGAATACTGAGACGGCTGGGCGCAGTGGCTCACGCCTGTAAACCCAGCACTTTGGGAAGCCGAGGCAGGTGGATCACAAGGTCAAGAGATCAAGACCATTCTGGCCAACATGGTGAAACCCCATCTCTACTAAAAATACAAAAATTAGCCGGGTGTGGTGGGACTCGCCTGTGTTCCCAACTACTCGAGAGGCTGAGGCGGAAGAATCACTTGAACCCAGGAGGCAGAGGTTGCAGTGAGCCGAGATTGTGCCACTGCAGTCCAGCCTGGCGACAAGACTCCATCCCAAAAAAAAAAAAAGGAAAAAATCAATCTGAGCTGCAGTAGCACCCATGGGGGGGAAAAAAAAGAATACTGAGGCACAATTTAAGTAATTTTCTCAGCTCACTCAGCTAGAAAGTGGCAAAGTTGGAATTCGAATCCAGACAATCTGGCTCCAGAGTTTTCCTTCTTAACCATTACCCTATCCTGCCACTTAAATGTCAGGAGTTTGGTATTAGAATAGGACAGGAATGATAAGCCTGGATTTAAGAACATTTTTATAGACACACACTGGCTGTTCCTTCCATGTAAATCCCAATGATTATCTGAGAAGAATCGGTCCTATAACATCAAGTGGGGGAGGTTCATGAAAAAGGTATCTTTCTCAATGAGGCTGATGTTGCAAGACCACATCTCAGCTGCAGCATCTTAAGCCGAGAGGGGACTTTTGTAATCAAGTGACTTCCAAGTCATATAGCAAGTTAGCGGCCAATCTAGTAATTCTGGAACCTGAGTTTTGGAGAGTCTTAGGTTCCTCTGGAAGAGGACCAGTTATCATGAGTCTTAGGATCCTTCAAGACAGTGCTTTGGGCAGCCTTGACCAGTCAATGTAAAGGAAACTTCCTTGCCATTCCTGATCTAGCTGTGCTTCCTTTTACACGAGACAACTAATGTTTACAGGAATGACCTGTAAAACTAGTGTTCCTCCCAAACACAGTTGCCTAAACTCCCACTCCAACCAGGAATTTTTTTTGTTGTTGGAGATGGAGTCACACTGTCTCCCAGACTGGAGTGCAGTGGCATGATCTCAGCCCATGGCAACTTCTGCCTCCCGGGTTCAAGTGATTCTCCTGCCTCAGCCTCCCAAGTAGCTGGGATTACAGGCGCTCACCACCACGCCCAGCTAGTTTTTGTATCTTTAGTATAGACAGTGTTTTGGCATGTTGGCAAGGCTGGTCTTGAACTCCTGACCTCAGGTGATCCGCCTGCCTCAGCCTCCCAAAGTGGTGAGATTATACGTGTGAGCCACTGTGCCTGGCCTATCCAGGATATTGACTGAAAATATCAAGAGGCAGCAACCCCCTACAACTTAGCTTTAGGAAGGCACCACCTGGGCAACCTCTGGATCTAAAAAACCTGAGGTGGCACAGGCTGGATCAATCTGTACTTCCCTTCCCTTTGAATCACTTGTTTAGCTCCTTGTCTGCACGTGGGAGAAAGACCTGGTTAGCCCCTGCTCCTCTGAGCTAGATTCTCTTAGAAAAGTTTACATTGACCTAAATATGAAAACGTTTTAAAAATAATAAATTCCCAAATAAAACATTGGTCATAGCATTTAGATCATGAGAGCAGTATATGATGTGGTAGAAGTGGTTCAACACTGGTGGTCATGGTGGCTGATGCCTGTAATCCCAGCACTTTGGGAGACTGAGATGGGTGGATCACTTGAGGTCAGGAGTTCATGACCAGCCTGGTCAATATGGTGAAACCACATCTCTACTAAAAATACAAAAATTAGCCAGGCATGGTGGCATGCCCTTGGAGTCCCAGCTGCTCGAGAGGCTGAGGTGGAAGAATTGCTTGAACCCCAGAGGTGGAGGTTGCAGGGAGCCAAGACGGCACTCCAGCCTGGGCGACAGAGTAAGACATGTCTAAAAACAAAAACAGGCCGGGCGTGGTGGCTCATGCCTGTAATCCAAGCACTTTGGAGGCCAAGGCAAGTGGATCATCTGAGGTTGGGAGTTCAAGACCAGCCTGACCAACATGGTGAAACCCCGTCTACATAAAAAAATAATAATAATTAAAAAAAAAAAAAAAAAAAAAAAACACTGAAGTAGTGCAACACTTACATGTCCAGGCTCTAGTCCTGACTCCACTCTGAAACTGTGGCAAGTCACTCAAGCTCTCTGAGTCTCAGTTGCCTGATTAGTAAAGGGAGACAGGCCTACCTACCTGGTGGGATCAAGTGAGAAAATGCACAGGAAGCTTTTGTAAACTGGAAAGTGATCCAAATATGACTCCCAGTGATTGGGTAGGGCGCTGCCCTCTGCCACTGCCCCACCCCACCCCACCCTGAGGCTCCATCAGCACTGCTTACTTTTGGGGCTGGGGAGGCCATCCACTCTGATGAACTTCCCCTTGGAGGTTGGGAACTCAAGGACGGCGGGTCTCCCAATCCCCTCCAGATCCAGCTTCCTTTTGGCCTGGGAGAGAGGTGGGAGAGAGAGGCAGAGTTTGAGAATCATTCCTCCTCTAACCTTTCCTGATGTGGGGCCAAAGTGATAAGGCCACCTCTGTACCTCAGTTTACTGCCAGTCCTGGTGAAGCACTGCTGTCCTTGATAGGAAAATATCAATGACCTGAGAAGTGAGCTTTCAGGGGAAGTCTTGTTTTCTGAAGGACAAATAAAACTCTCATCCTGAAGCCCAGGCACTTGAGACCCTACCAAAACCAGTCTGGCCAAAGGCTCAGGGTTCCTTAGCCACAGGCCCCAAGTCTGCCCCTACACCCGCTCCTCACCCCACCACACCCAGAGGATGATACCAGGAGGAAGCAGGGGGTGGGGCCTAAACCACATCAGGGTGGGGAAAGGCCCCCCATACAGAAGCAGATGGCCCAGCCAGACTGAGTGCCCATCACAGTCCCACAGCTGGTCCTTATCAGGGTGGGGCTGGGCATCCTCCCAGACCCAGGAGACTTCCTGGCTCAGTGCCACACCCCAGGGAGGTGCCCACAGTGGGAAGCAGTGCAAACATCCCCACCCCCATGTTTGGGCTCCAGCTTGAGGGCCCAGGGCCTCCTGAATAGACTGCATTTGCCATTCTTTCTTTGCCGAGAGGGGCAGACAATGAATCCTTCCCAAGTCTTAAGGACAAGCAGCTGAGGCCACCCCTCCCCCCTCCCCATTCTCCCTCTCTGTTCCCGCCAAGCTTGGGAAACACCTGCTGGGGAAATCAAACCACAGACCCATCTGCTCTTCTCCACCCTGTCACCACCCAGGCCCCAATTAGGCCCAGAGCTGCACTGCCCCGGAAAGGGCCTCTCTCCTGGTTAGGGCTGGGCAGGGGCAGGGCAGGGGCAGGACTGGGGCACTGGGACACTGGGACAGAGGTCAGAGACCCATGTTTGAAGCTCCAGCTCCTTCGCAGGCTCACTGTACGACTTGGAGGAGAGGTTCCATATCTAGGAGCCTCAGTTTCCTCCTCTGTAAACGGGGTAGAAAATGCCTGCCTCAAGCGGCTATTGTAAGGATTCAAGGAAGGCACCACCTGGGCAGCCTCTGGGTCTTAAAGACCCTGGAACAGGCTGAATTAATCCCCGAGTCGCTTAGCTCCCTGTCTAATGCATGCGGGAGAAACACCCTAGTTAGCCCCTGCTCCTTTAAATTCTGTGAAGTTCTCAGACTGTCTCAGCACACAGTGGGTGTTTAGGAAACGCAGAGTCCCTTCCCTAAAATCTAATCTCGACCTCTTCCTTGACACATCCTTCTGGGGGTCATCAAGCCCATTTCTTTCCTCCTTCAAACCCCGGGTTCCCCAGACACCCCTACCCTGGCTTAGACAGACAGGCTTATTTTAACATTTGGTGGGGAGGTCATGCTCCGCAAGGCTGAGACTTCTAACTGCTGCTGAGCACAGCTGGGCTGACAGGTGTTGGGGGTGGTGACAGCTCTTCCTGCTGTCAGTTCCCCTTCCCCCACTCCTGCCCCCTCCAGGACGTCTTCCTGGGCTGATTTGAGGAGCCCTGCTCTTTGATTTGAGGATCCTAGATATGACACTCCTTCTCTCCACCACTACCCGGACCTAGACACCATCCAAACACTTTCCTGCTGATTCCTCATGAAGTCTCTTGAATATTCCTTTCTACCTTCCTCACTGGTGAAATCCTAAATTCTAGGGATTTAGCCCCATCCTGTCACTAGAGAAAGGCCCAGTCACTGCCTGAGACCTTCCACATGCCCTGAGCCACGCCCCAACATCCATCACTTGACTGAATCTTCCCACACCACTAATTCCCATTGTTCAGCTGAAGTAACTGATGCTTGGTGAGCTCCGAGGCCTCCATCAATCCTGACCAAGGCTGCGCATCCTAGTATTCTTCATATATCCCTGGGCAGGAGCACCAAGTGCAGGGAGAGGAAGGGAAGTTCAGGCCAAGTTCTATCTGAGGCAGAGGTGGGGCAACCCAGAGTCTCCCCAGCCACACCTGCCTCCCCACTGGAACACACCAGGAAGAAACCTGGAAAGACCTTGAACAGACTATCTATGCCAGGCCTATTACATGCTCACAACAGTCCTGTGACATCAGTATTGGCACTCGCTCTTGGAGGACAAGAACTGGACACTCACAGAGGGTAAGCGGCATGCCGAAGGTCATACAAAGGTCACGGCCAGGGTTTGAACCCAGGCCTGTCTGACTCCAAAGCCATGTACCAGGCTGCTGCAGCTCCATTCCACACACAATGCTCCAGGATTTGCTAGAATTTGGTCCAAGGCTTGGGCATATATGTGTGTGTGCGTGCGCATGCGCATGCACACACACATACACACACACACACACACACACACACAAACACACACACCCTTCTCTCTTTTCTCACTCTCCCTCACCCTTATTCTGCACTCCCAGAGTCCCAACACAGCAAAGTGTCCCCTAAGGATACCTCCCAGACACCTCTGGGTAGTGCTCAGAGGAAAGCCAGCCTATGGCTTGGGCTGAGCCTGCAGAACAGAGGTGGCAGAGGCCAAGCCCAGGAGGATCAAGATCGAGGTGAGGCTGAGCACAGGTCTTGGAGTCAGAATGGCCTGGCTTTGCATCTAGGGTTTCCCCCTTCTTAGCTGGGAAATCAGTTGACCTCAAGTCACCTATAAAATGCACATTATGGTCTCCACCTATGCTGAGGATTCAGCTAGACAGCGCAGCAAAGGGCTTTGCCCATAGGGAGTGCTCCCACCGGGGAGGGGGGCACCTGTGGGAAAAGGGGAAAGTTCAAGGGTGAACTGAAGAGACTGCGGTGGGGGAAGGAGAGCAAAGGCTGTGGCCACAGCCAGAGGCTGGCTTAGCTCCACCCTGGGCACTCTTAGGCTGCCCCTTTGGCTAGATCTTAAAAGCCTGGTCAGGACTCAAGCCCACCCTGCCAACCCCTAGGGAGAAGAGTACAGCTCCTTCCTCAGGCATCTGCAGAAGTGCAGAGGGTCAGAGATCCCCAAGCACAACCCCCTCATGGGCAGCAAGGTGAGGAAACTGGGGCTTGGGGAAGAGGAAGTGCCTTGCCCAAGGTCACGCAGAGTGGAGCCTGATCTCTCCTAAACCCTAAGTAAGACAGTGGGGGTAGGAGCAAATGTAAGGGGTCGAAACTCGCTTTCAGATCCCAGCTCTGCACTCGGTAGCTGGGCAGCCTGGGATTCACTGTCTTCCTCTCTGAGCCTGCGTCTCCTCATTTGACCTGCCTTGTAGACTTGTTTGTTAAAATGTGTATTTTCTTTCATGGCTCACAAGAGGAAATTTGGAAAATGTAGACAAAAGAAAAGGAGGGCTGGGCACAGTGACTCACATATGTAATCCCAGCACTTTGGCCAAGGTGGGCAGATCACCCGAGGTCAGGAGGTCAAAACCAGCCTGGCCAACATGGTAAAACCCCGTCTGTACTAAAAATACAAAAATTAGCCAGGCACGGTGGCAGGCGCCTGTAATCTCAGCTATCTGGGAGGCTGAGGCAGGAGAATCACTTGAACCTGGGAGGCGGAGGTTGCAGTGAGCAGAGACGATGCCATTGCACTCCAGCCTGGGCAGAGCTTCCTGCAGGAATGAAAGAGAATGATGCTATGTGCCTGCCAGAGGAGGCACGAAATAAAGGAGCATCCCCTGACCCTTCCTCAGAGGACTTGGAAAGAGTTCTGGACAGGGAGCCAGGAGATCTAGGTTCTGACTTTCATTCTGCCACTGAACTTGGTTGCCATCCTTGGACAGTGCCTGAGGTCCCTTTAAACAGAAGCTCCCCAACAAATCCTGCTCACCCTGCACTTTGCAGCCTGGCCACAAAGCAAGCGGCCACACCCAGGGTTAGATTTGGACCTGCTCCAGGTCACACCCTTGTAAAATGAGTAAGCAGAGGGCAGGCCTGCCCACAGGGCTGGGCCCTGGGCACATGGGGACTGACAGGAGCGGGAGCTCTGGGCCTGGCGGCCTTTAGGGTGGTCTGCTGCAAGGAGGCTACCCTGCTTCTTTGCTTGTGACCCGGGCAAGGGACTTCCTTTCTTTGCTCAGTTTCCTCATCTGCAAGATGCCTCATTTTGGACATCTTGACCAAGATAATGAACGTGAAGAGTGCCAAGCAGTGTCTGGCACACGAGTGGCCTCAGTAAAAGAGAGCCCTTCTTGCTAAGATCACTGAGGCCCTCTGGGAGGGAGGTACAGACAGATGCACTTGCGCTCCTCTGGGAGGGTTCAAAGCAGTTCAAAACCACAGCTGTTACTGAAACTTCCAATCTGAAAGCAGCTGGCCAGAAAAAAGTGGGCCTGCCGAAGCGCTCCCTTCCCTGCAGGGAACGCAACTTCTAAGTCAGGCAGTATTGAAGAAAGTCAGGGCTACATAGAGAAGAGCCTACTGCCTGACCAAGTGCAGTATCTCATGCCTGTAATCCTAGCACTTTGGGAGGCCAAGGCAAGAGGATTGCTTGAGCCCAGGAGTTTGAGACCAGCCTGGGGAACATAGGGAGGCCCCTGTCTCTACAATAAAAAATTTAAAAAAAGAGAGAAGAGCCTACTGCCTTGTGAGTCCCATCACTCTAGCCCATCCCCATCTCTGACCTTAGGTCATATACTCTCTCTGAGCCTCAGTTTCCCCCGTAACATGGAGCTACTAATGCCATCTATTTCACAAACTACAAAAGTGTTTTAGGCAATAAAACACTGGGCTGGGCGTGGTGATCCCAGCATTTTGGGAGGCTGAGGCGAGTGGATCACAAGGTCAAGAGTTCAAGACCAGCCTGGCCAATATGGTGAAACCCCGTCTCTACTAAAAATACAAAAATTAGCTGAGTGTGGTGGCGCATGCCTGTAATCCCAGCTACTTGGGAGGCTGAGGCAGGAGAATTACTTGAATTGGGACCCAAGAGGTGGAGGGTGCAGTGAGCCGAGATCGTGCCACTGTACTCCAGCCTGGGCTACAGAGCGAGACTCTGTCTCAAAAAAAAAAAAAAAAAAAGTCCTGTAATCCTAGCACTTTGGTAGGCTGAGGTGGGTGGATCACCTGAGGTCAAGAGTTCAAGACCAGCCTGGCCATCATGGTGAAACCCCATCTTTATTTAAAAAAAAAAAAAAATATATATATATATATATATATATGTATGTATGTATATTTAAAAAAACAAGACACTGAACACAAAATGCCCAGTCTGAGTTATCCTTGGTTGCTTAACCTGTAAAATGGGGATCATATTATTCCTGCCCACTGTCCTTCTAGTTAGAAATAATGTACAGTAAGGTTTTCCCAGTTAGAAATAATGTCCAGTGAGGTTAAAATTTTGAACATGGGCAAAGCCTGAGTCCACTGGCAGGGAGTGGTGGCTCTGCCTGCATCCAGAGCTGGCTGGGCATCCGTGCCTGCTGACTAGCACAGGTCTGACCAGATGCCTCTGGGGCAGTGGGGGGTGGTCTTATCCCTGTACCTGAACTTACTCAAAACTAAGCAAACCTACAACATCCCCTTCCCTTCCCCGGATTCTGCTTCCAAAACCCAAGGCCTGGAGCTGAACGTGGCTGAGAAGAGCTAGCCCCACAGCCACCCTGTGCACACATGCATGGTCAAGGAGAGGAAACTGAAGCCCAGACTGGGGCCAAGAGTTGTCCAAGGACACACAGAGAATTAGTGGCAGAGTCAGACCAGAAACCAGGCTCCTCAACCACCACCACCCGACTCCCCAGGGCTTTTCCCACTCCACCCCCAACCCTAAAGTTGTTTTGATTCAGATGGGCTCCAGGAATTCCACTCCCACCAAACACACCCTGAGCCCAGGTCGGCAGGCAGCCTGGTGCCACTACACTTTGGGCTCTCTCTGGCAACAAGCCTGGGGGCTTGAGGAGAGAGCAGCCAATCTGAACAGAACCCAAGGGGCTGCTCTCATTTGTATCTGCTACAGGCTGTCTGGGAGGAAAGACTGGGGCTCGGGAGGACTTAGGGCAGATACTTGGGACTATACCAGGAGTTGACTGGACAACTTGGAGTCTGTCCATGGCAGATTGGACCTGAGAGACCCCCTAGACCTATCCCTCTGTCTTAAAGTCCTACAGTGTCCCCAGGCCATGCCCTTTGCCTAGACAATAGCAGGCACCCAGTACTGGTTTCTGGGCCAAACAATGAAGTAATGAATGAATGGCGGCAACGTTGGCTGCATGGACTTCCCCACGGTCACACAGTGTACTGGGTGTAGTGGGTTGGGTCTCCATCCAGACTCGCAATCCAGTGCTCATTCCACTCCACTAGAAGTTGAGATTACTTCAAAGTCTGAAAATGAAAGGGTCTTTTACTCAGACAGTGGGAGCACTGGGTCCTGGGGAATGAAACTTCATCTTCCCTCTCCCCAAAACTCTACCTGCTTCACTCAAACTAGACCTCCGGCGCCCCTCCCTCCTTTCCCACACCTGGAAAAGCATAGAGGGAAGGGAAGGGGTGGGGACCCCCAGTATTACCGGCAGCCGGCCTGCCGGCAGGCATCGCACAACTTGGCCCTCGGGTCCATGGGGAGTGGCGTCGAGGCAGGTGCCGGGCGCCGCAGCGGGAGGCGCCGTCTGCGGGTACAGCGGCGTGTAGTAGGTGGTAGTAGCTGGGCAGAGCTGGGGGCTGCTGAGGCCGGGCGGCCACAGCTCGGTGGGGCTCATCGCCGGCACCACCTTCGGGTGCTGCCCAGTGGCCGATGCCAAGATCCGGGGCCCTCGCAGCATAGCGAGTAAGGCGCCCCCTACCCAAATGGGCCTGGAGCGTCCGCGGACACCTGCGAGATCCGGTGCTGCCGCCGCTCACACAGCCCGCGGCATGGCGCGGAGGCCGGGGGAAGCCGCCAATGGACGCCTGCAGAGCAAGGCCAGACCCTCCCCTCCTGGCCCGCGGCCGAGCCGAGCAACGCTTGGAGATCGCCGCTTGGAGACTGCCCCGCGGCTGCGGTGGTGGCACTGCCAGGGGCGGGCACCGCGACCCGGGACGCCCCGCGCCCCCCAAGGCCACGGCACCTGGGGTCCGGCCGGTTCTGGGGAGGGGTCCCGGCGTGCCCGCGAGCTCGGCGGAAACGCGATGCGCTGGGACGGGGAAGGGGATCTTGACTGCACCGACTTCCTCGCGGCTTGCTCTCTAGTCCCTGAGTCTTTCTCTGCCTCTTTTTTTTCTTCTTTTTTTTTTTTTTAGCGCCAAACTGCGTGCCGCGAAATTCGGATCTCCCGCGGAAAATGCCGCGCTCCGGTTGGCTGCTGCAATAGTACAGGCTCCACCCCCCGGAAAGAACCCGTCCTGGAGGCGGTGATTGCCACACTAGCTTCGCTGCTTAAAGGGGCAGCCACACCTGCTGTCGGTGCAGCCCGCCGCCGGCCAGCGCTAGCTAGCAGCCGGCAAGACGGAGGCGGAGGGTGGTTCCGGGATGCACAGTGCAGAGGCGGCCAGAGCAGTGCACAACGCGCTGAGAAATGGGCCCGGGTTCCCTGGGGTTGAAGGGAAATGTTTTGGCGCGGGGTCCGGACCCGAGCCCAGACCCAGCAGCGTAGTCCCCAGGCCACAGGCCCTTTTGTTAGTTTGCATTGTTGCTTAGCTAGCACATGTGCATTCATGTCCCCTTTCCTGCTAAAATGAAGGCCAGGAACCTGTTCCCTTTGATGGCAGAGGGGTGAGGAACGGAGTCAAACTAGCCTACTTCTTTTTAGAGAAAGCTAACATCTATTCAGCACCTACAGTATGCCAAGCACCATGCTAGATCGTTACAAGGGTGGTTTAATTTATTCCAACAATCCTGGGAAGAGGAATGATGATCCCCATGATAAAGACTGACAGTCTGAAAGGCTGGGTAACTTGCCCACGGTCATACAGAGAGATTCCCTAATTTGAGAGCTGGCAATGCAATCTGGGACAGGTCCCAGCTCTGGAGCCCTTGTTTTTCCAGTTAAGAGGCTCTTCGCCTACTCTCCCAAGCTGCCTGCCAGCCCAGCAGGGTCAGAGGCCCAGTGCAGGGCTTTGTCTTGTTCACAGTTGTATTCATAGGACCCAACACTCAGTAAATGTCTGAACATCTCCAGGTATCTTAAACAATCCTTTCGTCACAAAAGAGCCTCCCTGCCTCATTCAAAAACCTTCATTCCTCATCACTCCAGTTTAGAGAGACTCAGACAAGCAACCTTGGGTAGTGAGTGATAAAGTTGCTGCTAGATTTCAGGTCTGATTCTTGCCTGGTGCTGTGTGATTTTTATGCAAGTCTGAGCCTTGGCATTCAAAGCCCTCCAGAGACAGTCCACAGATTAATTCCTCATTAGATGGTTGAGGACAAGGTGGCAATAACCCATGATGATTAAGAGCCCAGACTTTGTAGCCAACAGCTCTGAGTTCAAACCCAAGCCCAGACACTTTGTTAGTTTTGTGACCCAGGCAAATTTTGTAAATTCTCTGATCCTTGATCCTTGATTTTCTCATCCTTTTACTCTAGTCTACCTATCTCATTGGTCCTTTGAGGCCCAACTTAAACCTCACCTCCTCCTCCCGCTTCCTCTCAGCTAGAATGCCTCTTGCCATCTTGGGACCCTTAGTGTATTCTACCTAAACAAAACAAGGCATTGTTTTCATATCTTGTTTATCAGTTCGGTTCTAGCACAGAGAACTAGAGGTCAGATCTCTCTAGAATGCCCCTCAGCATCTAGGGCCTGGCTTGGAGTGCAGAAGGCGGGTAACAAATACTGATTATGATTCATTCACCTCCCTTGCTGCAAAGAATAGGAGAAGTTAATGAGATCTGAAGTCAGAAAGTCAAGAGGCCCAGATTAAGTCCCACTGTCTACTTCCTAGCTGAGTGACACCAGACAGCTGCTTCTTCGCGTCTCTTAACCACAATTTCCTCATCCATCAAATGTGGATAATGCTATCACTCAGCCAATTTCACAGGACTTCAGAGACACTATTAAAATTACTGGTGATGATCACTGATTTTTATTGAGAACCTACTATATGCTGGGCTCTAAGCACCTTGAGCCCCTCCTCTGATCCTCACAACACTGCTCTGAGGCAGACACTATTATTATCCCCATTTTACAGATGAGGGAACCTGGAAGGAATTGTAGCAGAGCAGGTTTGGGGAAGAAGCAGAGCCCCAGGGCCAGGGAGGGAAATGGGGGTGGCAGGGTGGAGCTGGGAGAAAAGAAGGGAGCCAGTGAGGGGCTGAGAGCCAGCTCTCTGTGGTTGAGTTTCGGGCACCTGGGGCTGGCTTTAGAGTTTCACCTCCTGGGAACTGACTAATTCTTGCAAGAGGTGTGGGGCACAGATCTGAAATCTGCCTCCCTGAGCTTGAATTCCTGCCCCATTCATTCCTAGCATTGTGATCCTGGTCAGGTCGCTGGACCATTCTGAGCCTCAATTTCCTCATCTTAGAAATGGGGGTGGCACAAGTGAACTCTCCATTTACTGTGAGGACTTAGTAAGGTGTTGGTTATAAAGTCCTTAGAGAAGTGTCAGGTGCATGGTAGGTACTTAATATATTTTAGCTAAGGTTTATGTGAAATGGACCAGAAGAGGCCCTCAGATGGAACTGAACTAAATACTTGCAGTTTCAGGCGGGGCACAGTAGTTCAAGCCTGTAATCCCAACACTTTGGGAGACCAAGGTGGACAGATCTCTTGAGCCCAGGAGTTCAAGACCAACCTGGGCAACATGCCGAAACTCTCGCTCCCAAAAATATAGAAAAATTAGCTGGGCTGGGCATGGTGGCACAGGTCTTAATCCCAGCTACTCGGGAGCTGAGGTGGGAGGATCACCTGAGCCCAGGGAGGTCAAGGTTGCAAGTGAGCCATGATCATGTCACTGCACTCCAGCCTGGGCGACAGAGTAAGACTGTCTCAAAACAAACAAGCAGTGGCACATGCCTGTAATCCCAGCACTTTGGGAGGAGGAGGTGGGTGGATCACTTGAGGCCAGGAGTTCGAGATCAGCCTGGTCAACATGGCAAAAACCTGTCTCTACTAAAAACACACAAAACAATTAGGCGTGGTGGTATGTACTTGTAATCCCAGGTACTTGGGAGACTGAGGCAGGAGAATCGCTTGAACCCAGATGGCAGAGGTTGCAATGAGCCAAGATCCTGCCACTATACTCCAGCCTGGGCCACAGAGCAAGATTCTGTCTCAAATAAATAATTTAAAAAAAAAAAATCAAAAAACAAACAAACAAAAAAACCTCAGAGTTTCTGCCATACATGCCCTACACTTTCCCATCTCCCAGGTTTTGCTTACCTGGCTCCATATTCTCCTATTCTCCAGGCCCCTCCTCCCCTCCATCCCCTTGTGCCCAAATCTGACCCATCCTTCAAGGTCCAACTCAAATGGAATGCCAGAAGCAACGAATCTAAAGTCATCCTTGGGTTAAAACCTAAGCCCTGACACTTTATTAGCTGTGTGACCCAGCCAAATTTCATAAATTCTCTGATCTTTGATCCTTGATTTTCTAATCCTCCTAGCACTTACCTCATAAGATTGTGAGGAAATCTCATGAGATAATGCATATAAAGCTTTCAGCACACCTGGTTCATAAGGAGCCTCAAGAATTGGCAGTTGCTGTTATATCTCCTACCCTATCTCCAGTGCATAAGACCCTTTTACTCTAGTCTACCTAGCAACAGAGCTTCAAACTCCTTGGGGGCAGGACCCAGGCTTTGCTTTCACTTTTGTGCCTTCCTCCCCTGAGAGTGCCAGGCACACAGTAGGCCTGAAATAAATGATGATAATAGCACCCATTTCCTGAGAACTTCCTAGGCGTCAACACTCAGCTAGATATTTTACATACATTTTTGTTGAAACCTCCCAACTACCCTGTAATACAGGTACATTTTGGACAGATGAAGAAATTGAGGCTGAAACATGTAAAGGAACTTGACAACCGTTTAAAGATGAAATCAGGATCTGAACTCAGATCTCTGTCTCCAAAGGCACAGCGCTGTTGCGAACAATGAACTCAGCCCCAACACCCCATGTGAAGGAGGGTACAGTCTGCTAATTAACCAGGGGTTCCAGTGCTGCAGACATTGTTGGAAGTGGGAAGAGTGTGCACCACAACTGGATGAGTTAGGGATGCTTAGGACTATTTTCCAGATAAGGAAGCCATGATTTGCAGAGCAGGTAAGTAAGGAAGCTCCTGCTCCAGGCAATACCAGATAGTCCTAGAAAAATCCCAACTAAAGGAAACTTTCATTCCAACTGGTGTATCTTCTCCTGAAAAATTCCTCAGATTCCCTGTGCCCAAAGTCCTATTAATCAGGATACAAACTGCTTGACAGAAATTTCCCGAAGGTATATATCCCCTGTCCCGGGCTCCCCAGCATGTCACCTGTTCACACGAATCTCAAATCACAGAGAAACCAGATCAGAGCTATGGGAAACAAGGGAGAAAAATCCCTGCTCCATCTTCTTTGTGCTTCTCCTATTCTACAATAAACATGTATTACTTTAGTGATTGGAGAAAAAAAAGTTATTTTTAAAATAGAGAAACAAGATGTTGCTTTAAGGAAGTTCTGCAAGTGGTAACCCTTTTACTGGAAAATTGTTGGATGATGGGTTCATGGGCTTTCTAACAGTGATTGGCATGTAGTAAACACTATATGAATGTTTGTTAAATACATAACATTCTAGGCTGCGTGCAGTGGCTCACATCTATAATCCCAGCACTTTGGGAGGCCGAGGTGGGTAAATCAGTTGAGGCTGGAAGTTTAAGACCGGCCAGGCCAACATGGCAAAACCCCGTCTCTACTAAAAATACAAAAATTAGCCGAGGGTGGTGGCATATACCTGTAATTCTAACTACTCAGAAAGCTGAGGCAGGAGAATCGCTTGAACCTAGGAAGTGGAGGTTGCAGTGAGCTAAGATTGCACCATGCACTCCAGCTTGGGCAATAGAGACACTGTCTCAGGAAAAAAAAGAAAAAAAAAAAAACACATAAAATTCTAACCTTGGCACTCCATAAGCTGTGTGCTCTTGGGCATATCATTACATTACTCTGGGCCTCAGTTCCTTCACCTGAGAAACGGGGCTAATCATCGCTGTCTCAGGTTTATTGGGTTGAAGTGAATCTGGGATGGGTTGTGAATGTGCTGTGTGTGTGTGTGCATGTGTGTGTGTACCAAAATTTATTACAAAGGCAAACGATTTGGCTGGACAACTCCTCAAAGAAAATATACAGAGGCCAATAAGCATGGGAAAAGATGCTCAACACCATTAGTCATTAGGGAAATGCAAATCAAAACTACAATGAGATGACACTTCACTAACCACTAGAATGGTTATAATCGAAAAGATAGACAATAATAAGTGTTGGCCAGGATGTGGAGAACCCTCATAACAGTGGAACCCAAATTCACTGCCGGTGGGATTATAAATTGGTACAGCTGCTTTGGAAAATAGTTCAGCAGTTTTTTAGAAAGTTACACAGAGTTAACCACATGACTTAGTAATTCTACTCTCATATACCCAAGAGAATTGAAAACATGTTCACACATAAATGTGTGCACAGATGTTCGTAACAGCATTATTCGTAATAACCAGAAAGTAGAAACAACTCAAATGCCCATTAATTGACGATTGGATAAACAAAATATGGAGGTCAGGGACAGTGGCTCATGCCTGTAATCCCAGAACTTTGGGAGGCCAAGGCAGGTGGATCACTTGAGCCCAGAAGTTCGAGACCAGCTTGGATAATATAGCGAGACCCCATCTTTACAAAAAAAAACAATACAAAAATTAGCTGGGCATGGTGGTGTGCACCCATAGTTCCAGCTACTTGGGAGGCTGAGGTGGGAGAATTGCTTGAACCTGGGAGGCAGAAATCATGCCACTGTATTCCAACCTGGATGACAGAGCAAGATCTTGCCACCCAAAAAAGGTGGTATATTCATATAATATCATTCAGACATAAAATGGAATGTAATTTTTTTTTTCTTAATAGTGATGGGGGTCTCACTAGATTGCATGGTCTGGTTTTGAACTCCTGAGCTCAAGCAGTGCTCATGCCTCAGCTTCCCAAAGCGTTGGGATAATAGGTATGAGCCACCATGCCTGGAACCTATAAAAAGGAATGAGGTACTGATACAAGTATGACATGGAAGACCCTTGAAGACATTATGCTAAGTGAAAGAAACCAGACGTGAAAGGCCACATTTGTATGATCCCATTTAGTGAAATGTCTAGAATAGATACATCTTTTTTCTCTTTTTTGAGACAGAGTCTTGCTCTGTTGGCCAGGCTGAAGTGCAGTGGCACGATTTCAGCTCCCTGAAAACTCCACCCCCTGGGTTCAAGCAATTCACTGCCTCAGCCTCCTGAGTAGCTGGGATTACAGGGGCCCACCACCACACCTGGCTAATTTTTGTATTTTTAGTAGAGATGGAGTTTCATCATCTTGGCTGGGCTAGTCTTGAACTCCTGACCTCGTGATTCACCCACCTCAGCCTCCCAAAGTGCTGGGATTACAGGCGTGAGCCACCATGCCTGGCCTTTTTTTTTTTTTTT
>NW_016107402.1:1357163-1358626 GCF_001604975.1 Cebus imitator
AAAAAAAAAAAAAAAAAAAAAAAAAAGTAGATTAGTGGTTGCTACGGATAGGTCAATCTCTTTGTACAGATGAGGTACATGAGGCTCAGAGAAGACTGCCACCGTGGCCACCCATCCGTGTGACTTTGGACTGGTGACTTCACATCTTCGTTTTCTCAGCTGTGGAGAGAATGACATGCACCTGAGAGGGTGGCTGCGCAGCTCAGCGACTGTGCTTGCGGTGCCCGGTGGGTCATTGTTGCCCTGCATCTTTGTTAGTTCCTTTCCCTTCTCTAACCTTTGGCTGGAAGCTGGTGGGGTTGAAAGGTGAACGCTGCCACCTAGAGGTGAACTCCAGCACCCGCCAGAGCCTGTGAGGCGTTTCATCTCATCAACAAGGTAACTCACCAGCTATGGGCTTGGGGAGGAGAAACAGGATGTGAAAGATCCAGTCCCGCTGAGAAGGCCAGGGCTACCAGACTGGCCAGATTCTTTCCAGATGTTTGCAGGCCCTGGGAATGTTTTTCACAGATGCTGGGTCCCGTGGAGGTGATCCCATGCGAGAGGAGGAACATCCCAGTTGGGAGTCAGGTCCCAGGAGAGGTGCTCAGGGCCTCTGGGGGAAATGCCACCTTTAATTTATGTAATTGTCAGTTTATTCCCGTGTTTTCCTGAGGGATCTCTTTAACATATATACCTGACCTTGCCTCTCTCTAACTCAAGTATGGCCCCCACCATGGCCCAGCCACCCCTGCCACCAGATCCCGCTCATCTTCAGACCCTTCATACATGGGCCTTAGGTTCTTTTTTTTTTTTTTTTTGAGACAGGGTCTTACTCTCTCTCCCAGGCTGGAGTGCAGTGGCGTAATCTGTGCTCACTGCAACCTCCGCCTCCCAGGCTCAAGCAATTCTCCTACCTCAGCCTCCCGAGTAGCTGAGGATTACAGGCACCCACCACTGCTGCCTGGCTAATTTTATATTTTCAGTAAAGAGGGTGTTTCACCATGTTGGCCAGGCTGGCCTTGAACTCCTGACCTCAAATGATCCACCCACCTCAGTCTCTCAAAGTGCTGGGATTACAGGTGTGAGCCACTGCACCCAGCCACCTTAGATTCTAATCAAACACACTTTTCCTAACTCTACCTCTGACCTCTCAGTTCTCTCTGTTTGCCCTGCTTGAATGTCTCTCTCCAGCTCTTCCACCAGGAAAAACTGTTCTGCTGCTCTCAGATACAAGGTTCGTCCTTTTCTTTCTTAAAGAGAATGCTGTGTACCCCCGTGTCCCCATGTGATCTTAAACAGCACTTAATTTTAAAAGGGTGCATTTTAACTCCTCAGGCTAAGAGAACAGAAATCTGGGATAAAATAAATAATCCAGCTCAATTGTTAATAATGAAAAATGACTCCGAAATCTTTATTTATTTATTTGTTTATTTATTTATTTATTTTTTTTTTCTTGGAGACGGAGTTTCGCTCTTGTTACC
>NW_016107402.1:1359496-1363218 GCF_001604975.1 Cebus imitator
CTTGAACTCCTAACCTTAAGTGATCTGCCTGCCTCAGCCTCCCAAAGTGCTGGGATTACAAGGTGTGAGACACCACACCTGGCCCAGAACTCTTTTGAAATAAGCAAGACATTCGGTTTTGAAATTGAGGTGGTTTGGTGTAGGCCACAGTGGAGGTGGTGGTAGCTTATGCCATCCATCCTTTGGAAGCTGACTCTGAGCCCTGCACCCCATCTTTTATTAGGAATCATCATTTTTGTTTGTATGTTTGTTTTTATAGAGAAGGAGTTTCACCATCTACCCAGGCTGGTCTTGAACTCTTGGAATCAAGTGATCTGCCTTGGCCTCCTGAGGCTCTGGGATTACAGGGGTGAGCCACCACGCCAGCCCTCTATCATCATTTTGCAATTGTAATTACAGTTGTTTTAATGTTCTATCTTCCTCCCCACCCCACCCCCAGCTTTAAGCTTCTCCTTGTCTTTTTTATTTTCACATCCCAATATCAATATCCAGCACAGTACCCACTGCAGAGTATTAGCACAAGAATTGCTTATTGAACTAAACTCAACAAAACGTTTTGGTTTTGTTTTTGTTTTGAGACAGAGTTTCGCTCTTGTTGCCCAGGCTGGAATGCAATGATGTGATCTTAGCTCACGCAACCTCCACCTCCTGGGTTCAAGCAATTAATCTGCTGCAGACTTCAGAGTAGCTGGGATTACAGGCACGTGCCACCCCACCCAGCTAATTTTTATTTTTAGTAGAGACAATTTCACTATGTTGGCCAGGCTGGTCTCAAACTCCTACCTCAGGTGATCAGCCTGCCTCAGCCCTCCAAAGTGCTGAGCAACGTGCCCCGCCAATGAAAGGTTTTTTGGAATAGGTACAAGATCACTCACAATCCCTTTCCAAGAAAGGCTCTGGCAACTGTCAGAGTCTCTCTGTAACTCTGCTTGGGGGAAAATGTTGAGTTGGAGGCCTTGCGAGGCCAAAGAGGTAGTCAAAGGAGCCGGAATTCTCATATACCTCCTCCAAGCTCATGGAGAGAGCCATAACTCACTTTTTCCTCCCCCTCGCTCTTCTCTTCTCTTTCTTTTCTTTCTTCTTTTTTTAGAGATAGAGTCTTGCCATGTTGCCCAGGCTGATCTCAAACTCCTACATTCAAGCAATCCTCCTGCCTCAACCTCCCAAAATGCTGGGATTACAAGAGTGAGCCACAATACCTGGCATATAATTCACATTCTAACTCATCTCCCCACCCACTGCTTCCCCTCCGCCCCCTACACTACCCCACCCCTGTGATTATTCCTCCCCAAATAAACAGATCAAACATGATGCTAAGAAGTCAGGTACAGCAGCTCACCCCTATAATCCCTCCACTTTGGGAGGTCAAGGCAGGAGAATGGCTTGAGTCCAGGAGTTCAAGACCAGCCTGGGCTACATAGCGAGACTCTGTCTTTACAAAAATATTTAAAAATTAGCTTGGCATGGTGGTGTATGCCTGTAGTCACAGCTCCTCAAGACTGGAGGATATCTTGAGCCCAGGAGGTCACGGCTGCAATGAGCTGTGATTGTGTCACTGCGTTCCAGCCTGGATGAATGATGACAGAGTGAGACCCTGTCTCAAAAAAAAAAAAAAAGGAAAAAAAAGAAAGCTAATAGTTGCGAAGCAAGCACATTCACTCCCAGATCTGCTTAATTATCACAACAGCCCTATAAGGAAGCCACAATTAGCCCCACTTTACAGATGAAGGAACTGAGGCCAGTAATAGTTCAATGACTATGCCTGAAGGAAAGCTTTCGTCGGGGCCCTGATTTTTATTTACTATGTGTGGGTCACCTCTCTGAAGGCTCATTATCTTTCATGCACATGATCCTCATATCATCCCCATGAGGTATATAATATCATCACCCCCATTTTACAGATGAAGAAACTGAGACTCCGAGCATTTAGGTAACTTGCCCAAGGCCACAGGGCTGGTGACAGTAGAGCTGGTTTTGAGCCAGGGCTGTCCAGGTTCACCCTCTCTACCACTCCGTCATCCTTCCTCTGGATATTCTCTGGACACCCTGGCTTCAGCATGTGCAAGTGGGTAGAAGACCCCCCTCACCAAGAGGTAGTAAGGATTAGGTCTAACACGCGTGTGTATCTGGACCACAGTAAATACCAGGAAGAAGAGGTCATTTTCGTTCCTCTCTGACAATTGCAGCAACTGGCCACCAGAGGGGAATCATGCACTGAAGACCCAAGCCCTTCCCAGGCGACTGGTTGACCATTCAGTGTTTAAGAATTGTGCTGAGTCCTTTTTTACTCTGTGCCCAAATGTGGAATCTAGGACATATCCCACCAGTGCAGAACCACAAGGGTCTTTTGACCCTTGCAAAAGAAATACAGCTTAGGCCTTAAACCTATCTAAGGCCCCTTTACCAACACCAGTTCTGGGACTGGGAGGGTTTGGGAGATGCCTGTGGAGGAAGGCCCAGCTGTGTCCCATTTGGTGGTGGCAGTGGTGGGGGTGCGGCAATTATCAGCAATTCCCCTCCTGCTGGAGGCTGGGCTCCTGGAGCCACAGCTGCAGGGTGGGGAGTGGCAAGGAGGGTTTTGGAATTGTCTCCCTCTAAGGGGTTTCCATGGTTACAGATGGATGCAGGCAACCCACTAGGCTGGGTCCTTTTTCTGTATTGTCCCCTGGGGAGACAATGGGCTTTGGGGATGGGGCAGCACACCATGCAGATCACCGCTAGAGCAGAGGCCTTGAGCGCCTGCTCCGAGAACCTCTGGACCCCAGTTGCTGAGGCAGAGAGAGTTGGGCACGGGACAGGCTTGGTAACCGACTCCTTGCTTTAGGGGACAACACTACTGCTACAGAAACTCAGAGAGGCTGTCCACTGAGTCACTCAAGCAAATCTGAGGCTCCAAAATAGCCAAGCTGCAGAGACCTCCTGGTATTTAAAAAACACACCTTTTAGAGTCAGATAGTCATGTCATGATTCTGTCCCTTACTAGCTGTGTGAATTGGGCAAGTGATTTTATCTTCCTGAGTCCCCATGTCCTTATCTGGAAAGTGGGACAACACTCACTTTATAAAATTGCTGTGGGGAAGCAATGAGCACAAAGCCTAAGGCCAAGAAGGTGCCCAGAGAGTACCTGAGCTCAGGTGGATTCATGAGGTGTCCTGGGATGTGGGACTGGCTCTGTCACTCACTCTGTGGCCCTTCTTTCTGGGTCTCAGCTGCTCCATCTATGACTTGGAGACTGAAAGGCTTATAAAGGATAAAATGAGATGATAGGAAAGAGCTTGGAAAGCCGGGGGCAATGGCATGTGACTGTAATCCCAGCTACTCAGGAGGCTGAGGTGGGAGGATCCCCTGAGTCCTGGATTTGAGACCTGCCTGGGTGACATAGTGAGACACTACTCCCCTACCCACCCCCCGCCTCAAAAGAAAAGGAAGTACTGAGCCAGGTGTGGTGGCTCACCCCTGTAATCCTAGTACTTTGGGAGGCCAAGGTGGGCAGATCACTTGAGGTCAGGAGTTTGAGACCAGCCTGGCCAACATGGTAAAACCCCATCTAACTAAAAATACAAAAAAAATTCCCAGGCATGGTGGTGGGTGCCTGTAGTCCCAGCTGTTCCAGAGGCTGAGGCGGGAAAATAGCTTGAACCTGGGAGGTGAAGGTTGCAGTGAGCTGAGATCCTGCCATTGCAGTCTTGCGTGGGCGACAGAGCAAGACTCTGTCTCAAAAA
>NW_016107402.1:1363831-1365229 GCF_001604975.1 Cebus imitator
AAAAAAAAAAAAAAGTAGCTGGGTGTGGGGGGGTGCGCCTGCAGTTCCAGACTCAGGAGGCTGAGGTGGGAGGATTTCTAGAGCTCAGGAGTTTGAAGCTACAGTTAGCTATGATTGTATCACTGTGCTCCAGCCTGGGTGACAGAGACACTGTCTCTAAAAAATAAGAAAAAAAGAAAGTCCTTGGAAAAACAGAGATCAAACCACTAACACAACAATCCCGTCTTCTAGGACTTAAATCTACTGGGAACGTACAACATGTGATCACAGGGGCATGTGGTATTTGTGTAAGTAGACTCTGGTGCTGTGGCGATTAAAGGAGGTTTTTCTGAAGGAGGCAGGACTTAAGCTAGGCCCTGGAGAGTCTCAGAATCAGGAAATTATTCCAGAAAAATCTTCCGTGCTATGCCAAGGAGAAACAGCATCCCACAGGGGCAAAGGGACTCAGCTGTCTGCCACTCAGTTTCATCTTTCCTAGTCACTGCCTTCTGTCCAAGGAAGGGTGTGTGTACCTGGGGAGGAAAAGAAGGAGTGAGGAAAAATACACAGTCATTTCTGTCCCATTTATGGGACACTTTTACATGAGTCAAGTTAATCATTAGCCCCATTTTATAGAAAGGAAACCAAGGATTGCTCTAATTATTATCCAACTGATTTGGCCAAACAATGTACATGGCCCAAGAATAAACTTTGTCTGCAGTAAGGAATACAAAACTTCCCCAAGGGAAAGGTAAAACAATTCCTTCATGTTTAAATCATGAGCAGAGAAAATCAAATCGTTTACATGTCTTACTTGTCCTTCTATTACAAGGCACTTAGCACAGAGCCTCCAACACAGGAAGTGTTCAGTAAATGAAAGTTGTTGTCAATGTCACTGTTACTATTAAATGTATTACTGGCCAGGCATGGTGGCTCATGCCTGTAATCCTAGCATTTTGGGAGGCCGAGGTGGGTGGATCATGAGGTCAGGAGTTTGAGACCAGCCCAGTCAAGATGATGAAATCCTGTCTCTACTAAAAATACAAAAATTAGCTGACTGTGGTGGCAGGCGGCTGTAATCCCAGCTACTCGGGAGGCTGAGGCAGAGAATTGCTTGAACCCGGGAGGCGGAGGTTGCGGTGAGCCGAGATTGTGCCACTACATTCCAGCCTGGGTGACAGAGCAAGACTCTGTTTCAAAACACAAACAAAAAAATGTATTACTACATATTCAATGCTGGGGATACAGAGGTCAATAAAATCCTCTCCCTATAGTCCCAGCTACTCTGGAGGCTGACATGGGAGGATCGATTGAGCCCCAGGGGTGGAGGTTACAGTAAGCCAAGATGGCGCCACTGCACTCCAGCCTGGATGACAGAGTGCGACACTGTCTCAAAAATAATAATAATAATAATAATAA
>NW_016107402.1:1366855-1367962 GCF_001604975.1 Cebus imitator
AAAAAAAAAAAAAAAAAATGATCTCTTACTTCCTGGACACACAAATGCCATTTCATTGAATTCTACAAACAACCTTGTGAGGAAGGCTTTTTCTTTCTCATTTTAGAGATAAGGAAACTGAGGTTCACTGGGTTTCACTGACTTGCCCAGACATTGTAAAATATGAATAAAATATTAAAAAAAAAAGGAGATAAATACCTTTATTGGATTAACAGATATGCCAAAAAGCAATAAAGGCTATTATGTAAGGCACATAGACCATACTCCGATTTTATTAAAGACTATAAAAGACAGCTTTTACTGAGCTAAAAAATGAGCAGGCTTTTAAGAGCTCTCATTTATGAAGCAACAGTGACATGCCAGGCACTTTCCACGTGGTTGTCAAATCCTTACAACTCCGAGAGGTAGAAACAGTTAGTGTCCTTTCACAAATGACAAAGCTGGGGTTCAGAGAGGTGAAGCTCCATGCCCAGGGCTGCACAGCAAAGGAGGGCATCGGGGCAGGGCTAGGACCCAGGCTCTGACACTTAGGCCAAGAGCTGCAGCCAGGCCTTTCTCCCAAGTCAGATTTGCCAAGAGCTACGCTGCCACTGTGAGCCAATCACCTCTTCCTTCCTCATTCCACGAGTGTGATGAGTGGGCAGGAGAGGGACAGGCAGTTCTTCAGGGCAAGACTTGTTTCCACCCATTTGGAAGGCAGCCCAGCGCAGCACAGCCTTGTCAAAGCATGTGTGTCTACATGCATGTGTGCTCATGCATGCACATGTGTGACTGTGTGTGAAGTTGGCTGGGTGCCGGGTCTCACAAAGCCATATGATAAAAATCTGGCACATCTTTCTGAAATGCCCATTTTACTCAAAAAAATAAAAATAAAAGAGTCATCACGATTTTATATTAAACCACAGATGATTATAGAATGTAAGAGAACACAGGCTTCCCATGGTATGCTAAGATAATGAATGACAACTAGCACTTGGCTGTGGTTCTTATTATGTGCCAGACACTAATCTAAGAATTCTGTATGGGACTAAGGCTCACAACAATCGTCTGTATAGGGACTGTTAGCAGACACTGAGAAGTCACTTGTCTAAGTTCACACAGCTAGTA
>NW_016107402.1:1370282-1385375 GCF_001604975.1 Cebus imitator
GGGTTTCACCATGTTGACCAGGATGGTCTCGATCTCTTGACCTCGTGATCCACCCGCCTCGGCCTCCCATAGTGCTGGGATTACAGGCTTGAGCCACCGCGCCTGGCCCAAGAAGCTGCTACTCTTACCTGCAATTACACCAACTCTGGCCTCCAAGTTCTTTGGTCTCTGGGTCATGTTCTCCCTCCTTGCAACTCCTTTTCTCTTCAAGGGAGGGTAGTTTCATGAGTGAGCTGGTTCTGGGTCAGGCTGAGCTGGGGCAGGCTCACAGCATCTGAACCTCTGTCCTTCCAGCAGCTAAAAACACACTTGTCATGAAATAATTACAAATTCCAAGAATGAGAAAGTAGTAATTAGACACTGACTGGGAGCTTGAAGATCTGGCTTTTTATCCCCATGTTTGTGAGGGAATCTTTGCCTGAGTCTCTCCCACTCTGGGACTTAGTTTCTGCATGTGTGAAATGAGTCCAGTAATGCTTCTTGAGTGCCAGCCACATCCTGGCAGGTTCTTAGGTGCTTTACATTCAGTAAATCCGCACACAACTCTGGGCAGGGTTCTCACAGTCTTACAGGGAAGAGACTGCGGCTCAGAGAGGGGAAGGAGCTTGTCCAGGGTGGCAGAGCTTGGGACTGGAGGTGCTGGAACTGCTTTTAGTCTCCACTGTTTATAGTCCTCAAGCCACTGGACCATGATGCTGATAGGATGCTGCCAGCCTGAGTGAAAGGGCTCTGCAGATAGAGTGCCAATGCTGGACAGGAGTCCTGGGGCGCTGTGATTGGGTTATGCTAACCACATTGCCACCCTGGAAGGATGAAGAAGGAATAAGGCTAGGAATCTGACACCAAGCCCAGCAAATTCTGTGGTGGGGGTCATCTGGGGCCTACTAAGTACCAGATGCTTCACATATGTCATCTAATTTAATCATCAAGGCAACCATGTGAGGCTCAGAGAAGATAAATAACTTACCTGTGGCCCAGTGAGGTTGCTCAGACCTGTAATCCCAGCACTTTGGGAAGCCAAGGTGGGAGGATTGCTTGAGCCCAGGAGTTCTAGACCAGCCAAGGCAATGCTGATACAAAAGAAAAAAATTAGCCGGGCATGGTGGCACACACCTGTAGTCCCAGCTACTCAGGAGGCTGAGGTGAGAGGATCACTTGAGCCTGGGAGGTCAAGGCTGCAGTAAGAGCAGTGATCATGCCACTGCATTCCTGCTTGGGTAACAGATTGAGACCCTGTCTCAAAAAACAAACAAGCAAACAAACCACACACACATACACACACACACACACACACACACACACACACACACACACACAAAGAAAAAACACTTATCTGTGATAGCACAGCTGGTAAATAGCAAAGCTGAGGTTTTAACCAGTGTTTATTTCCCAGACTCACAGAGAGAAAGTAACAGGATTACTGCTGTGGCTGGAAGAGGCCAATTCTGCAGTACCCATTGGTTTGCACAAAGCCTCAAAACAGCTGCTGACATGCAAAGCTCTGGGTAAGGAGGCCACCCTGGAGACTGGCTCTGACAGTTACTCCAGGGTGACCTTCAGCAGGTCCCCTAACACCTATGAGCCATGGTGGGGGTGGATCATGGAAGCACCCCCCAACCAGTCCACGTTACCACAGACTGTAAAATGCTGTCCACTAGCGAATAGCCTCTTTTCAAACACTTATTTGCCGCTGTCTTTGTATATGGAGTTGAACCTGCAGTGGAAAATATGATTGACAGGGATTAACATCTAGGCCCCTTGGGGCCCACCTTGATGAACCCTCAGTGGAAGGCAGGATCATGAACAGGGGATACGGACCCACTGTAAGACCAGGTGGCCGGGCGCGGTGGCTCAAGCCTGTAATCCCAGCACTTTGGGAGGCTGAGGCAGGTGGATCACGAGGTCAAGAGATCGAGACCATCCTGGTCAACATGGTGAAACCCCATCTCTACTAAAAAAAATACAAAAAATTAGCTGGGCATGGTGGCACGTGCCTGTAATCCCAGCTACTCAGGAGGCTGAGGCAGGAGAATTGCCTGAGCCCAGGAGGCGGAGGTTGCGGTGAGCCGAGATCGCACCATTGCACTCCAGCCTGGGTAACAAGAGCGAAACTCCGTCTCAAAAAAAAAAAAAAAAAAGACCAGGTGGCCCCTGGCCCTGATGAAGAAAGTCAGGGTGGGTGTGGGGTGGTGAATGGAGCAATATGGTTTTCTGTCCTGATGGTCCTCCATCTCTCCTCAATCTCTCATCTCTTCCCTGCATAACCTACAGTAGCATGTCTTGAAACCCTTTTTTTCCTTTTCTTTGGAGACGGAATCTCACTCTGTTGCCCAGACTGGAGTCCGATGGCATGATCTCAGCTCACTGTAACCTCTGCCTCCGGGGTTAAAGTGATTCTTCTGCCTCAGCCTCCCGAGTAGCTGGGATTACAGTTGCCTGACACCACACTCAGCTAATTTTTGTATTTTTAGTAGAGATGGGGTTTCACCATGTTGGCCAGGCTGGTCTTGAACTCCTGACCTCAGGTTATGTGCCCGCCTCAGCCTCCCAAAGTGCTGGGATTACAGGCGACAGCCACCGTGCCCAGAAACCCTTTTTCTGATGCTAGAAATGGCATAGGCATAGAAAACAAAACAAGATTCAGGAAGAACTGGGATCAGGGAGTGGGCAGGTTATTCCAGGGAGTCTGCCGTGCCTTGGGTACCCTCATTGCCACACAACACACATTTTTAGCCCCAAAAGGACCAACTGCCAGCTGGCCAGCGACCATCTCAACTCTGCGTAATGAGTTCCATATGTTTCCAAGAGCCCAGCTAAGCTTTTCCCCAGCCGTTCTTACAGTGTTCTCTCCCTCTCCACCTTCCAACTCGCCTCTTGGCCACCCTTATTCCATTTGCTCCTAATGAGGGTGGCAGTAACAAGAGACAATGCTTTGGGAAATCACCCTTCCTGACTTCAGTTTTGCAGATCCTGAGGCTAACAGGGAGTCCCTCGGCCTCTCCAGGCCTCTGCTGCCCCTTCTCTAAAGTGGGAAAAACAACCCTTACTCAGGGTAGGGAGAGCATCATGAAAAGAGCCCTGGATGGGAAGGTGGGAGGCTTGTGTGCCAATCCCGACTTGACCACCAACTTGCTGTGTGTCCCTGAGCCGGCTCCTACCCATCTCTGGGCTACATTTGTGATCTCCAAGGGCCCTTCCTTCCATCCCTGACAGGCTTCAGACTTATAACAAATGACAGGCGGCAAAGGAAGAACATTAACTTTCCTGGGTGGCTCCAAGGTAAGGGTCCCCCAGGAATCTTATGACCTCCCTACCCTGGACACCCTCACTCCAAGCCCAGGCTCCCTTTGAAAGTCTGGCCCAGTGAGGGCTTCTGCCTGCAGCATCGGGCACAAAGTAGAAGCAGGGTGGTGGTGAGAAGCGGCATCCACAGATGGAAGGACAGCTCCACAGCTCAGGAGTGTGTGTGGGGGGGGCGCTATGGTTAGCCACTGAGGGAGGTGAATATGAGTTCAGAGAACTCCTCCCTCCTTATCTGGTTTGTCAAAGGCAACCCCCAAGTCCTGGTCTCAACTTGTCTCACTACCCCGATCCCGACTGCTCACCAACCCTACCCAAAGAAAACTCACAAACCTTGGCCGCTGCCACTGCCTGCAGAGGGACCCCCACAGCCTACTACCCACATTTATCCCTAAAGCCTGCCCCAGGCTGGCGAAACTCCAAATTCGGCCACGCTCTGACCCCTGATCTCAGTCACAAAGAGACTTCGTGACTTTGCCACTGACTGACCTCTAACAGGAGAACTAGTCAGAGAACAATTAAATGCTCGACTCTCAGCGAAGCACCTCAAGGAACTGAGGGGCGGAGGTAGGGAAGGAGAGCCGAGAAGGCAGAGGCTTCCCGGAGGAGCCCAGCGGGCCTGGGGCCACAGTCAGAAGGTCGAGAAGGCCCAGTGTAGGGCACGACGCAGGCGCTCGAGGAATGCGAGTTGCCTGAGAGAACGAAGGAAGGAAGGAACCGGGTGCGATCCAGGGCGGCCCTAGCGGCCGGGGCAGGAAGCGGGTGGGGGCGCGCCGAGGCTACAGAGGCCCAAGCGCAGCTGGGGTCAGCGACTTTGCTGGGTGGGGGGCCCCCCCAGGCCGGGAGGCTGGGAACCGAGAGGCCACGCTGCTGGCAGAGCGGCGGGGGCGCCGCGAGGCTCCGGATGGGCTGCGAGCCCCGCCCGCAGGCTGCGGAGGGAGTCGGAGCCAGAGCGGAGCCAGAGCTCAGACATCCGGGCGCCAGCGAACACCTGCGAGCGGCCCCCAGGGCCCGCGGGGGGAGCGTGGGGCGCCGGGAGGGGCGGGGCGGGGAGGAGGTGGGGCCGGCTCGGCTCCGCCCCTCCGGGCTCCGGGCCACGTGGGCCGAGTCTCTGCCCATGCCCGGGCGCCGCGGAGCCGCCGGTGGGGAGTGGCTGTCTCCAGGGAGGTCCGGGAGTGGGCAGAGGGGAGCTCTGGAAGCAGCGCTGCGGGAAAGAGAGCGGCAGGAGGTTTTTAGGGTGTAGCCTGGGGCTTGGGGAAGAGTGGTAGCCACGAGGGGTAATGAGGCCGGGAAAACAGATAATTGAAGGTTGTCCCGAGCGTCCACGGCTAGAGAGCTATAACCGGCTTTCTGAAAAGGGCACCATTTCTAGTGTCACAGGCATGAATTTGAATCCTGGCTTTATTACTTCGGAGCCTTGTGGCCACTGGCAAGTTATTTCGCCTGTTCTAAGCTAATTTACAAAATAAAGACACCTCCCAAATATCTGCATTCGCATCAGCTCTGAATCTGATCGCATGCGACAATTTCTTATCAGCAGTGAATCTTGTAGTTCAGGAAGCCTAGTGGATACTTTATGCGCCTTATGGTTTATCTGAACAACACACCTGGAAAGGAGGTATTGTCATCCCCCTTTCACAGATAAGGGGGAGTCCTAGGTCTTTCATTCCACAAGCATTCACTGGTGCCCAAGCATGTGCCAGGTTCTTGGAATGGGGAGAAAAAAGCCAATCTGAAGTGAAGGCAAGAACATGAGCTTCGAAGCTAGAGGAAACTGGGTTTCCCAAACCCTGCTCTGCCACCTTCTTGCTGTGTGACCTGGATCAAGTTGTTCGGCCTCTCTGAGTCTTCTTTTCTATAAACCAGGAATGATACCCATCATGGTAGTTTGTGAGGATTAGAACAAAAATGAAGATAAAATAATCTGGCAGGCACTTCCACAGGTGATTATGACAGAAGACACTATCCTCTCTCCAGGAGTTTTCTGACCTAGGGCCAAATTGCTTTCACTCTCTAATGACTAATGGATTGGCATGCTGGTCTATCTTTTGTCCTGGCCACCTGAACAGCTCAGTCCTGGGAGTCCTGACAGGCAATTTCCTTGGAATTAGCTTAATAATACCCCGTAGGTGTGTGATGCATTTCAAAGAACTTTCCCAGCACTATCTTCTGTCCTGGGAGACAGCAGGGCACAGAAGCAGAGAGGATCAGAGAGGTGGAGTGGCTTGCTCAAGGTCACACGGCAGATGACCACCGAAGCTCTTTTTGGCTTTCCGAAACTTCCGAGCAAGCAGGAGGCAACATGCTGTGGCGGAAAAGGGTGTAAGACATTGAGCTCAATGCCTGGTTCTACTGCAGTTAATGGTGTCATGTGGGGCCTGGCATCTCAGAACCACTCCCTTAGGATCAGCTTCCTTCCTTCCTTTACAGATGCAGAAACTGAGGCTCAAGAGAGGCAAAGTCCCTAGCCTGAAATTATACAGCTAGGAGGTGACAGAGCAGGGATTTGTGCCCTTGTATGGCCATCTCCAAAGCTAGCACAGCACACCTATAAAACAGTCGAAGATAGACCCAGCCCATGCCTTGTATTTGGTTTGGGGCAAGGGTTCCTCCCGTGAGGATTGGAGGTTTGCGATTGCTCTGCAAAGTATGTGTATGTGTATTTTCTGAAGACAGTGTTCATACCTTCCATCAGATCAGAGTGACCAGGACACAAAACAGGTTAAGAACCACCGATGAGGCTGGATGGTTGGCAATGACCAGAGAGAGGTTCTCCTCCCTGATGCTCCCGTTCACCCCCAGAAAGCTCACCAGGGTTAAGGAACTAAAGGTGATGATGTGACCTGTTTGTTATGAAATATTGAAGTAATTCATGCCGGGGACCAACACACAGATGAGATCATACCATTAACAGGAATCTCTAGTAAGGCCAGGCACCTGGTGAAGCCCACCTGGGGAGCCACCAGGGGTGTGGAGGAAGGCATGGGTTGGGGTCTTGCCTTCTACCCCACTTCTAGTCAAGTCACTGAAGTTAAGGTTCAAATCCCCTCTATTTCTCAAGGGCTGTGAGAACCTAGTTCAGAAACATTACCCACAGAGCTTCCTTTTTCCTATTTCTGAGAGAGAGACAGGGATGCTTACAGATTAGGTTCCCAATGGAGGTGGTGTAGAAATACCAGCAGAAATGAGGACTGTGGAGTCTCTTGCCTCACATTCCTTGTTCAGAGCCGGACTCTACAACCAGCTAGCATTAGTGACAGGATTAGTGTTAAGTACTTCCCAACCAGCATCCAAATCTTTCTTATCTGAGACCTCCTCTCTTCTTTTTCCAACTTTGGAAACCCACAAGGAAGCCAGCCCAGAAAGCGAAAAGGAAATGAAACCAGGCCCAGTTATCAGTTTATTCATTTCTGGATTGGTCTATCAACCACCACCCGTGTCTGGGCACCAGGTGAGGCAAACTTGAGGTTCTTTTTGCTCTTACCACATCCCCGGCTAGAAAGGCATAGTGAATAATTAAGTGACAATAAAGTAGAAAGCTACTGATAGCTCTCAAGGGACATGAGGCCTCAGTTCTCAACCTGCCTGAGCCCTCAACTTGCACCAGTCCCTCTGGTTTCTCTTCATCTGTGAAATGATGGGGCAGAGCCCAGATCTCTTCTCTGCACCCACCCCTCAATGGACATGGGACTCATCATGAGCCCTTCTTTCACCATCCCATCCTCCTCAGCTGGACATTTTTTCATCTACCTTTTATGGAAACAAGCAAGTTTACTTCCCAAAGCTCCCTAACTTCAGTCATGTGAGAGAAAGCATCATTAGTACTTAAATGGAGACGGGTGTCACATACACAAGTGTTTAAAAATCGTTTATTATGCAAAATGTTAACTTTTATAAAAAGTTTAATATACATCGCATTGTTACAGAAAGTCACCTTCCTGTAAAAAAAGGTACAAAAGCTATATACTCTATTATAGAGTTCATAAATCAGGGCATCAGAACCTTTCTCCAAGGAGACCAGAAGACCAGCTCTGCCGCCGCCTTGGCAGAGTCTGGAGAGCAGCCACTCCCTCCACACCTCCATGCTCTGAAAAGACAGTCCTTAAAACTTGGGGGTGGGGTAGGGGCAGGGTGACGTCGCCCAGTTGGTGGCCAGAGCTAGCTCTGGCTCTTCAGGCCACACAAGTTCACAGTCCTTCGCTCTTGGGCACCAGGTTCAGCCTCCAGGAAGGGGTTTGGTGAAGTCAAGTGGGCAGGGCGAAGTTGGGGCCCATCCATGCCGTCCGGCTTCCGGCAGGAGAGGTTCCCGGGGTCCCAGGCCAAGCGGGCGCCAGCACCTGCGTTCTGGGCGGGGGAGGAAAGAAGACCAAGGAGCAGTCAGTTTCCGCCGAGCGCGCCGAGGCGGGGGCCGTCCGCAGACTGGCCGGCGCCAGGGAGGAAACTTGGTCTCTACCTCCAGCTGATAACTCCGCGCCCCACGCTGCCCCCACCCAGTTGGCGCCAAAGACCACAGGCGGAGCTTGCACTACCCCTCCCACTTGGAATTGACACTAGCTGGGAGGGGGCTGTCGAAGACACAGCTCCCTATACAACTCCAAACAGAAAGACTTTATTTAGTCGGACCCGCGTCTACTTTCCCAGACCCTTGGCCACTGCGGGAGGGCAGGAGCTACGCGCGTTTAAGGCTGAAATGCGCATCCCATGGAAACTGACTCTGCCATTCATTTGATGCGACCATGGGCAAGTCACTTCTCTCTCTGGCCTCGGTTTCCCTAAACCGAGGGGGTGGCAATCTTTAAAAAGGTCTGCCAACTCCAGGACTTGCCGTTTAAACCTCCTTCTCCACGGGAGGAGATACTCACCAGGAGGTGCCAGGATGGCCGGGTCAGTGGCAAAAACTCCTTTTGTCATTGGAGATGACAAGTTCCGGAGCGAGCTCGGCTGTCTGAGAAGAGGAAAAGCAGAAAAGTTATATAAGGCAATCGAGGGCTCTGAGGGTCCCACAGCATCCTTGCCTGGGTGTTCAGCCCTGACGCAGCTCCGAGGCTTACCTGGATGGGGAGATGGGGCCCGTCAGGGGGTCCAGGGGCTGGCTCGGCCAGGACCACCTGCAGGTCGAGGATGTAGTCGATGACGCGCTGTAGGATTTCCACCTGGCTAAGCTGAGTGCCCCTCGGGACGCCGGGTACCAGTTCCCGCAGGCGGGAGTAGCAGTGGTTCATGTCGTCCAGCAGGCTCAGCGGCTCCTCCGCCGCCGGGCCCTTGCCTCGACCCCGTGCGATGGCCAGACTGCGTTCCGACAGGCAGCACACCGCCTCGTAGCAGCCGCGCACCGGGCTCAGCGCTTTCATGCTGGAAAGTGAGTCCAGAGGTGCCCAGAAGTGGAAGAAAACCCAAAGAAATCCCCCTACAGTGGCTTGCAATACGTGCACACTCGCCACCGCTGGCACTTATAGAGCCCGCTCGAAGGCACGCCCCTTTATGCAAAACGGCCCGCCTCGGCCCCGCCCCCGCCGGCCCTGGGCGTTCACAGCCCGCTTAAATTGCAAACAGGCTTCCTCCGGCTGGTCTGACGCCGAAGACCGCGGAGTCGCGGATTCAAAGAATGAGGAAGCGCTGATACTGGGGAGAGGCGGGCCTCTTCGCCAGCAAGGATTTAAAAATCACTGAAAACCATTAACTTTAAGAATTTGCTTTTTCCTGGCAGCGCCCCAGATCTCTGAGCTTCCCTGCCCCCTGCCAGTCCGCCCTTAGCCCAACACTGGTTCGAACCCACAGCTCCTCCGAGGTCATAAATCCCTGAACAGCAAAGAAGCTCCCCCGCCTTTTTTTTTTTTTTTAAGCAAAAGATTTTTCAAGGGAAACTTGTAAGGAATTAGTGCCGCCTTGTTCCCCAATTTGCTGTTCGTCTGACCTCCAGACTCACTGGCGTCAGGAATTATCTTGTGACCAGAGGGAAAAAAAATTAATTGCGGTGAAGCTGAGGTTACAATGAAGAAAACAGATTTGGGCTAGGCGCTGAGTTTGCAGAAGGAGGAGGGAAAGGGGGTTTGAGCAAAGAACACTATTTATTTGAGCAACAGGGGAAAAGAAGAAAGCCTGAACCCATGCTTTTTGCATGGGGAAAAAAAGCCTGGACCCTCTGCCCCATGAACTCCATAACGAACCAAATATATCCCCAGTTGTGCTTTGTAAGTAAATTTAATTAGCATTTTGGTCAAGATTTTAAATATGGAGGCATAGATGGAACAATTTCGATATAAACCTTTTTAGGAGCCTCCCATTGGGTCAGCAAATTGCTTCCCCTCTCCTCACTTTCCACACACCTCTGTGCGGAAAACAGTGGTAATTTCATTGCTCCATTGTCTGTCCCTTTCTGCTATGGAAGGGCGGGCCACCTGGACTTCATTATTCCTAGCCTTGCTGAAGTAGCTCCAGCTTTATCTGAAAGACCAGTAAAGGAACCAGAGGGCGGGCAAACTAAGTCCTATATTGCTGCAGGACGCTGTGCTCCATATTCTTTGCTTGTCTTCTTGTCACCTCCCTAGACATTTGGGAACCTGCTGTTCTAAGATGCTGGTCATCTTGGAAATGACCAAGTGGGATTCCCCCAATGGTTGCTTTCCTAATGAATCATTGGCAAATATTTATGGAGTCTCTCCGCATAAAACAGTGGCTCCTGCTTTCAACAATCTCACAATTTGGGGAGACAAGATTAACACAGGAAACAAGAGTTCAATAGTGTGTGGCACTGATTAACAGGACAAGGGGAGCTCACAGCTAAAGAGAGTCTGAAAATTGAGAACCCTGGGTTTGTCGTGCTAGCTCTGACAATAATTTGACGTGTAATATTGAACAAGCCCAGGTACCCTGGCTTTAATCATTGCCTTGTGAGTAAAATAGAAGATGGTGCTAAGTGATTATTTTATTTTATTTTATTTATTTTATTTTTTTTTTGAGACGGAGTTTCACTCTTGTTACCCAGGCTGGAGTGCAATGGCGCGATCTTGGCTCACCGCAACCTCCGCCTCCTGGGTTCAGGCAATTCTCCTGCCTCAGCCTCCTGAGTAGCTGGGATTACAGGCACGCACCACCATGCCCAGCTAACTTTTTGTATTTTTAGTAGAGATGGGGTTTCACCATGTTGACCAGGATGGTCTCGATCTCTTGACCTCGTGATCCACCCGCCTCGGCCTCCCAAAGTGCTGGGATTACAGGCTTGAGCCACCGCGCCCGGCCCTAAGTGATTATTTTAAATCCTTTCCAATTGTAGAAATCTAAGACTGCATGAAATTTGGACAGGTAGATGAAGGAGGCTGTGGGGCCCAAGGAGGGCATTTAAGACATGTCCAATGTCACACTACAAGTAATAGCAGAGCCAGTCTTGAAGCCTTGTTCTTTTCCATCAAACCACAGGGCTCTGTGTCCCAAGAAATATTACTTCCTGGAATATTGTTTTCAAGGACAGGCTCTTTAGCGTAAGAAAAGAGGAATGGAATAAAAACGCCGATGAGTAGGCAAGTCAGTCTTTATATGCCATAGAAATCAAGTGCCAGCTATTTGGTCAGGAAAGGCAAAATAGTGGCTGTAGGGACTCCTGAATGACCAAAGAGAATATCCTTCTTTTCCTATCTTGCAGACTTCTGTGGCTTATGCAAAATGGTCAAGTCCAGGGGGTTCTAGAAAAATCATGAGCCAGGCAGATTTCTGTGCGAATGCCCATTCTTCTCTTTTTTAACTAATTGTGTGAACTTTGGCTAAGTTTCTTCTGGGCGCTTCCATTTTCCCATCTGTAAAATGGAACTAATTGGGTCTGCTCATTCATTCATTTGATAATTATTAAATGCCTCTTCTCAACAAAGCACTTGATGTGGTCATTCCATCTGATCTTGGTCTCCTTACTGCCTAGGGGGCCCAGCATGGGGCTAGTTGTGTGGAAGGTGTTCAGTCTACCCAGATTCTCCTCCTTTCTTTTCCTTCCTCCACCGCTACAACTGATGTCTCAGGCTTGTATAGTGGTTTAGGTTTGCAAAGCACTTTCGAATTTATTATTTCCCAGGATGCTTCCAGGCTGAAATGCCCAAGGGCTGTGTGACATAAGGCAGGATGCCGTGGGATTAGCAAGTAGAATTCTGTTCTGTGCATGCCAGTAATTTTCAGTATGCCCTTGGATGAATTTCCTCCCTTCCTGGGGTTCATTTTCTAAAAAAAAAAAAAAAAAAAAAGAAGAAGAAGAAAAAGAAAAACGATAGTGGGTAGGAAGCTGGGAGGAAGCAAGTGGCAAGTGATAAGTAAGGATCCTCTCCAGCCTAAGATTCGAATTCTGAAAGAAGCAGGTTATGGTTAGGAACGCTGAATAGAGTTTAAACCCAAGAGATTTCTTTTTCCCCACAGCAGACTGGACAGGCTAGCTCAGGCCTTCTGCAACTTGTTTAGAGCGGTGGTGGGGCCTCAGCCTCTTATTCCAAATGCCTCTGAACTTTCTGTTCCCAGTTCTGCTCCTTTTACCAGCTTTTCCCCCCTCTTGCATTTTTTATTTTTATGAAAGGATGTCATTAAGGCTTTTGTCTGCGCTGTTTTTGTTTCAGAACTTTTCTCACAATCCTATTTTTTGTTGAGGAATCCGCTCCTTTGCCCAGCTGTGGGTCCCGGTCCCACAGCTGTGTTGATCTAAGACTCAGCCCCAGACAGCCTGGCGCCAGGGTGGGACGTCATGCGTTCACACAGGGATGCGTGTCCCAGGCAACCTTTCCTCGGGCAGTCACCGGCCGGCGACTGCCGCCCTCACCAATGAGCGCCGGACACCCGAGATAGGGGCGGGGTCTGCACCGCCCCAACCGCGAGCGGCTTGTGAATTGCAGATGCTGAGAACTTGATAATGTTCCTTCAATTGGGGCCCTTTAAAGTCTTTTTTTCCTTTCTCTTTTAGTTCTTTCTTTTCTTTTGCCTATTCCCTTTCTTTCCACCTTCTTCCTTTATCTATATATGTGTATAATTTTTCTTCTCCTTTTTTTCTGTCTCCTCCCAGTGTCAGGAATCATTTTGTAAGCATTTCCAGGAACTGAATCTTCCTCTGCCAGAAATTAAAAAAAGAAAGAAAGACAGAAAGAAAGAATAGAAAAAAAATTCAATGTTGTGCTCTCTTTTTTTTTTTTTTTTTTGAAGACTTGGCAGAACTCTTTAAGTTACACTGTTTTGCCTTTTAAAAAATTTCACGTGGTGGTAGTGGGGTCTCTGAATCGTTGATTTCAAAGTCAAAGTAATGATGACAAGGATTGCAGATGTCTTTTTGTCTAAACTGAGCCTCTATTTATTATCTATCATCTTTTTCCCATTTATGTTCTAGACATGGGGATCATGGGGACCTCAGAAGCTTGCTCAAGTTTACTTGGGATGTCAGTAACTGGCCTGTGGCCAGGACCCAGACCTCCTCTCATTTGACTCTCTGTCCACTCTGCCCACTAACTCTTTGTGGTCTTTTTGTTGTTGTTTGTTTGTTTTTTTGAGAAGGAATCTCACTCTGTCGCCCAGGCTGGAGTGCAGTGGCATGATCTCAGCTCACTGCAACTTCTGCCTCCCAGGTTCAAGTGATTCTCCTGCCTCAGCCTCCCGAGTAGCTGGGACTACAGGCACATGCCACCACACCTGGCTAATTTTTGTATTTTTAGTAGAGACAGGGATTCACCATGTTGATCAGGCTGATCTCAAACTCCTGACCTTGCGATCTGCCCACCTCAGCCTCCCAAAGAACAGGAATTACAGGCGTAAGCCACCATGCTCGGGTGCCCCCCTAACTCTTAATAGTATTGGGATGGTCTGCTGTGGCCTCAGAACATTCCCAAATCCCACATTTCATAATATATACCTCTTTGCTCCTAAGTATCTAGAACGTGTGCTGATGATTTGCTGTCACGCACATAGAATATCCCCTCTTCTTCTTCTCCCCTCAGAGAGTCTAGAGCCCATAGTATTGCTTGAGGTTCAGGTGATATAAGGAAAGCACAGGGGATTCAGAATCAAGACCAGGTTCAATCCTTGTCCAGACTAGCCCTACCTTCACTCTGCCCCAACTGTCTCTTCTATTAAATTGGGAGGAAAATACCATCCATCTACCTCACAGCTAGGAGAATCAAAGGAGACAAGGGATGGAAAATGCAGTGGAAACCAATTAGTTATTTTTATGTACTGTAATGTGATGTAGCCCCTGTTGAGTGGGATAGATGGTACCAGGTGAGTTGAATGGTTCCTGCTGAGGCTGTTGTCAGGAATGTGGACAATACTGAGATGCTGCATGTGGGGAGCATCCGGATCTAAGGTATGGGTCGTTACAGGGGTGGGGATTTCAAAGGCCTCCAGGATGGGCTACACTCTAGCTTAAAAGCTCTCAGCACCACCACCACCATCATCATTCACTGAGTTCTGTTTGCCAAGTCCTGTTTGCCTTCTCACACATTTTCCCATTGATCCCTTTTATAGACAAAGAGACACTGGCCCAGAGAGGTGAATGTGCTTGCCCAAGGTCACGTAGCTAGATAAGCGACAGGTCCAAGATTTGCACCCAGTCTGCCTGTCTCCAAAGCCTGTATCCTCCTGCACCTGTGCTTTTCCTTCTGCCCTCACAAATGACCTCTTGGGAAGGCAGCTTGGACCTGAGAGGGTTTCATTCTACCAGATAGGGAAAAGCAAAGGCAAATCCAGTAGGTAGGGAGACAGACACTGAAGTGTTGGGGTACTAGAGGAAAACATTGTTTTTATGCAGAGAGACTCAGCATTGGAATTTATTGGAAATCTAAAGCTTTTCTTCCCTCAAAGACCTTCCTGTCCATGCTTTAGAAGATGTTTATTCTTTTTTTTTTTTTTTTTTTTGACTTTTCTTTTCTTTTTTTTGATACACAGTCTCACTCTGTCACCCAGGCTGGGGTGCAGTGGTGTGATCGCCTCTCACTGCAAACTCTGCCTCCCAGTTCTAAGCTGTTCTGCCTCAGCCTCCAGAGTAGCTGGGATTACAGGCAGGAGCCACCATATTCGGCTAATTCCAGGCTGCTCTTGAACTCCTGATCTCAGGTGATCCACTGGCCTCAGTCTCCCAAAGTGCTGGGATTACAGGCATGAGCCACTGTGCCCAGCCTGTATTCTTACAGCAAGTACACAGTAACTACTCCTGTTTGTAGGAGTCAGCTTTAGAGTTGAGCTCCCTCTTCAAAGCCAGACTAGCTTCATTCAGCCACACTGCCCTGAAGTTAACTAACCCCTTACTTCAGCAGGTAGGCGGTAACTATAGGATGTCCATGGGCCAGCTTGGCATCTGGGATTGAGGACTGAGCACCCACAGGGAAGCAGGAAGGGAATTTGTTTTCTGAAGAACTGTCATGTGTTCAGTGTTTCATAAATTCTATCTTAATAATCGGCCCTCGAGTTTTTTGGGTAGGTATTATCATGATCATTTCCTCCACAAAAATACTGAAGTTCAGCTGGGCATGGTGGCTTGCTTACACCTGTAATCCAGCACTTTGGGAGGCAGAGGTGGGTGGATCACCTGAGGTCAGGAGTTTGGGACCAGGATGGCCAACATGGTGAAACCCTGTCTCTACTAAAAATACAAAAATTAGCTGGGCATGGTGGTAGGCACCTGTAATTCCAGCTACTCAGGAGGCTGAGGCAGGAGAATGGCTTGCACCCAGGAGGCAGAGGTTGCAGTGAGCTGAGATCATGCCACTGCGCTCCAGCCTGGGCAACAGAGCGAGACTCCATCTAAAAAAAAAAACAACAACAACAAAAAAAAACTGAAGTTCA
>NW_016107402.1:1385660-1390763 GCF_001604975.1 Cebus imitator
AAAAAAAAAAAAAAAAAAAAAAAATCAAAGTTCAAGCATTGATACACACAAAGTCAGAGACATTCAAGCTGCTCAGTGTTCAGACACAAAAGGACCGGTTCCCTCATCCTTGCACTGCTAGGCTAATGAGGACAGAAACAGCCTTTGCCTCATTTCTCTGTTAAGGGAAAAGTTTGAAACTTCTAGACTTTGGTGAGCATCAGTAGGTTATGTAGGAATTTAACTCAGACTTAACAAACAGCAAAAGACAAAGAATTATGAGAGTATATGGCAGAGTTTCACTACTTCCAAAGCACTTTCATTCAGCTTCATTGAACATTCTCCATCACCTTATGGGGCACACAGCTCACCTGCTTTGTAATCAAGTCTTATTTGTCTCCCTGGAGTCAGTATCCTTTATAGTGTGTACTGAATTCAGTTCTACCCCATTAGTTGCTTTTAGGAGACAACATAGAGGGGGGATTTAAAACTCAGATGCAGGCTGTGCTGAATGACTCTGATTCTACGACTCCCAGGCATAATGTTATTTGTGGGACCCCACTAATGGGGGCTCAGGAAAGGCCTTAGAATGATGGGATCCAAGGTAGGAAAAGACGAAGGCCAAAAAAGGCCTTGAAAAGCAATATTCACCCTGCCCCGATGTGTTGGCCTAGATCTCAGCAGTAATTGAAAGGCTGAGAGAATAGAGAAGTTGGGAAGAGAGGGCTGTGGCCTGGGGACAGAGCTGCCCTTGCCTGAGAGGAAAGGTCTTCCCTGCCCCTAAACCAGCCAGAGCTCTGCAGTGAACTAGAGATGCAGGGGTGCCAGAAAGCAGAGGCAGGGGCTGCAGCTCAGAGAGAGCCTCCTGCTGGCCACAGCCGTCCCTGAGTGTAATCAAGTGGCCCAAGCATCAACAGGCTTAGGAGGCATAACTTTTGCAGCGTGCCAGCCATGAACCAGGCATTTTACATGTATTATCTCCCTCAATCCTCATATCAGCTGAGGCTCAGAGAGGTGAATTAACTTGCCCAAGGTTACACAGCAACTGGGAGGCAGAACAGTGTCCAGAGTTTACCGTTTGCAGCATAAGCCAAGCCACCAATTGGAGGGAGAAAGGGAACTGTCTTAATAAGAAATTGGGGGCAGGCACAGTGGCTTACGCCTGTAATCTTAGCACTCTGAGAGGCCAAGGTGGGCGGACGACCTGAGGTCAGGAGTTCTAGACCAGCCCGGCCAACATGGTGAAACTCCATCTCTACTAAAAATACAAAAGTTTGCCAGACATGGTGGCTGATGCCTGTAATCCCAGCTACTCGGGAGGCTGACACAGGAGAATCACTTGAACCTAGGAGGCGGAGGTTGCAGTGAGCTGTGATCATACCACTGCACTCCAGCCTTGGCGACTGTGACTCAGTCTTAAAAAAAAGAAACTGGGGATGGAAGAAGGAAACACGTACTTGAAATGGATTATTTTCCACAGAACTTTATGGTGTCAGGCAGTGTGTGTATGTGTCTCAGTTTTTTTGTTTCTTTTATTTTTCTTTTTGATACGGGGGACCCCTCTGCTGCCCAGGCTGGAGTGAAGTGGCACAATATCGACTCACTGCAGCCTCCAACTTCCAGATTCAAGCGCTTCTCCTGCCTCAGCCTCCTGAATAGTTGGGATCACGGGCGTGTGCCATCACGCCCAGCTAATTTTTTGTATTTTTAGTAGAAACGGGGTTTTGCAGTGTTGGCCAGGATGGTCTCAAACTCCTGACCCAAGTGATCGCCCGCCTCAGCCTCCCAAAGTGCTGGGATCACAGGCGTGAGTCACCGCGCCCGGTCTATTTCTGAGTGTATTCCTCCTCCAGAACGTGTTGTCCACCCCTGTTTGGGTGTGGGGCTCTCCTTGAGGGTTGTTTTCGGGCTGAGCGTACGTGTCTCCCTCCCTGGGTGTTGCAGCCTGTTGAGGTGTGTGGTGTGTCCCCGGGTATGGTATGGTATCTTCCCTGGGTGTGCGGCTTTGTATGTGCATGCTTCAGTGTATGCCCACCTTCCCCCCATCTCCCGGCCAGGTGCAGAACCGGGCCCAGAGGACAATGGGCTCGAGCGCCCGGGTGGCCTTTTCCTCAACTCCATCACCCCCCGTGGCCCTCCCCTCCAGCACCCTGCGCCCTGGCTGCCCCATCTCTGGCCCTGTTCGACCTTCCGTGGCCCTCCCTGCCCGCGCCCCGGCCGCCCCACCCCGGCCCTCTCCGGCCCTCCCTGCTCGCGCCCCGCGCCCCGCGCCCCGCGGCCTGTGGCCCCCACCCCTGGCGGTCCCGGGCGCGCAGCTGCGGGACACACAATCGCCGGCGCCCCCTCCCCGCCCCCCGCGCAGCCCCTCGTCCAACAAAAGCCGCTTTCTTTCCCCACAACAGATTAAAGACCAGGAGGGGGTGAAAAATAGCTTCTCCAGCCACTGGCGGGGGAGGGGCGCGGGAAAAGCTGGGGCTTTGGGGACTCTTTGATAGCGAGTGTGTGGGAAACCCGGAGGAATGTGGCGGCTCGGACCGCAGCGGCGGGGCCGGGCGCCGGGAGGAGGGTCTGCACCTCCCCCGCTGGGACCCCCGGGACCTCGCGGACCCCCGCGGCCCCGGCGTCCCCACGTCCCACGCCACCCGAAACCTGCACGCCGCCTCCCGCCCTTTGAGCGCGCCGGGGTCTCAGCGCCCCCATCGCGCCCTGCATTTTCTCCCCTAGGCAATTTCTTCGCATTCTAACTTCTCTATCTTCTTCCCACTTTCTCTTCCAATTCTCCTTTTCTCGAGTCCCCTTTTCTCTTCCTCCACCTCTTTCTCTATGTCTTTTGCTCAAGTCTGTTTTCCTCGTCTCCCTCCCCGGATCTTTATCTTGATCTACACAGTCATTCTTTTTTTCTCTTTGTCTGGGACACACTCTGTGCCTCTTTGTTTCCGTGTCTCTTGCTATTTCTTGGTGGCTTTCCTGGGTTGGGTCGTGGATTTGTCACCGTCGCTGTTGCCCTTTCTCCTGCCCATCTGGAAGGGCTGCGAAGGGCAAGCCAGGGTGTGGGCAGTTTATTTAAATGTCCCTCTCCTGCCACACACGTGTGAGTCCAGGTGGACTCTGGGCAGGGAAGTCTGGGGAGCCCAGGAAGACCCAGGGAGGAGCTGTGGGAGGCCTAGCCAGTTAAGACCAGGATGGAGCAGGAATGGGGGACTCGTGAAAGCCTACAAGGGTTTGGAATTATTTTTGGCCCAGTATAATTCAGTCTCTGAAAAGAATTCCTGGCCCAGGACCGGATGGTGGCCTTGGGACCCTGATGGGAAATGGGTTGGGTCTCCTGGCCCCCTCCTCTGTAGTCCTTGGGACAAGCTGGTGGAAGGATGGGGGCTGGTTCAAGACAAAGGGCTTCCAGGTGGCTCTTCCATGGAGACCTTCCATGTGAAGACATGGTACAGTGGGGAGCTCAGCCCCGGATCTTGGAAGCCCAGGTTTCGCCTCAGCTCTGCCACTCCCTGACAAGTTGAGCAAATTCCTTCTTCCTCTTTGGGCATCAGTTTCCCTACCTGTAAAATGAAGTATTTGCATCAGTGGTCCTCAGATCCTAAGATCTGATTTGTTCCAAATGTATTGCTTACACAAATGAATCTGCTTTCATATTTTGTATTTATGAAAGACAAGCATTCAGTCAGGGTTTCTGATTAGCATGCTTCATTACCATGCAGAGCTGCTCTAATTCAAAGAACAAAGACACCCCAGCCAAAGATACCCTAGACAGACTCTCAAAACAGATATACCCCAATTCCAGCTAAAGACACCCCAGACAGACCCCAAAAGCTCTTGGTGTTTTAGTAGTCTGTGCAGCAAAATCCTATGGAGGAAGAGCACAGGCTCTGGAGTCAGACAGCTTGGGTTTGAATCCTGAATCTGCCAGTGTCCAGCTGTGACCCTGGGCAGGTCACACCCTCCCTCAGTTTTCTTATCTGGAAAAAAGAAATATTCATTATATCCACCCCTACAGAATTGTGGTATTATATCAGATAATAGATTTTAAAAATGTTAGAAATAGGTACTCAATAGGGTTAGGATGTTGATGCTTTATACCAGTGCTGTCCAGTAGAACAATATTGCAAGCCACAAGCATAATTTTAAATGTTCCAGCAGCTACATGTAAAAAAGCAAGAACAGTGAAATTTTTTTTTTTTTTGAGATAGGGTCTTGCCCTGTTGCCCAGGCTGGAGTACAGTGTCGTGATCATAGCTCAAACTGCAGCCTCAATGTCCTGGGTTCAAGTAATCCTCTCCCTCCTGAGTAACTGGAATCACAGATGCATGCTACCAAGCCCAGCTAATTTTTAAATTTTTTTTTTGAGACAGAGTCTTGCTCTGTCAACAGGCGCCAGGCTGGAGTGCAGTGGCATGATCTCGGCTGACTGCAACCTCCGCCTCCCGGGTTCAAGCAGCTCTCCTGCCCCAGCCTCCTGAGTAGCTGGGACTACAGGCGCGCGCGCCATCACGCCCAGCTAATTTTTGTATTTTTTTAGTAGAGACGGGGTTTCACCATGTTGGCCAGGATGGTCTCAATCTCTTGACCTCATGATCTGCCTACCTCGGCCTCCCAAAGTGCTGAGTTTACAGGCATGAACCACCGCGCCCGGCCTTTTAAAATTATTTATAGAGGCAGGGTCTCACTATGTTGCCCAGGCTGCTCTAGAACCCCTGGATTCAAGCTATCCTCCCATCTCAGCCTCCCAAAGTGTTGAGATTACAGTGTGAGCCACTGTATCCAGCCTTAAAATTAATTTCAGTAATATATTTTACCTAACCCAATATATTAAAAACATTATTTCAACATGTAATGAACACAGAAAAACTACTATTCCTACATTATTTTTTATACTTAGTCACAAAATCTGGTGTCTATAATTCAGCACATCTCGGTTTGCAGTGGACACATTTCAAATGCTCCGTAGCCACACATAGCCAGTGGCTACCAATTGGACAACTCTGGGACTGCAGATGTGTGCCACCACATCTGGCTAATTAAAAAAAAAAAATTTGTAGGCCGGGCGCGGTGGCTCAAGCCTGTAATCCCAGCACTTTGGGAGGCCGAGGCGGGTGGATCACGAGGTCAAGAGAT
>NW_016107402.1:1391063-1393161 GCF_001604975.1 Cebus imitator
CTTGTAATCCCAGCTACTCAGGAGGCTGAGGCAGGAGAATTGCCTGAACCCAGGAGGCGGAGGTTGCGGTGAGCCGAGATCGCGCCATTGCACTCCAACCTGGGTAACAAGAGTGAAACTCCGTCTAAAAAAAAAAAAAAAATTTGTAGAGACGAGGCCTTGCTAAGTTATCCAGGCTGGTCTCAAACTCTTGGCCTCAAGCAGTCGTACCACCTCAGCCTCCCAAAGGAATTATAGGCATGAGCCACCGTGCCCGGCCCAGCTGAGATTTTGGTACATGAAGACAGGGCAGGAGACAGACTGGAGGGAAGAGGGCAGAGAATGGTATGAGCAAAGCTGCTCAGGTGCAGATCACTTGATTGGGCAGAAGCGAGGAGGTGGAGAGGATGCATAAGTAGATTGCATAAGTAGATGGAGGTGGGGTATCTGGAGAGCTTTGGATGCCAGGCAAAAGAGCACAAGGAATGTAAGCATACTTCCAGGGGAAAAAAAAAGAATTGGTCACTTTCTTCAGAGTGACTGTGGTTGTGAGATCCACTTTATTCAGGGAAGAAGGCAGCAGTTATCTGGGTACTGTAGCAATTCCTGTTTCTATTGAAATCTCTTTTAGGGCCGGGCAGGTGGCTCATGGCTGTAATCCTAGCACTTTGAGAGGCCGAGGCAGGCAGATTACCTGAGGTCAGAAGTTCGAGACCAGCCTGGCTAACATGGCAAAACCTCGTCTCTACTCAAAATACAAAAATTGGCCGGGCGTAGTGGCAGGCACCTGTAATCCCAGCTACTCGGGAGGCTGAGGCAGGGAGAATTGCTTGAATCCGGGAGGCAGAAGTTGCAGTGAGCCGAGATTGCGTCATTGCACTCCAGCCTGGACGACAGAGTGAGACTCTGCCTCAAAAAAAAAAAAAAAACAAAGAAACCTCTGTTAGTGCTATCATTTACTGAGGATTCACTATGACAAGGCACTATGCTAAGCACTTTGTTTTAATAATCTTCTTTAATTATCTCAACAAACCCTCATGTGCTGCTGATGGGAAGGCAAAACTTTGGAAAACAGCTTGGCAGTTTTTAAAAAGTTAAACATCCATTTATCATATGACCTAGCAGTTCTCCTCCCAAGAGAAATGAAAACATGTTTACCTGAAGACTTGTACGGGGATGTTCATAGCAGCATTGTTCATGATAGCCAAAAAGTGGAAATGACTCAAATGTCCATCAACTGATGAATGGATCAACAAAATGTGGCATATTCATACAGTGGAACATTATTCAGCTATAAAAAAGGAATGAACTACTAATATATGCAATAGCATGGATGGGCCTCAGAAATATGCTTACGTGAAAGAAGCAAGACACAAAGGACTACATGCTATGCAGTTCTGTTTATGTGACATTTCTAAAAGAGGCAAATCTGTAGAGACAAAAAGTAGATTAATGGTAGCCTAGGACTGGGGGACAGACAGGGTGTGGCTACTAATGTATACAGGGTTTTTGTAGGAGTGATGAAAGTATTCTAGAATTGATGTGGTGATGGTTGCACAACTCTGTAAATGTGCTAAAAATCACTGAATTATATACCTAAAAGTGGTGAATTTTATGGTATGTAAATTAAACCCCAATAAATATCTTTAAAAAAAATTCTCACGGGCCAGGTGTGGTGGCTCACGCCTATAATCCCAGCACTTTGGGAGGCTGAGGCGAGCAGATCACAAGGTTAAGAGATCGAGACCATCCTGGCCAACATGGTGAAACCCTGTCTCTACGAAAAAACACAAAAATCAGCTGGGCATGGTGGCGCGCACCTGTAGTCCCACCTACTTGGGAGTCTGAGGCAGGAGAATCGCTGGAACATGGGAGGCAGAGGTTGCAGTGAACCGAGATTGCACCACTGCACTCCAGCCTGGAGACAGAGCGAGACTCCTTCTTAAAAAAAAAAATTCTCGGCCGGGGGCGGTGGCTCAAGCCTGTAATCCCAGCACTTTGGGAGGCCGAGGCGGGTGGATCACGAGATCAAGAGATCGAGACCACCCTGGTCAGCATGGTGAAACCCCGTCTCTACTAAAAAAAATGCAAAAAATTAGCTGGGCATGGTGGCGCGTGC
>NW_016107402.1:1393406-1400398 GCF_001604975.1 Cebus imitator
AGCCTCCCATACTTAGGCAGTCCTTCAGCCTCAGCCTCCCGAGTAGCTGGGACCACAGGTGCATGCCACCACACGTGGAGAATTTTTTGTAATTATTTGTAGAGACAGGATCTCTCTATGTTCCTCAGGCTTCCAAACAACTTTTGTGACAGATACTATTATCATTCCATTTTACAGTTGTAAAAGCCTCAGAAAGGTGAAGCTACCCGCCTAAGACCAAGAAGCCCGAAGCAAGAGCCAGGTTTCAAAGCTGCAAAGCTGTGTTCCTGACCTCTGGGCTTTCCTGCTTCCTGGAAATTGTTTGGGCATGCCCTCCATCTTTCTGGGGCATTTAAGCCACAAGTTTGGTAACAGCCATGTTTTCAAGCTGCAACGACTACATCTTAGATGGTGAGAATTGAGGGAGATCTTAGATGGGGAGAGTGGGGATGCTGGAAGAGCCTTCTGGTGAGGCTATAGCTGGGCCAGGGTCATCTGCGGCAGTCTTCAGGCTCTGATACCCACTCCCCAACCCTGACTCCCTCCCAGGGAGAGAACAACTTGGCTCCAAAGCTGAGGCCAGAATATAAGCCAGAGACCTGCTGACCTGACCCCGCCTCCCACCACCACCCTGGAATCTACTGAATCTTCCAGGAGCGGGGAGGGGCTGACCCCAAACTGAACAAACTAAAAACCTAAGTTCCCCTCTCAGCCTTGCAATTTCTTTTTCCTTTTGGACTGAAGAAGGAAGGAGCACCTGCTACTTTATAATCATACTGTAGGACAGCCTTGAGCTGAAAGCCATGGGATCTGGAGTCTTGAAAATGTGGTTCAAGGTTGGGTGCAGTGCCTCATGCCTGTAATCCCAGCACTTTGGGAGGCTGAGGCAGGCGGATCACCTGAGGTCACGAGATCTAGACCAGCCTGGCCAACATGGTGAAACCCTGTCTCTACTAAAAATACAAAAGTTAGCCAGGTGTGGTGGCGTGTGCCTGTAATCCCAGCTACTTTGGAGGCTGAGGCAGGAGAATAGCTTGAACCTGGGAGGCAGAGATTGCAGTGAGCTGAGACCACACCACTGCACTCCAGCCTGGCGACAAAGCGAGACTCTGTGGTTCAAGCTTGTATCTTCTCTATTTCCAAACTCAGTGTCCTTGGGCAACTCACTCCCTTTCCCAAGCCTCAGTTTTTCTATGAAATAGGGCCAATGATACTCCCATCAGAGGGTGCTTGTAAGGATTTGGGGGACCAAAGGTTAAATTCACTCCATTTTAGTTCACCTACATTACTTATGTTTTGTTACATGTCTTAAGTTATGGTTTTAACAATCCCCCCATTCAAAATAAACAAGATTAAAACACTAGTGAAAATAGTTAATAAGAGTCAACATTTATGGGCACTGATTTTGTGCTGTTTCAAGTGCTTTATTAACGAGTTAATGTGTTATGAGTCATAACACATGTGTTTGAGTCATAATTACATTAACCCATTAATCTTCATAACAAGCCTGTGAAGTGGATATTATTCTCTCTCCCATTATATGGTTTAGGAAAGAGGCTCAGAGAGGCTAAGCATGTTGCTCAAGGTCACACAGCAGGGAAGAGGCAAGCCGACTGACTCCAGAGCCTTAGCTTTGTGCCAGTCAGAATGGAATAGAACTCCAGAAGACACCAACCTGGTTTATTCAAGTGCTGTCATGTGAGGATAAGGGAAAGCAGCCGTCAGTTTGAATGGCTGGCGATTGGTCCAGAGTAATTGGCCAAATGTATGAACATTTCACCATTTCTAAACCATCCTGCAGTGTGACCACATATACCATCTTCATGGAAGTGCAGTAGCGTCACCATGACAACTGCTTTTGTGTTTTTACCCCTAATATAATCGATTGTATTTTAAAATATTTTTAGCCAGGCGTGGTGGCTCACACTTGTAATCCTAGCACTTTGGGAGGCTGAGGTGGGTGGATCACCTGAGGTCAGGAGTTCAAGACCAGCCTGGTGAAACCTCATCTTAAAATATATATATATATATATATATATATATATATTTAAATGAATAAAAGGTTTTCAATTTAATGTTTTAAGTAGGTCATACTTTCACCTGGTTAAAAACTCAAAAAGCTGGAGAAAGCATAAAGTGAAAGGCCTCCTTCCCACCCCCACCCCTGCCATCCTCTCTTCACAGCCACCCAATGTTGCTAGTTTTGTCGGGAGGGGAAGAACTGATACCTTTTGAAAGTAGAAAGGGTGTGCTTGATTTGTTCTGAGGTCACAAGCCATAAAGCCCACCTTACTCTGGTTGATTTCCTCAGGTCGGCCTCAGCCCGATTTCCTGTACCCTTTGAGGCACTGCTGCTTCCTGCAGGTGATGTTGGCCCCTTAGGGAGATGGCTGGTCCCTTCTCCCTCTGAACTTTCCCCTGAGGCACCCCCTTCAGTACCTGCTATGCTCCTGACCACATTCTCTCTGGCCTCCAAGCCTGGCTGGTTCTCCATCCCCCAGAACCTGAAGAGCCTGTAAATGCCAGAGAAATCTCATCATCTCACACAGCTGATGTGGTGGAGGTGGACCCAGAGGTCACACATGGGTGACTTCAGGCTAAATCTAGCCTATGAGTTTTTTTTTTCTTTTTTGGCCTGTACAATGATTTCAAAATTGGAAGTCTTCACCTGAAAATCCAATTTTCTGACTTCACTTGAAATATTGGCAGGCTCAGCCACACTGAACCCATATTGATGCATGATGACGTCAGCTGGAGCTGAGCAGCAGTTGCTCCCTTGAGAAGGATCATGTACGTGCTCTCTGGGTTGCATGGTCCCTGCCACTCTGTGTTGGTTAACATGGCAGGCAGGATCATAGTCACCTCCAAAGATGTCTGTGTCCTAATCTCTACAATTTGTGAATGTGTTGTTACATGGCAGATGGGAATTAAGGTTGCAGTTGGAATGGAGGTTGCTAATCAGCCTTAAATAGGGGAGATTATGCAGGATTATTTAGGTGGGTCCAGTGGAATCAGAAGGGTCCTTAAAAGTGGAAGAGGGCAGCAGAAGAGAGTCAGAGAAAGAGAGGTAGCTGTGAGAACAGGGTTCTCAGAGAGATGCCGTGTTGCTAGCTTTGAAAATGAAGGAAGAGGTCACAAGCCAAGGAATGTTGGCAGCCTCCGAAAGCCTGAAAAGGCAAGGAAATCAATTCTCCTCTAGATCCTCCAGAAGGGAAGGCCCTGCCAGCACCCTGATTTTAGCCCAGTGAGATCAGGTTGGACTTCTAACACATAACTTTGAGAGCATAAAGTTAAGTTGTTTTAAGTGACTAAGTTTGTAGTCATTTTGTTATAGGAGCAATAGAGAAGTAGTACAATTAATATGGGTCCTTGTAGGTCACCAGGGATGGGGGAGTGAGGCACAGCTGTGAGAGCTGTTGTAAGTGTGTAAGACTCATAGCTAAAAGAACTCCATAAATGGCCATGAATGCTGTAATGCATAGGCATAGAAGGCAGGTTCCGGGCAGAGCAGAGAAGTGGGTGACCATTGCTTTGGCTTTTTCTCCCTCCACTCTTGTGACACCCCCCGCCCAGCTTCCTTCACAGCCCTGGGGCTTGCTGAGAGAGCTGCGCTGAGATATCCAGCCTTCAGGACCTCGTAGGGCAATCACTCAGCAAGTTGGCAGGTCTCATCGGCCAGCGGAGGAATCTGGCCTCTGACTCAGGACGGGATTAGAGGTCAAAGTGGGAAAATGGGGAATAGTCCCCAGACTGAGCAAAAAGGTCAGGAAAGCTGAAGGTGGGGGAGGGTCAGGAGCAGATTCTGAAAGGGGGTGCAAGGCTGAGCAGTGCGCAGACTCGAGGCATGTTCTAGGTAGTGCTGGCTGGTATGGGAATCACTGATGGCCTAGGCTTGCTGAGGGCAACTGTGCACCTGCCAGCACTGTCCTCAGCCTGCCTCTGAATGCTAAGCTGCCAGCCTCTGTTTACCTCCCACTCTGTATAATCTGCAGTCGGCCAATTTGTTGGGAGGCAACTGAACAACTAATTTATCCTGAACTATCCTTAGTGACTGATAGAGGCTATTTGTGTCAGACTTGCCAAGGAGATTCATCTTGAAGTGTATATCATTTTAACCTAAAAAGATGAAGTTGCAGCCAGGTGCAGTGGCTCACGCTTGTAATCCCACCACTTTGGGAGGCCGAGGCAGGCACATCAACTGAGGTCAAGAGTTCAAGACCAGCCTGGCCAATGCAGTGAAACCTCGTCTCTACTAAAAATACAAAAAATAGCTGGGTGTGGTGGCAGGTGCCTGTAATGCCAGCTACTTGGGAGGCCGAGGCAGGAGAATCACTTGAATCTAGGAGGCAGAGGTTGCAGTGAACCGAGATCGTGCTACTTACGGTACTCCAGCCTGGGCAACAGAGCTAGAGCTAGACTCCCATCTCCAAAAAAAAAAAATGAAGTTGCATTTAAGGTAGCAGCGTCTGAGAAGGAAAACCTCATGGCTGCTGGTGGTGGGGGCTGGCAGGAAATACAGGATGCCACATGCTGGACAGCCTCACCTGCTCACAGGGCCGTACTCCCCCAGGAGGTCTCTCATATTCCAGCGCCCACGCCCTTAAGTCTTCTTAGACTTTTTTCACCTGGGCTTTCATTATCATTCTCTACTTTTGCCAGGCATGGCGGCTCACACCTATAATTCCAGCACTTTGGGAGGCTGAGGAGGGCAGATCACGAGGTCAGGAGATGGAGACTAGCCTGGCCAATATGGTGAAACCCCATCTCTACTGAAAATACAAAAAATGAGCCGGGCATGGTGGCACATGCCTGCGGTCCCAGCTACTCGGGAGGCTGAGGCAGAAGAATCCTTTGAACCTGGGAGGTGGAGGTTGCAGTAAGCCAAGATCGCGCCACTGCACCCCAGCCTAGGTGACAGAGCGAGACTCTGTCTCAAAAAAAACCCCCCAAAACAAAAAAAAACAATTCTTCTACTTTCTGTGTTTCCTGGGTAAGTTTGTTTATATATTTTTAGCAAACATTCATATAACACTATGTGCCAGGCACTGTTCTAAGTGCTTTACAAATATTTATTTAGGTGACAGAGATACTGTTGCCTACATTTTATAGATAAAGAAACCGAGACGCAGAGAGGCTAATTTGCCCAAGACCACATGGCTGGCAAGTAGCTACACTTTCTGAGCCTCTTCCTTGGCTATTAAATTGATATGTATATACAAGAGTCCTCTGCATAGCAGGGCTTCTCAGCCCCAACACCACTGACATTTTGAGTTGGTTAATTCTTTGTTGTGGGGCTGTCCTGTGCATTGTAGGATGTTTCACAGCATCCCTGGCCTCTACCACATGGGGTAATCGCTGGCATGAGATGCCAGTAGCAGCTCCCACTCAAGTTGTGGCCAACCAAAATGTCTCCAGATCTTGCCAAATGTCCTCTGGGGGCAAAGTCAACCCTCGTTGAGAACCACTGCCTAACAGGATCCTGGGGAGGATTAAATGAGCTATTTCATATAAAATATGTTCTTCTGGCAACCCCTTCCTCATTCCTTCCATAACTATATAGTGAGTTCTACCTCCTCAGGATCCTTTTGCTCTTTCTGTTCCTCTACTGTTTGGAAAATGTGCCCACCTATGGAGACTGGGTGCTTGAGAGCTTCTTGTAAACCCGAAGCTGTTCCAGGAGCTAGGCCTGATTCCAGTCCTGTCATCTCCACAAACATCCTGTGGGACCTTGGCTGAAGCCCTTCCCCTCTCTGAGCCTCAGTTTCCCTATGTGTACAATGAGGGGGCTGACCCAGAAGCTTTCCACAAGGTCTTCTCGCTGCAGAAATCAGTGACTGGGTGATTCATACCAAATGCAAATTCCCCTCACAAAGTCCAAATTCTTCCAGCGACTTAGTCATTCCGGGGTTTGAACTTTCTCGCAAAAACCATTTGAAAAATTCTTCCAGCTTAAAAAAAAAAAAAAAAAGCTATTAAAAGAAAGTAAAAGTTTCAAAACTAAATCCTAGGCAAACAACCCTGAAAACAATACACACGCACACATATACACACAGAACCCAAGGTAGATCCGAGAACAGGATATGAAACCTTGCAGGCCGGCGCTGAGAAATGATTCACAGACCTTTGAGATGCTTCTATTTCAAGACACAGTCCACGCACTGGATCTGGTGGCTCCACAAACAAACCTTAAAGAAGCTGCTGTTTCTTCTCGTGATGCAGTTCGCCTCGCCAGCATTCTTAGGTCTCAAGGGCTCTAAACAGAAAACAAGGTTGAGTCCTGTGAATTCCCTTTCTGTTCTATTTCAAGCCTCAAGCTGCTGGCTTGTTTAAAGCAAGTCTTTTGCATCCACCTTTTGGTTGGCTGACCTGAGTTTAAAGCAACATAGCCTAATGGGTTCATAGCACAGCCTGTGAGTTCATAAGTTCAGTTCAGCAAGGCCTCTGTATGGCTCCAGCAAGGCCTACTGGATCCTGGGCTGGTCATTCTAGGAGCTGTCTCCAGCTAAACAATCCCGCCTGGCTTTCCTTATACATATCAGTATTATACTTGCCCCAGTCTAGGATTAAGAATTTTAGCACAAATTCAAAATTTCATGCTCTTACGTAAAATGGAAATATAAAAGTCATTCATTCAATGAAATGCTTACTAAGTGCTCACTATATGCCAAGCGCCAGCAATGTACTGGTGATAAAATATAGCCCCTGCCTTCAGGAGCCACACTGAATAGGAAAAGCAGACAATCTAAATATACCTAGTAGAAACACATGGAACTATTTCCTATGGGAAATGCCCTGCATAAAAAGTGATACCAAAGTTAGAGCAAAATTGAAAGAAATGCAAATGGTTGTGATACAGTTAAGCACATTTTCATCTGTACTTACCCTTGATTTTGTTTTAGATTTAGAAAACCTTGAACTGTCACTGATGCTTCATTTGCCCTGCCAAAATCTAGAATCTTACAGAAAGCATCACTGTCTGGATCAAATTTATTTTTCTTTTTTTTTTTTTTTTT
>NW_016107402.1:1401078-1406539 GCF_001604975.1 Cebus imitator
TCCTGGGTTCAGGCAATTCCCCTGCCTCAGCCTCCTGAGTAGCTGGGATTACAGGCACGTGCCACCATGCCCAGCTAATTTTTTGTATTTTTAGTAGAGATGGGGTTTCACCGTGTTGACCAGAATGGTCTCGATCTCTTGACCTCGTGATCCACCCGCCTCGGCCTCCCAAAGTGCTGGGATTACAGGCGTGAGCCACCGCGCCCGACTATCCTGAACTTTTATCTAACGTATGAATTAGGGGAAAGAGGACAGGGACTGACGTTTATTAAGTGCTTTCTTGGTGACAGGCATTTTGCTAGCTCCTTACTGTATACAATGTGCCTGGTATGTAGAAGACGCTTAATAAATATTTGTTCAACGAATGCTTCCGTGATTTCGCTTAAACCTAATCATAACACTATGAGACAAATTCTATTCATATTCCAATTTTACAGATAAGGGAACTGAGGCACAGACAGGTAAAGTCTGCATTTGAGGGCTTTCTGTCTTAACCAGCTGAAGTTCAGACTTTCTCTTTTACTCTGTTGCTTTTTTCCACAAATAGATTTCCCTAAAGTGTCTTGGTTAATTAATGGGACATACACTGTGCTCCCTGCGTTATCCCATCTCAGGCACTATTACTTGTTCTCTCTATTGTGAGTTCATATTTGTATGTCTACAGTTAGTTTAAAAACCACCCCTTGGTCGGGCACGGTGACTCACGCCTGTAATCTGTTGGGAGGCTGAGGCAGACAGATCATTAGGTCAGGAGATCAAGACCATCCTGGCTAATATGGTGAAACCCTGTCTCTACTAAAACTTAGCTGGGTGTGGTGGTACGTGCCTGTAGTCCCAACAACTTGGAAGGCTGAGGAAGGAGAATCACTTGAACCTGGGAGGTGGAGGTTGCAGTGAGCCAAGATTGTGCCATTGCCCTCCAGCCTGGGCAAAAAAAAAAAAAAAAGGAAAGTAAGATTTAAGACACAAAGACACAGTGAAAAGAAGTACAAGTTAAAATGGAGGCAGAAATTGGACTTATGAAGTCCCAAACCAAGGCAGGTTAAGGCCACCTGTAGAAGCTAGCAGAGGGGCCTGGAGCAGATTCCCCCTTAGAGCCTCCGGAGGAAACCCACCCTGATGACACCTGCTTTTGGACTGCTGGCCTCTAGAACTGTGAGAGAACACATTTCCACTGTTTTAAGACACTGAGTTTGTCGTAGTTTGTAACAGCAGCCCTAGGAGATGAGCACAGAAGGTGAGCAGGAGGACTTTCCTGCCTACAAAATTCAGGGTTTTTGGGAAACAGCTTCCACTCTGGGGCCTGACAGACCTGGTATTGGCACTTGCCTGTCCTACGGTCTTGACTTTGCTTCCCTGAGCCTCAGTTTCCTCCTTTGTAAAAGGGGAGAGCCAGAGTAAAGCTTCATCTGTAGAGTCCCAGACAGTGTGCTAAGCCCTTTATTGCATCCTGAGACTCTGCTTGGATGATAATAGGCCAGGAACACCAAAAACTAAACTGGGTTTGAAATTGAAAATTTCGCATTGCCATATAAGAAGCAACCTCCACCTCGTGTTTTTGCTTTGAATCTGACCATGTGATAACTGGTGAAAACTCGTGAATATTGGAATCAGACAGGACCAAGTTCAAAGCCTGGCTCTGGCGTTTACCAGCTGGGTGAAATTGTGTGATCTGTCTTGCGCCTCTGAGCCTCTCATAGTTTGCAAAATGGAAATGGTACTGGTCCCTATTTGATGTCGATGTGATGATTCAACTAAATGATATTTTTGTCAGGCGCGGTGGCTCACACCTGTAATCCCAGCACTTTGGGAGGCCGAGGTGGGCAGATCACGAAGTCAGGAGATCGAGACCATCTGGCTAACACAGTGAAACCCTGTCTCTACTAAAATACAAAAAATTAGCCAGACGTGGTGGCAGGCTAACCTGTAATCCCAGCTACTCGGGAGGTTGAGGCAGGATAATCACTTGAACCCCAGAGGCGGAGGTTGCAGTGAGCCGAGATCGCGCCATTGCACTCCCATCTGGTGACAGAGTGAGATTCTGTCTCAAAAAAAAAAAAAAAAAAAATTAAATGACATTTTTAAAAGCAAACTGTTATGAGCTGTGCCATGGAGGGTAGCACAGCTCCAGCACATAGAGGACACTTCTCTCTGAAGATGCTACTGCTGAAGATGCTGGTTCAGGAGGGGACAGTCAGGAAGAGTAAGCCAGTACGCAGAGGACAGCAACAGCTGGGGGCTGATTTTCCCAGAGGAGGAATGAGGGACAGCGGGGGCCTCTTGGGCAGCTGCTTCCTGGGGTTGTGATGTCACCGGCCCATCCAGGAGGCCACAGTACCAGCGCCTGTTACTGCCTCCCAGCTGGCCGGCTTCACTTCCTGCGCCCTGAGCCTGCCCTTGCCTTCTTTCTCATGACCCTTGGGAGGCAGCTGGGCTGCGGCTCAGAGAGCAACGCTCATCTGCAAGTTGGGACAGCAGAGGCCCTTCACTCCTCCCCAGGGCTCCCACACCTTGGGAGGGACCCTCAAGAGTGACTCTTGTCCAGTGGTTTTCAAACTGTGTTTTTCTAAGCCCTGGGGTGTTGTGGAAGTGCCCCAGGGACCCCTGAAGGTAAGGAGGTGGTGCATGGTGAAAGCAAGGGGTACCTTAGGCAGGCTCAGTTCTAATGCCACTCCCTCCACTCTCTAAAGCAACTCCTTTTTTTTTTTTTTTTTTTTTGAGATAGGGTCTTACTCTGTCACTCAGGCTGGAATACAGTGGTGTGATCTGGGTTCATTGCAGTCTCAACCTCCCGGGATCAAGCAATCCTCCTACCTCAGCCTCCTGAGTATCTGGGACTAAAGGTGCATGCCACCGTGTTCAGCTAATTTTGTATTCTTATTTTTGTATCGATGGGGTCTCCCCATATTGCCCAGGCTGGCCTCGAACTCCTGGGCTCCAGGGATCTTTCCACCTGGGCCTCCCAAAATGCTGTAATTACAGGTGTGAGCCACTGTGCCTGCCCAACAGCCCCACTTATTATCTTGTTTATGAATTGAGTCTTCATATCAAATTTAATTTGGGAAAAAAAGACTGTGACAAAAGAAAGTTCAAAAAACCTCTGATCTTATGCATATGGGAATTAAATCTCAGTTTTTAAAAAATCCTCCAAACTATTCTACTCCTTTCATTTTCTAGATGGGAGACTGAGGCCAGGTGAGGAGGGGCAGCTCATCTGTGGCCACCCAGTGAATCAGTATCAGAGTCAGGAACCAGGTCTCCTGCTATACCAGATTCTGTTTCTACACCGTGTGGTACCAGGCGTGGGGTGGGCAGCAGACAACTCTGATTCCCATACCTGGCAACCACCACCTCACTCCTGTCACCCTGGGAGGCACAGCTCAGAGGCAAAATGAATCCAACTCAGTGACAAAGAAAAGTGAGCCTGAAGCTAAACATGTAATCATCTCACCTCACTGAACCAGTTACCTTCCTCTGTTAAAAGATAATGCTGGTGCCTAGGCCTGGTGCGGTGGCTCACGCCTGTAATCCCAACATTTTGGGAGGATGAGGTGGGCAGATCACTGGAGGTCAGGAGTTCGAGGCCATCCTGGCCAACATGGTGAAGACCTGTCTCTACTAAAAATAAAAAAATTAGCCAGACATGGTGACATGTGCCTGTAACCCCAGCTACTTGGGAGGCTGAGGCAGGAGAATTGCTTGAACCTGGGAGGCAGAGGTTGCAGTGAGCTGAGATCACACCACTGCACTCCAGCCTGGGTGACAGAGACTGTCTCAAAAACAACAAAAACTGGTGCCTAAAGAGGAGTACTGGGAGGACCTAATTTATTCGTTGTTCTTTCAACAAACATTTTGAAAACAACTACTATGTACCAGGCAATGTGTGTGGCTTTAGGAACCAAGGCAGAATCAGGATGTCAGGCTCTTGCTCTCGTGGAAACCTGTGTTATTATGGGAAAGGTCAATACTACACAAGTAATAAAAGAAATCAATAAGAAAATGTCAGAGAATAAGCTCTATTATTAAAATAAAAAGGGTAGTCAGAGTATGTTTCTGGTTAGATTGGGAAGTTGGAGAGAATCCTCTAGAGAAGTGATATCTGGGGCCAGGCACAGCGGCTCATGCAGGTAATTGCAGCATGTTGAGAATACCAGGTGGCAGCCGAGGTGGAAGGATCACTTGAGGCCAGGAATTTGAGACCAGCCTGGGCAGCATAGTGAGACCCTATCTCTACAAAAATTAGCCAGGTGTGGTGGTACATGTTTGTAGTCCTACCTACTTGGAAGGCTAAGGCAGGAGGCTCACTTGAGGAGTTTGAAGTTACAGTGAGCTATGATTGTGCCACTGTACTCCAGCCCGGACAACAGAGTAAGACCTTGTCTCTAAAAAAATAGGCAATATTTAAACTGAGACCTCAGTGACCAAACACCTAGCTAATTAATACTAAATGTTAATGCTAAAATAGCAATATGTGAAGGATAAAACTGATTACCATGAGTGTTTATTTGCATTACAACTGAATTATTGGAAATGCATGTAATGTGCATGGATTGGATGTCTGTTTCTCCACTTGTGTTTAGTAATGGTAATAATTGTTAACATTTTTTGCACATCCATAGTATGCAGTGTCCTCTTCTAGACATTTAGATGTTTTGCTTCATTTAATCCTCATAGCAATCTTGTAAGGTAGGCACTGATATTTTTCAATTTTACAATTTTTTTTTTTCTTTTGAGACAGGGTCTCACTCTGTCACCCAGGCTGGAGTGCAGTGACACGATCTTGGCTCACTGCAACCTCTGCCTCTCAGGCTCAAGTGATCATTCCATCTCAGCCTCCCGAGTAGCTAGGACTACAGGTTCATGCCACCATGCCTGTCTAATTTTTTGTATTTTTGGTAGAGATGAGTTTTTGCCATGTTGCCTAGGCCGGTCTTGAACTCCTGAGCTCAGATGATCCATCCACCTCGGCCTCTCAAAGCGCTGGTATTACAGGCATGAGCTACTGCGCCCAGCCTCAATTTTACAATTTTTTTTTTTTTGAGACAAGAGTCTCACTCTGTCACCTAGGCTGGAGTGCAATGGCAAAATCTCTGCTCACTATAACCTCTACTTCCCGGGTTCAAGCGATTCTCCTACCTCAGCCTCCTGAGTAGCTGGGATTACAGGCACACACCACCAAGCCCAGCTAACTTTTTTTGAGACAAGAGTCTCACTCTGTTGCCCAGGCTGGAATGCAATGGCACAATCTCTGCTTACTACAACCTCTACTTCCTGAGTTCAAGTGATTCTCCTACCTCAGCCTCCTGAGTAGCTGAGATTACAGGTGCACACCACCACGTCCAGCTAACATTTTGGCTACGCTGGTCTTGAACTCCTGACCTCATGATCTACCCACCTTAGCCTCCCAAAGTGAGCCACTGCACCTAGCCTCAATTTTACACTTTTTTTTTTTTTGAGACGG
>NW_016107402.1:1406729-1408371 GCF_001604975.1 Cebus imitator
TGGCCCGATCTCGGCTCACTGCAATCTCCGCCTCCTGGGTTCAGGCAATTCTCCTGCCTCAGCCTCCTGAGTAGCTGGGATTACAGGCACGCGCCACCATGTCCAGCTAATTTTTTGTATTTTTAGTAGAGACGGGGTTTCACCATATTGACCAGGATGGTCTCGATCTCTTGACCGCGTGATCCACCCGCCTCGGCCTCCCAAAGTGCTGGGATTACAGGCTTGAGCCACCGCGCCCAGCCAATTTTACACTTTTTTAAACCATGATTTATCGATTTATGAATAAGGAAATTGAACCACAGAGAGGTGAATTGACTTGCCTGAGGTCACAAAGCTAGAAAGTGGCAGAGCTTGACCTTGAATTTGGTCAATCTGGGACCCATGGTTTTGGCCATTGCCCAGCTTTGGCTGGTCCTCTAGACAGTCTACCTATAGGAGGGGCGTGATGAAGAGGATGCCTGCTTGTGTTTGGAGAGAGGAAACTCTGACCAGTCTGCTCAGGGTATTCAAGACCCTTGCCGTAGCTGCCATTTGAGTGGCACATCAGGTCTTGTGCTCACCTTTCCCGGCCTTGCTCTCTCCAACCTTCCAAAATGAATCCCTTATGGCCCAGAGGCTGGGGGAAGGTGGATACTGACTGTTGAAAATATGCAGGCATGACACACGATAGCATCTGTAACCATGTGGATTGTGAAATCTAGACAAGTTCTGAGACTGTGACTCACAAATTTTACGTCAAAAAGGAAATTACAAAGGAATAACTAGGAGTATCTTTCACAGAGTGTCCTTCCCTGGCTGTGTCACCCTGAGCCCCTGATCCTACACTTTAGTCATGGCAGGCATCTGGAATACAGATGGGAACCTTGCACCACTATCCCCAGCTCAAAGCACCCAGCTCTCAGGTTCTCTCTCTCTTGAGGATTGGCTTTGGCTCTTCCCAAGCTGCCTCCTGATCTTCCTGTAGTTCCACCTAAGGAGACGGCTCCAGCTAAGAAACCAGGCAGGTCTGGGTTCAAATCCTGACTTAGTCCCTTACTGGTGGGTGCCTTGCCCTTGGCCACTTTCTGGATCGCCACGTTAAATCCATATTCAAGGATTAATTAGGGCTGCAGATGCTCATCTTCTAGGGTTTTTTTTTTTTTCTTTGAGATGGAGTCTCATCCTGTCACCCATGCTGGAGTGCAATGGCACAATCTTGGCTCACTGCAACCTCTGCCTCCTGGGTTCAAACGATTCTTCTGCCTCAGTCTCCCGAGTAGCCCACCACCACGGCCAGCTAACTTTTGTATTTTTAGTAGAGATGGGGTTTCACCATGTTGGCCAGGGTGGTCTGGAACTCCTGACCTTGTGATCTGCCTGCCTTGGCCTCCCAGAGGGCTGGGATTATAGACGTGAGCCATCATGCCCGGCCCTTGAAGGGCTCTCATACAGAACGACAGCTCCAATATCCTCCAAGAGGGAATTGTCTATTGTGTTCATTGCTATATCCCAGGGCCTACCTAGAATGGTACTTGGCAAATAGTAGACCCTTAATAAGAAATTGCCAAGTAAATGAATAAAAATCCTAGTACAGTGTCTGGCACATAGTAGATACCCAGTATCTGGTCACTTTTTTTTTTTTTTTTCTTTTTTGAGACAAGGT